>NW_027466995.1:0-457500 GCF_046128005.1 Genypterus blacodes | reverse complement strand
TTTCACCAATCATAAGTTTTTGTGCAAGATCTGAGAGTTTGTTCTTAAAAGAGTCATGGTTTGTATTTATAAGACGTAATCCAGCTGTGTTGGATAATTGAGGTAAATTAACATTTCACTATGGTTTTAGCAACTTAATAATGTTTTGCATGTCAGGATGGTGTTGAATGATTCATGTCAAACACTTCAAAATCAGGACTCTGTTTAGAGAGATCCTCCACTGATTCGGCTCTATTTGTCTGCACTGTTTGTGGGAGATAACACAGGATTCATTTATGTACACCCTCTCTGAGGTTTAACCTCCAGTGAGTAAAATAATAAGTCGTTGTTATAGTCAGGATCCCTGGGAGGCCCCTGTAAGGCCCCCAGGGGACCATGGGCCCCAGTTTGGGCACCACAGACATGGTAGACAGAACTACAATTAACATCTTTTCAAAGCATCGTAATGCCTTTGAGGAAAACATTTATAATGAACAGCTTTTTTCAGTTTTGCTGTTGATGTAACACAATAGTTTGTCACTCCTGATTATTGATCATTCTTCAATTCCATTTAAAAAAAAAAAAGTCAGTAAGTTTTGTTCCACTTCTATTTTGTTTGAATTTTTTAAATAGGAATTAGATGTGATATATTAACTATGATCGCATGTAAAATATCAAACACAAACACACCCATTTTTAGGGCAAAACAAAGAAAGGGCATTTCCTTTTCCCTGAACATGAGTGAGGTCACGAGTCAGAGGAGAGCGAGCAGAGGGTCGTATCACACACACACACAGGCTGTAAGATCTCCTCTGTTGTATCGTTTACATTGTGTGTTTTTACTCTTGGTGCAAATCTAAACAGGATCCAGTCAAGACTCTAA
Source organism: Genypterus blacodes (assembly GCF_046128005.1). Classification (NCBI taxonomy): domain Eukaryota; kingdom Metazoa; phylum Chordata; class Actinopteri; order Ophidiiformes; family Ophidiidae; genus Genypterus; species Genypterus blacodes. The sequence goes on along the minus strand of NW_027466995.1, from coordinate 456,638 downwards.
AATAAAATCCATCGGCCATCGAAGATGTGATTTTACAAAGTGGATGAGAATGTAAATTTTATTATTTGCTGTCTGTCTTCTTCCACAACAAAAAACTCAAACAATAGACTTCAGTGAGTTATTGATACTTGATGTTAATATTCAATAGTTAATATTTCCTGTGTCATTTATAAATCTTCAGTGTTGCAGACATGAAACTAAATGATAAATGAATAGTATTCCGATTTATTAGTTAAATTATAGCCACATCTGTAAACTGAATTTTGTCATATCATATTATTTCAGCTAATGACCATTGTCAACCCAAACCGCAAAATTATGAATTCCAAAATGCAAAAACTGTAAGTAAATTGATCTGATGAACACTTTACAGCAAATAAAACCTGCAGCTGCTCTGCCTCAGAAGAGAAATCATAAAAAAGCTTATTTAAACAGTAACAAAAGCGTCCCGTCTGTTAAAAACACAACTAAACATTTCGCTACGACTTTCCAAAGGAGAAATCGCTGATAGGAATCTCTGCTAAAAACTTGCCTGGCAGTCTCATCTCCTCACCTCTCACCATGAGGAGCAGCAGCAGCAGCAGCAGCAGCAGCAGCAGCAGCAGCAGCACCCACCCGAAGCTGGTGGCGTCCCAATGGGAGAGCCTCTCTGTGGTTATCATACCCCATCTAGTGGCTGCACTGGGTTAGAGGCGAGAGGAGCCGGGGCAGGTCCCTCGCCTCCACGGGCTCAATCCTTCCCTCTGTGCATGGAACAGCACACGGCCAATACATGAGCAAATGACAGATTAAATTAGAATAAATTAGATTGGATTAGATAGATAGATAGATAGATAGATAGATAGATAGATAGATAGATAGATAGATAGATAGATAGATAGATAGATAGATAGATAGATAGATAGATAGATAGATAGATAGATTGATTGATAGATAGAAAAAAGGTTTATAGAGGTGTTGAGACTGAAGCATTCCACGGTTCATGTTACACACATATGAAGCTATGAGAATGTGTGAAAGCAATGCCCTCTACATCCCCTCGTTCTCAACCCTATTATCCAATTGAAAACTGATCTTCAGCGAACTCCCATTGTGTGCCTCTCTCAGAGAATAAATGCACCAAATTGATCTCAGGTCTCTGAAGTGGGCCTGCAGAGTTGGCGTTTACAGATGGGACCATTTTATCCACTTCTGGTGGCAATTTACAAACATGCAAAACTGAGAAGTCTCCTCGAGAACCTGTGAGCGAAAAGCAGGAGTTCCACCTGTTTCATCACCTCGCCGGGGCTCAATTTTCCTGCCTCTCTGCCGGCTCAGGAGCCAAAAAATGGAGCTGTGACAATGTCAGGCAAGGTGTGTTAACAATTCATCTGTGTACACTAAGCATGCCATGTAGAAAGGGGCCCCCGCTCCAGAGGATCTGCTAATGTATTGTGACTCCTGCTGTCAGCAGTTCAGCTGTACAGCCTCTTCCTGTAATTTTCAGCCATCTCCACTGCACTGATACCGTTTCAAAAGCTCACTCACTATCACTCACGCTCAAAACGAAGGGAGCTGTTAGGGTTTCTTCTATTTTTGATGTCTTGCAATGTACAAGAGTGACAAAAGGTGCCTCACAAGTTCCCATTTGCAGTCTCGAAATGTGTACATATGCTTTGATGTGCATTCAAGCGCTCTGGATTCAAATTTGCCCCACAAGAATGTACCCTTTTATTGACTATTGTATAACTTTAGGAATCGAGCATTAACTTGCTTTATGAGGAACTGTGGATCAGGCACATGGTTCTTTCATTAGCAGGGAAGTATTGTATGTTTGTTAAGCGGCCGCGTGAGAAATGCAAAGACACTCCTGGGTATTTGCAGTTATAACTAAGAAAACCATAAATTACAGTTGAAGGTTTGACAAAGACTGTGAATGGAAACGCCAGTGTTAAACAGCATTACAGAATGAGTCATCTCACGTGGCCTCACATCTTTCATGTCTAACTAACCAACCACCATTACTTTCTTTACATTTCTACATTTCTGGACGTCCATGTATCTGTACCATATCGTTTGAATAAAGACAGACTAGCTTTTGACCTCTGAGCAAACCAAAACATTTCAGTAGCACCTCACCAAGCTAACGTCCATATGTGCTCTAACTTAAAATATACCACAGTATTTCAATTTAACATGTGAATCATTTGGCACGGTAACAAAATTCCTACTGGATTCAACAGAAACTTCCAGAGTCAAATTCCACCGGTGGTTTTGAGAGCCACTGAACGACGACAATAGGCTGTAAAGCTGTGCAATGTTGTCTAGTATGGTTTATGATTTAGAGCCCTCAGCTGTTTCAACCTATTTATGAGGCCATAACCACCTTTTCAATTGTACATCCAACGGCTGATGCAATCCCTGAAGCCAAAGCTCTCCATTCATTAGATTGTTTTAATGTGCCTGAAAGCACATGTGCAAACAAACAAGCCGCAACAGTGGAAAGAGGAATCCCAGAGTCCGTGCGTTAACCCAGGAGAGACTACAATTCCAACTTGTGCCTTTTATCTTATTAATCCCACATAACATCATTTTGCAGGTCCCCGAAAAGGACTTATAAATTGCGTCTAATAGGCTTCAAATCAAGCACTAATTAAAACTGCATTAACCTTAATGAATCAGAAAAATTGAGACCCCAATTTATTGGAGCTGTGTTTATACAAGGGCTGCTTTCAATAATACATGACGCAACCGGCTGTGTGGGATGAGCCGCTCTGCCTAATGTGAACCTCCTGTGAGTGTGTGAGAGTGTGTGCGTGTGTATCAGTGTGTTGTCATTCCAGGCCTTGTTAGAGGTTAACTTTAGCAACATTCATGGTTCTTTAGTGCCGCAGAAGGAGACGGAGTCGCATGGTGCCAATCAGCATCACAGGTGTTCATAATTGTCTGTCTAATTGCTTCATTACTGCCGAGGAGGCCTGAGCCCGTCTGCGCCTCCTTCACATCTGGATTTTGGGAAGCCCTCCTCAGCTCAAATGAGAAACCTCTCCAGAGTTTTAACATGTATCTGCTTGTTGCCGTGATTTCCCAGGAGCACGTCATTTATTTGTACGCCGATTCTGACTCAAACGCCTTTAATGGAAATTCCCATGGCTGGAGGTGGAGCGCTCGTGGCAATTTGTTGTCGGAGAACTCATTTGTTTTGCCGCAAATGAATGTGAAAGTACTTAACAAAATAAAACGTGAATTATTTGGTAATCAGTGTATTTGAGGGCAAGTTAAAATAATCAGTTTAATGCAGTAAGTTGATTTGTTTTTTCTGGAAAGGTTGTGCAGACAATGTTATCAGTTCGAAATCAGTATAAATTGACATTAGTGTATTGTGAGTAACGTCTAGATTACATGATTGTATGTGATGATTTACTCAAGCATGTAAGCATAGAGCAAATGTCATGTTTATGCAGGAAACGATAGACTCAAAACTGGAGTATAGTAACCAGCAAAGGTCACACACTATAAATCCTTATTTCAAAGTTTGTTGGCGACTTTCTATTCCTCATCTCACTCAGATTAGAGTCAAATCTTAAATGCATGTAAAGGTAGTGAGTGATTGTTTGAGGCTTCCCTCTCGGAGTGTTGGGTGTATTACCCCAGTCACTTTTTTAGCTTGAAAGACCCTTGAGATTCCCCACAAGAGACCTGCTGTCCTAATGAATCACTGCTCTCAAACATGGGAAGGGCCCGAGGGGAAAAAACAGTGATTCTTTATTACTGAGGCTTCAGAGAACCTGACAGAGTCACCAGAGGCCCCCCCCCCCCCCCCCCCCCCCCCCAATCTTTAGAATCACTTTGTGTATATCAGATCAGTCACTGTCGAACGGTGGAGTTACTTCTCAGAGGCTCGGTGAGGAAATGGGAGATAGATTAGACTGAGGTCATCCACCTTAATGAGACATTTAACATGCCATTTGCAGGAAGCGCCTTAAGATCTACGCCGTCTCTCAGATAACCTCGGAGCTCCAGGAGACCCATGTGAAACGCTCTGAGAAAGGGACGTTCAACGTTCAGCCACCTCCGCCCACCCACAGAGGCCGTTATGTATCCGTGCCTCGTGTCAAGCCCAGGCCTGTGCACCAATTAACCGGCGGCCATATGGATTTCAACTGTGGCTTTTGGCAGATGTTTGTCCAACCCACCATTTATTTGACGCGCTGGGGATTTAGTGTCACCGTTGGGAGATTTGGGAAATTTCTGTCAGATTTTGATCATCAGTCTTCATCAGGTGGATTGTTGTTTTCCCAAAGGGCAAATTATTCCCAGTGTGGCTGTTATTTATACATGAAAGCCATTTCGGTGGCCACCACTGCCAATCAATCACTCATGGGAGTCGGCGCCGAGGTTCACCTGTAAAATGTGAACACGTGCAAAATGGATAAAGTTCACTGAAATCTCCAACCATGGAATTCTCCCTTCAAAATGAGTACATTTAATCCAATTATTGAAATAATTTGGAGGTTCCGTTCCCTGTCTGCCACACTGCCAGATGTAGGTGGGCATGTCTTGACTTGATTCTCCTTGACAACACCGCTAATGGCTGCTGTGTCTTCAGTCAGGCATGCCGAGGTCCTCCGAGAGCTTTCCATTGTTTCATCTAATGTCAACACTCCAAACACAACATGCTATTCTTCATCTGCATCATGCCTCAGATAGCTACATCTCTCACTGACGGTTGCCGCTTGGTAGAATACGCCCAAATTCATACAATGATGTAATTACAGATGGCATAATGCACATAGGACTATCTATAGTATGTTTGTGTGTATCATTCTTCTACAACTGGAGTCCATATTTCATACATTTCTGCTGAAAATTGACTTGATTGTGGTTTTTAAAAAATACAAGTGGTGGAATATTTCATGTTCTTTGCAGCTTTCTGTGTGACAGACTTGGCAGCAACACAATAGCTATGGAAAGTGATTTATTTCGTTAAAGTAATTAAATGCCTACTTGATCATTTTTTTCCCGGGAAAAATGTGAGAATGTGGCAAACAAATTAAAAGAGCACTCCATGACTAAACCTTTCCTTGGGATTGGAGGAAACCGTCGCAAGTGAACAGGAGCCAAACCATCTTAATCTAGCCACGTTGGGGAGTTTGCGAGAGAACAATTCCAAAATGTGCATCCTATTTCTGTTTTCAGCCGATTATTAATTTCAATTTATGTAACCCCACTTACTCCCACAGTTTAATTAATGATGCTTGTTATCAGCTGTGTTTAAGAGGTAATGGCCAATGCTGAATTTTGAGTGTTTACAGCGCTGGAGAAAAATCCTGCTTTACCCCTTTGTAATGGACTGCCAGCAAACAAGAGATTAACAGTGTTTGTCACTCTTCCTGCAGCTGTGTTATAATGCAAAGCAACCAGGGGAGGGGAAGGGGAAAGGAGAGGAGAGGGGTAGGAGGGAGGAGGGGGGGCATTAAGCACGTAACTTTGAAATGGTGACTTGAAATAGCTACCATGGTCAGAAGAACTGGCATGGCCCTCCATCACCTAATCCATAGCATAATTCCTGAACTAATTAAAGGGAAGCTCGACGCCATAAAGGACTAAAGAGAACGGACAGGAAGGAGGGGGGGAATAATGAGGGAAAAAATGGAGAGAAATAGAGAGAGGGGGGGCGTGGGGAGAAGGAGGAGGAAGGAGGGAAGAAAATCGCAACTTGATGATTTGAAGCAGGTAAAACATGAATGACCGGCGTGTAATCTCTGTATCCACCCACTCACAATGAGCACAGCAGAATGTTTGTTTTGCATACGTCTTTAAATGCCTCATATATATTCTAATCTGCTCAAAGGGTTATTTTTTTGGCAGTAATATGTATGGAAACTGGTAAATCTCAGTATATCTCACAAGGAACGATCGCCATACATGAGATATTGTAAACTCCTACACTAATTAAGGGCAGAATTAAGTAAAAACGTTTCCACTAGGTGCACAGCAGATTAACAGCAGTATATCTCATAAAGCAACAGAAACATTGGTTAAATAGTATAGGAATACACTATCGCATACAGGATGTAAGTCATAACTGGTGAACTCATGTCGCAGCAAGACTCCAGGGTTTAGAAAGTGTACAAATATGACTTTGCAATAACCAAGATGGTGTTTAGTTTGGTATTTCCCAATGTCCCACACCACTCGAACGCAGCATTAACTGCTGCCAAAGCCTTGTAAGATGTGTTGTTGTTGCTGTCCAATGTTAGAGACACCATTTCTCTCAGAATAGAGCAGAAAAACACAGAAATAAACAATAAATCACAGATTCAGTCCTGATCTCAACCAAATCAGTCAAATAACCCAAAAGCAGACATGAAGATGGTTTTACTTCAAATGCGGGTTTTAGGAAAAGCTACTTTAAGTTCAGACACCAAAGAGCAGAACACACACACACACACACAAGATGGAGTCATTTAACGGGGCCCGGCCGCGCTGGGCTTCAAAGCGTCTCGGCGAGGTCTCAGACTGGACACTTGCTGCAGGTGTAGTGTTGGAAACACTGATGCAACACCCGAAATGGCCGACTCCATTTCCATACAGACAAAAAGTTAGCGAAGAGGCCGAGTCACCCCCTGTGTCTACTTGTGTGTCAGACCCGCCGCACAAATTTACACTTTCAACATTGCACCTTTCAAAGGCAAACTGCATCAAATCAAGTGTTGAGATAAGATACTTCCCCTGGTGAAAGTAATAAAAAGCGCTCTGCTGCCGCTCTGGATACTGCACCAACCACAATAAGTTGTCTGAGGATTAGGCTGTTAGCTTAGCCCGAGGCTGAACGTGTATCATCACTATTGCGTATTGCACAATTGCGCACAAGGTTCTGTACTCTGCATTACATCGGCGGGGATGTAAGTAAACCCCCTTGTGATGTATCTTTGTGGGTTAAGAAATGGAATACACTGATCCAGAAGTGAGATAGAGGTGCTTACCAAGGTCAAGGAGGCTCCCCGGCGTAATTACCCGACTACCAAACACAAAGGGCATTGTTATTGGACAAGTATAATGCTGCACATTACCACAGCAACACAGCTGTTTCTATCAGCGAACACTAGCTTGGGAAAGACACAGGGCGGGCATCAATTTAGCCTACTTATCTAAAGTCTCTAATTACTTGGTTTATTTGATAAACAGAACAAGGAGAATCCTTAAATGATTCCGCAAGATCCAAAGGGGATTAATTTCTTACTCCTTGAAAAAACAAATCACTGGTAGAATCCCTTATTTCACTCTTTAATCACACATTAATTAGGAGCAATAGGGGCACCAGTTACACTTGGCATTTGGTGAGATTGCGGGAGAAAAAAGCGTCTGCATTAGCCTCTCCAGAGGAAGAGGAAGAGCACATCAGGCTGAGACAAAGACGGCACAATCAGTCAGGGCAGCGGGAAGAATGGGGAAGCTCGGCTTACGCTGCTCCCACACAAAGCATCTTTCCCGCGGCAAAGCCTTGCTAAATAAATATCCTCGCCGCAACTTAGCGTGAATGTAGTATTTCAACATAAACTGCTTAAGATATCCTTTTTTTTTTTACAATGCTGAATATGCCATAATCCAAGTTATTTCAAATGTGTGCTTGCTGTCAACACTTCCAGAGTCTCGTTCTGGGATCAGAGGGAACGCTCTTTTGTTTTATATCCAAGAAGAATCATTTATCAAACATCCCTTCGCATTAGGATTATTTGTTAGTGTTTCAAGATAATTAGTCGATTTGTTTTCGTAACATATTCATAAGCATAAGTAACATATTGAACAACCTTTGACCTGAATTTCTAACATTCTGTAACATGAAGCTGCAATTCCACGCAGCCACATTGTTGTTGTGGCTTTTCAAATTGGCAGTTGTTGTGTTTTTTAACTTAAAAACACTGAGGGATTTTGCTTGTTTCAATATGTCAGTATGTTTACATGCACTTTAAAACCTCGATTATATTGTGATTAAGCTTCCTCAGAGTAATGGATCTAGATTATGTGATTGATTGGTGAATGCTACTTCTGCCTATTCATTTCCTCTTTCCTCTCACGCGATGATGCAACATGTCACGCACACGCAAAGGACTGCAGGATCCTATTGCTACTGCGCATGTGCGTATACGTAATCTTTTGCCTTTCCCTATACAATATTTCGTGTGTCATGTACTGACAGACAGAGTGTATGAGAGTACCCATCTTCAATAGTATGAGGTCAGTAATGTCTCTGCTTTACTCTCCAAGCACAGATGGAAGAAACTACTTGTATATTCATGCCACTGGAACTTGTTTAACATCCATATAAAAAAAGGCTTCTAGACCAGGTTTATCATAATTAGACTACGAGTTTAACCACATAATTCTAATCCAAGCATGATGTTTACATGTGTCACCTGAAAACCAGATTAGTTGAAGGACACATTAAGGATCTGCTCACGTTTTCCTGTGAAATCACATTAGAAAAACGCTGACCCTTTAATGCCAGCACCTGAACCAAACTACTACTAAACGTCCCGCGCTCACACTTCTTATCTTAGATGAAAAACCATATTGAACACAATGAATAAAAGAGCCCGTAAAATGTTTTGAAATCATTATGCCCTCAGTGTGTTTTCTTATTTCGCGAGCTTGAATAAAGAGGTAGCTTCTCCAGCAATCTTGGCCTTGTTTGTTTAAGGTAATTACTACTTGTCCTCCCATCCTGCCGGCCCAGATGATGCATGAAAATTACCGTTCCCCCTACTTCAATCAAAAGCTGGAGGAAAAAAAAAAAGAAAAGGGAGAAAGGGGAGCAGAGGCGAGCAGATGGGAGGGGAGGGGAGGCGAGGGAGAGGGAGAGGGAGAGGGAGGGCGGCAGAGAGAGAGAGAGAGAGAGAGAGAGAGAGAGAGAGAGAGGAGCTCCCTCCCTGCATGACAAGAAAGGGCACTGTCTCTGATTAATTAGCTGGAGTTGGTAATCAGTTTAATAAGACTGAAGTTGATGGTGAGAGGTCCCCTTTGGCAGAGCCACGCTAAGCTTAGCACTCTGCACAGGGCCCTCGCTTTCTCCCACCAAGTAAACATGCAGTGTCTATTTACATAAACACTTGTTTCTTTTTTCGGCGCCGGGCTATTTTTGCTTCCAAAACTGCCCCAGAGCCTCGACGCCGCCGGTCAAGTCGTCCCTAAGAAACAGCACGAGGAGGAAATGTGGACAAATTCATGAATCTTTCAACATAAGAGTACTAATTAAATTGAGGCCCTTTTTTTGAAATGAATATCAACGTGAGGTTCTCATTTAACCCCACACACAAAAAGGAGGAATAAGTCAGCGATTGAATTGTGCCGTGATAGTATTCAGCGTTTTGCCATTGTGAGCTTTACAGAGATGGCTCGCCCGCTTTCCATTCTTTTCTCTCTTAATGGCAAATCTCATTATGTCAGTTATCACTGTATGGGAGAGCCAGACTGGAGCCAAGGGCCACGAAGCATCACAGGTATCTGCCCGCCAGAAGACATGACTCTTCCCCAGTAGTTGAGATCCATGATGAGAATTAAGATTGACTTTTGTTCGGATGACCGAAGACAAATCTGCAAGTCCACATCTTGGAGGGGGAAACAAAGCCCAGAATATTCTCAGGATCGTAGAAGGAACGAAGACTCTGGGCTGGACTGAAGCTCTGATCATCATGCTCTGCAGTTTAACCTTTCATCAGTCAGGAGTTGGATCTCTTCTGGGTCTTTTCTGCGAGTTCACAAAACCGCAAACCAGTGCTTCTGTTGTTGTTATGGAGGTGAAGTTTTGTTGCATGCGGTTCTTTGGTCCTTGGTGTGTGCTGATGTGGCCTTAGGAACCTGATTTGAAGTCCAAAGACAGCAGATATAACCACTGTAAATGTCTTCCCACGCCACCACTAAATCAATGAGCACCTTAAATGAAACCAATGGAGCCTTTGACCTGATAAAACTAACAACTTTCTATCCTTCAGAAGTGCTACGGTGATATGTAATAACTCCTGCCAGTGTTGTCACAGTTGCCGTCCAAACTAAACTCTGCGGCCTGAGCCCAGATAAGCGAGCGCCACGTCCCTGTGGCGTTAATGATCGCGCGCTGTTACAACACAAAGACGCTCGAGCAGCAGATAGAGCGCAGACATAATTTAAGCAGTGTTAAGTGGTCCATTGTCATTCAAATGATAAATTATGCTTGGCAGAGGTTTGAGAGTCACTTTTACAAAGCATTGCTATTGTTTGTGTCGAGTCGGGGGCTTTGGGGAGTCGGAGTAGGGGGAATTACTTGGGAGAGTTTGGAGTTCCTTTGGGTTTGGAAACAAATTAGCCTTCCGTTCATCGGTCAGGCCAGCTTCCGATAGAACAGCGGTGGACGGATCTGCTGAGATCACACAGTGGGAGAACAAAGATCATACTGAGTGTGCTTGGATACATGCAGTAGTGGAGTAAGTTCTGTATATTAAGGTTATTACTGACATTATGAGGTGATTCCTTACCTCTCAACTTTAGTTACTTCCTTTCTGACAGACAAAATAACACTGGTTGATTTGTTTCAGTGGACGGTTCTCATCATTTGCGAGCCCGTAACTGCAGTATTAGCAGTACTCTTCAATGAAAACAACTCTGCTGCAGTAGTTTGGGCCTGCTAATCAAGCCGGGGTTGGTAATCAGCAGCTGGACAGTAGGTGAGTGTTCTTCATTTAGGGGCTAAGCAATAAATTACCACACAAGCCCAGACTTAACTGAGGCCTTTCCTGAGACAAATCAAGGTAACGTTAATTATGCCATTTAATTCATTCGCTCAGTGTAAATCCCCCCTGGCCGCTCTAGATCATGCTGTGTCCATTCTATGGACACAAAGGGATTTCAGGCCCATTTGTGTAGAAAAGAAACCAGGTCGCTGTGAGTGAAACAGTGACGGTTCATTTCTACACAAATACTTTGATCGTTATAGCAAAGGGAGGTCTTTCTCCATCACTCTGAAATTATTATAAAACGCTACAACCTATTCATCATATTCATATTTTCTCATGTGTTGCTAAACCTGACATTTAAAACCACAGAAAGCACACCAATTAAGTTAAACAGCAGCCTGGTTGATTCCCTGTATTGCTTAAGAAGTCATTACCTCTGTTGGGACTGTTAAATGGTTCCATAAGGAAAAATGAAATATTCATTATGTTGGTTAATAATTCATCCAGATAAAATGCAATAATAAAGTGCAGTTTTCATGGTCAAGACTAATGCATGCTGAGTGCAAAAGCAGCATATTTGTGCTTGTGTGAAGTTTTTTTTATTGTATTTCACGATAGCTGAGAGAAATTAATTGAAAGTTTTGACTCTGTATGTTACACTAAAGGATAAATTAGATGTGTTCAGAGCAGTTTTATATGAAACTAAATTAATGGAAGTATGAGTAACCCACATAATAAAGTGTAGTTTTTAATTATGAAGAAAGTGCATTTAAACACTGCTTATCAAATTGTGTGTTTGACCTAATTCACACAGTTTGAGCAAATTGTACTTGAGTGTTATTTGCTGTGGAGAGCACTTTGCCTGGAAGTTGGAACCACGACCTCTGCTTATGCAGTGATGAAAGCCTGCAGAATGAAACACTGTATTGATTTTTTCATCTGAAGTTTTGTCATTAAGGAATATTTATACAGTCGGTGCTCCAGATGAAAAGTCTCATGTCCCCGCCAGTCTAGGGACGGTGTGTAAGCGTGTGTGTACCGCCGAGGTAAAACGTCCCACGCCACCATGTTGCAGTGTAAACACCTCTCATCCAAACACTGTCAAAACTCATTTCCTCCCTCTAAAGAGGTTAATTTTGGCTTTTAGATGAATCAATTCTTCTCTAATTATCAATAGTGACACCCATAATCACTTAAAGACTGTTGCACTGAATAAATGGCATGTCTTTTGTGTTATAATTCTGCGCATCTTGACAAACACGACCCATTAAACAACCCTGTGGCCTTTTTCGAGAGCGATGATTACACTAATTAAAACTGCAAAACATCCGAGAGGGCTGCAGACGTGCCAGAATTAAACAGGTCATTAAATCAGCCAAGGAATATGTCAACATCCACACTGGCTGTCGCTCTCACACTGCATTACAGTAATGAGATGAATACCAAAGGGAACCAAAACTAAAATAACACGTGTCTGCTGCAGGGGGAAGGAAATGTGCTCATGCCTCAGCCAAGGCCAAACAAGGCCAAGACAACATTACTGGATCTACCTCTCAGTCCAGATCAGCAACATTTTGCTTCCAAGCCCCCAAACAACCAAACCCAATATAAGCAAAGAGGAAGCATAATCCTCTTGGCCTGGGAGTTCCAGCGTGTTGGAACGTCGCCGCCGTTTATCGTTCACATCTTTGTTAAGGCACAGATCTCTGCATCGGGTTAATCCTCTTCAAGCCGGGCGATAGCGCAGAGCGATAGTGCTAATGTCGTGTTAGCAGCACCCGTGTTCCCTTTCATACGACAACAGCTTTTAAACCATTTAATGGGATTGTTGTCGTGTTTTTTTTTCCGCTACACATTCCGCACAACAAACACTTTCCCTAGAAGTGCTTCGACATGCGCCCAAGGAATTGTGTCTGCGTGTTTCACAACAAATCAGCCCGGGTCAGAGGCTAAGATTGGCCTGCAGTAAAGGCCCGCTGAGAGTGATGAGAGGGAAAGTGGATTTTCCAGCTTAAAAACAGAATCATCTCTGCTCACGGCATTATCCTGTGTTCAAAGAGATTAATAAAGGGAGATGCTATTGATATAGAGCTGCGCTGGCCGTGGATCAGCACCACTCACGTTCACTGACAAGCGTAATAATATTAATAACTCTCTGCTTATATAGGGATTTTATTCAAAGTGCTTTACAATGAAGCCATTCATACTCTGATGGTAGGTTCACACCATACAGGGACCAGGCAGGGATTCAGGGTGTTGCTTAACAACACTTAGACAGGCTCTGTACCCTGGAATCAAACCGGGATCCTTCCAATTCCAAGAGGACTCGTCTACCATCCTGAGCCACGCAAACCAAATCATTGTTTTATCTCAGTGTCTCTAAAATTGGAGGCTTTTCCATACTTTTGAGGTGAATGGATGCATCTCTTGTATGTCCAACACAAACCAACACAAGAAACATTTGAAACATTGAAGTTCCTATCATATTAAGTACAGAGAATTTCTTTTGTGGTGTTAATGAAGCACTAGAACATCCCTGACGTTTCCTCACTTCTCCGTCAAAATATATTTTTTAATAGTTGTCATCAAAGTGAAGAAATCCCATGTTGTACTTTGATGGACTTAACATAGTTTAAACTGGTATCTAATTACAGAGATAATTAATAGTTTAATTAGCACCAATTCTCACAGACTGACAGCTTCACACAGTCATTCGGATGAGATTAAGTTGAATGTGAAACAATACAAAAAGCTTCATTTTGGGTTCAACATTAAGTGTGTATTTTCACTGGTGTGTATGTCGGTTTCTTTAGCTCAGGTGTTTTATATCACACTTGCATAAAGTGTAATAACTACAAATGTTACTGCTGATGAATTCATTCTTCCTCGTAGAGATTCAGTCCACACAGCAAACTATGAGAAATCTGCACTGCACCAGGGGACAAAATGTCCAAATATGTGCAATACAAACAACTTAGGTGGACTAATTTTAGTTCTCATTACCTTGTAGCAAAGCAATCATTTTCCATAGTTGAAAAAATAACCAAGCATTATGAAAAAAAAGCAATTATCGCTCTGGCTCTTTTTTTTTTGCATGCAGTTTGCAATTAACATTGGAATGTGGAAGATGCTTTTTGGAAGTGTGAGTATCTGCAGACGCACGACGTCGCAGATCAAGAAAAAGATCAAAGACGCGGAGAGAAACACAGAGGTTTAGACGAGTTTACAGATGCAGACGAGAGCTCATAGCACAATGAGCCACGAGCGTAGGCTTCCAGAAACACTGCGTGCATCTTGTTTGGGCTGAGAAACAATAGCCTGTCTCACAGCATGGGTGAGGGCCAACAGCAAAGCCTCCGATTCATGTGTCAACGCTCGCCGCTCCACGCAACTTTCAGTTTATGGCCGCTCACAACAGTTTACAGCAGCCAAATTTCATTTTCGACTCGCAAATCCTATCGCACATTATCCTGTACATTGCATTAGGGCCCTAATCTTTCCTTTCTCTCCCTCGGAAGAAGAAAGGAGCGCCTTGATGATTAACCCACTTTACAGCAATAAATAAACGCATCATCCAGTAATGTACACCAGATTTAATTTGGAGGGAAAAAGGCTCAAATCACTGAAATGTAATGAAAAATAACACAAAGCAGACACCAATGGGCGCCTTAGGAATTAATTTGAATGCTCCATCATGTTTTCTTCGCCTTGCACTCTCTGGATGGGTTTTTTCCTCAGCCGACTGTGTGACTTCTACCCCTCACGACGCGCCGACGTGAAGCGTTCAAATATACAAGGATTAGAAAAAGGAACAGGATCCGTTTGTGAAAGTCAAAAACACAACAAACCGACCAACTTCTCCCCTCCTCTGTATTTGTCACATGTAGCCCATGTTGCTTTTGGTTTCCCATCGTCTTTTAGCTTCAAACCTAGAAGACAAAAACATAAAAATCGTCAAGAACCTCTTGACAATATCCTTCCACAGAAACTAAACATACAGTACATTCAACTTAAGGCAGGTTTGATGGCAAACACTAGAGAGAGACAGAGACAGAGAGAGAGAGAGAGAGAGAGAGAGAGAGAGAGAGAGAGAGAGAGAGAGAGAGAGAGAGAGAGAGAGAGAGAGAGAGCGATGTCATACCCCCAAGGAATTTGCTTCTGTCTTTTCTGCGCCACTCTCAGATCTTCTTCCTCCTGTTTGCTTTGCGCAAAATTGCGACAATCGGCAGCTTCTGCGATCTTCACCCCCAGCTTTTTAATGGGAGAGAGAGAGAGAGAGAGAGAGTCAGAGAGAGCGAGAGAAGGCAATTAGATTAAACTATTCCTGCATATGCAACCTCTTCTGCTGCTTTGGATGCCTGCTGGTATCTCTCCCTGCATGTTACATTCAAAGTGGTTTGAAACATATAGAGAGGGATTCTGGTTGATATTCGAGGAATACAAACATGAAAAGATTCTTGTTTTTGAGATGAGCGGTGCCATTTCTCTCCCTGTGTTGCCTTTCTTTCTTATTAAGTGCGATGGGTGTTTATAATCTGCAGCACCCCAGATACAGTGAGTGTATTAAGGCTGCACACAGTGATCACAGCAGTAGGACAGAGAGACTCCATAGCTCAGTCAATTACACAAGGAGCATTTTATTGAAGTCATTATAATGGTTGTTACCTTTTGTTGGAGGTGTTTGGAGGGGAAGCCTCTTTTGTTTTTTGATTACATCCATTGTTGTTTAATGTGCAAACGCACTGCGAAACCCATTCATTTCCTGTTACAGAGGCATTTTCTCCACTCGTCGCCAGCGTGCGGCTGACTTTGTGTTAAGAAATCCTGCAGGCGGGTGCTAGGAATCAAAAGTGAAGAGAATGACCGTGACTGCAAGAGGCAAACATTCAAATCCCAGAGAAGACATGTGTGTATTGTGAAGCAGAATAATCCCAATAACCCCAGTCACACAGCCGCACAGGAAACAAAGGGAGAAATCCTGCCCCCTCCCTCGCTCCTCAGATAGGTTTATTATTCAGGCAAAGGCAAACTTTGATAAACAACTTGAAACAATTTCACCAAACCTTTGGGTAATTCTCTCTAATATTCAGAGGACAATCAGGGGGTGGGGGGAGAAAGTCTTAAGGTAATGAAGAAATGTGCCACCACTGTGCCACTTGAAAAAAAAGAAAGGGAAAAAAAAAAGAACCTGCTTGAAAAAAAATGTTTCAATTATAATTAAGTGGGATAAACTTTATTAGAAAGACTGAAACTAAAATATCTCCTAATGCATGCTGGGATTAAGCAGGTCAGAGCGAGCAGGCAGGAAAAATTAAACTCTAAAGGCTTTTTATCACCATATTTCAGGAACCAAGGGTGTAAAATGTTCTAATTTGGGATACATTAAAAGCCATAAAGGTCTTTCAAAAAGATTAATGGTACTTTGCTTGGATTTAAGATAAGGGCTTCGCCTGGCTGCTGGTACTGGGCTCCGGCTGGGCCCTCCAGGCATTCATCTATACACTCACTTGCAAGATTTGTGAAAGCGTCTGCATAACCTGGAGCGCACACACACTATGACAGTTTGCTAATTCCCTGCCATTTTATAGGTTTAACTTCCGCAAACGCGTGTTTCTGACACAAACGCTGCGGCTGTAGAGTCACAAAGGGGTGATGGCTCTTGTGTTTGCAGGGGAGAGATGCACGCACAAGATAGAAGCCACAGCAGCAACGTGTTAGTGAGGAATTCTTTCAGATACCGGCTGAGATTATGAATCGCAAGGTTCTCGTGCTCACTGTCGTCGCTGGAATTAAAGTAATCGGTAGAGGTGTGTGGAATAAATCTGCATGATGCTCACAAAATGCTCTCCTGTGTGGAGAATCTCAAACGTTCCCTGACATTAAAACCAACTTCCATGCGCCTCATTTCTTCTCTTTTCAACACAGCCTTTGCTATATTTCAAGCTTTAAAAAAGGTCTCCCCACATTTTCCTTCTTTTTTTTTTTTTTTTTTTTTTTTTTTTAAATCAGTATAGTCTACAATCCCTCATTGTCTTTACTGGGGCTCAACATTAATGTCAACCAAGTTACCTAGGAGACAGAACAGATCAAAGAGACAAAAAAAAAAAACCCAACCCTCAAATGTCTGATTAATCAAGCCTGCAAACAGCTTATTTCTTTTAGCCTGCATGCAAGTATGAAAATGAGATTCCGAGAGCAGTACATTGTGCAGATTTGTTCATTCTTATCTGAACAAAGCCAGCGGCAGCTTATTTCATGGATCACTGGCACTGTCAGCGCTGTGGCGCCGAGCAGGTGACGGCTCCTCTTTCTGTGGCGAGAGCGAAATTAGCAAAAAGTCGGCACAAATTAGCCTCTCATATTTTCAGTAATATGACATTATTTTTCATTTACTTTTCTGATCCACTTTTCAGGATTTTGTACCCCTCCTCTTCAGTGCATCTTAGTGCCAAATCCTTTCACATCAGAGGCTGGTAAAGAAGGAGGGGAGGGGAAAAAATAGGAATGTGCACACAAAGCGGGAATAAAGAGCAAAGACAGGAAACCCTCTGCTGTCTTTGGTTATAGTATTCATTAAAAGACAATTCTTAGCACTGCAGCTCTTATTAATATATATTTAAGTGTCCATCACAGCCATTTTTCTGGAGAATTGTCTTTCTCTCTCTATTGTGTGGCCTGAGCAGAGCCCCGTTAAAGACAAGGTTTATTCAAAGGATTAATACTTTGACCTTTAGAAGATTTGAAGGCGAAAAATTCATGGTGCACAATGCTGGTGCAGCAGCAGCAGCAGCTTAAGGCCACTAGGAGGGTTAAGTCAATAGTAGGGTTTTCTGTTCATTCAAGTTAGGGGGGGGTCGCCATGGAGATTCAAGTGGACGCCCAAACACGGGGGTCTCAATCCAAACAAACCGGCACAACATACGACAGCCCGAGTCATGAATTCATGGCGTTTGTTCCCCTGCGTCATTTCTCACACGTTTGATAAATAAGAAGAATTACCACGTCGTTCTCTGGCTCACCCAGTAGTGCAAGACTCAAACGCACGCTGTGACAATTCAACGCAAAAACACACAATAGCGGAATGAAAGATGAAGAAAATATGTCTTCGTGTGAATAAAGTGTTAAACCTCCTATTAACAATATGAAATAAATGATGGCTTTAAGGAAGAAATGGCCTTAAACCCATTCATAAATTTCCTATCCAGGGAAGCCTCTTCCAATTAAAACGTGTGAGAGGCGGATTAACAAGGGCTATATGGCTTTGCCTCGCTTAATCACCTCCCCGAGCTGCTCTGCTGCATTTGACGTGTAAACGATTAATGACCGGCCTAATTCCCTTATCACACTACCTTAATGCCTAAATAATGTGGCCTTAGTCAACTTTGGAAAGCAGGGCTATATAAGAAAGGAATGAATATCAGATTAGGCTGCTCGCACGTTATTGCAGCTCTCTAAAGTCTCCTTAGAAGTGAACGTGTGGAGGGAGAAGAAAACGCCTCTGCTGCCGTCGGTGTCTCAACGCGTCCACCAAGACACAACAAGGAGGTCAAAGGATCAATGAAGGTCGATGAAGCTGTAGGCCCACTGTGAGCTGATCGCTTAATCTGTTACACACACTACACACAATGCTGATTTAAGCTGATTTATTGCCTTAATAGGAGTAAAATGGAGACTTAAAGTGAAGGTAAATGTCCTGGTTGTATGTTCCAGCACAGGACTCAGTCACATCTGATTCCTCGACACTTTCTTCACTCTCCTCTTTAAACTATATCACCCGTTTGGATGCAACAGCCTTGTGAGTTTTTGTGATCTTTGACAGCCACTGTAAGGGGGGGGGGAGACGGCGAACAGTGAAAGGCGACGTCTCTATTTTCCCTGCTGGTAATCTGATGCGAGACGCCCATGACAAACACACACACACACACACACACACACACACACACACACACACACACACACACACACACACACACACACACACACACACACACACACACACACACACACACACACACACACACACACACACACACACACACACACACACACACAGACAAACCAATGTCTGAAAGTTCTCCGCCTTTGTGCACAGTCCATTATCTCAGCTATTCTGAGTAGAGTAGAGCTTATTAGCAAGCTTTGAACTCACACTTACAATAATATGCCATCAACAGTTTTATAAGCTAATTAGAAAAAAAAACAGTTTAATTAATGACTGACTGGCAATAAAATGGCAATCATGAAAAAAGAAACCAAGGGTGCTAAGCTTCCACTACCACCAATTAAGGCCTAATTACAAACAAATTATATATGTGTTTTGCTGTGGGCTTTAATTAAAAAAAATGGCTTTAATTAAAAGAGAAAACATGCTAATTAATTAAACAGCACACAAATCTACATTGAAAAGTATGCTTTGTCTATCAAGTAATTAATGAAATACAATAATCCAAATGAGATTCGCAGGCATTTGATAAAAGCTCAGTACCCATTTCAAAAATCCATTTCAAAATTAATGGGCGAAATTTTAATGCGAGTCATCCGCAGATACAATAAAAAGTTCACGCGGCGATAAATTGCTGCTTACGCTGAAGGAAAAACGAACAAAGAGGAGAGTTTCCCTAAACTCTGCTCCTACACACACACACACACACACACACACACAGACACGCAGTGCTCTGTGGCCTGCGGGGGGCGGGGTGGGGACGGGTGGGGGCGGAGTCAGCCTCATATTCGGGTGTGGGGAGTAAAAAAATCTGATAAGAACCGTTTCCCACAAAAGCGCTGCTCATTAATTTTCGATTACAAACACGGGCTCGGCAGGAAAAGGTGGCGGGGAGGAAAAAAGGTGTTAAGTGACATAAATAACATGAAACGCTCTTAGTTCGGCTTTTTGTCTCCACTAAGGCACCATGTCTCCTCCAACAAAAACCTGCTGTGCCACCTTTGTCTCGCCGTATTTAAAGCGAGGCTTTCCAAAGGGTCGATTTCAAGGACAGCCAGCGTTTCCTTTCAGCAGCTTGTGTTCTATTGAAACCTGAGCCGGTACATAATGAGGGATATTAGAGCCCATCCACATGTTCAAACAGTACAGGAATGATATATGCTCATAAAGGTAAATTGTAGGTATTGTAGATTGACTGGTCTAAACACGAGAAGGGCAGAGGCTTTCTTTCACCAAACACAATTGGAGGAAAAAAGGAGGTCCAACACTCAAAGGCCACAGGAAGCCATGGCTGTGAAAGGTACAGAACACAAAAGCTCCTAAAAGACCATTAGAACACATAACTCAACATGAAACACATTGATTATGATTCTCTACATCATTGACAGTAAGAACTTCATTGAGTAAAATAGGACACTAATCGGTCATCTGGGCCAGTAAATGCAAGACATTCAAATGGATTTATGATTGGAAATAATAGATGACTGTGTGTATTTTAATATAAATACAAGACACAAGTCACTTATTTTCTATAGCGGGCTTCCTCAGAGTGCATCATCAAAAGTATACTCTGGCTGCTGACCATAGGCATCAAGTTGTGTGATGTTGTTTGCTTGTGGTCGGTTGAATCCAGCAGAAGTGCGTAAACAGATATCGTGGACCTCAGGAGCGATACTGTTGCCATTGTTACCATGCAGTTGAATGCACCGGCACACTGATTCAAAATGGCAGCAACACTGTTGTCGTGCTATATCAATTAAACAGACACCTGCCAGAGATTCTGACATTTACATGTAAACAGAATGCAGAATGCTCAAATATAAGAATCCAACATGAAGGATCTTCTGTATAAAGATGCATTTACTGTTCTGTCACAATGTCTTTGTGTTGGTTGGACTTTTGGTTTTCAGAATCTATGGAAACTCTTACTTGCACTGCATTATGGGATGTCAACATAATCCTAGGGACCCAAAATGTTTACCCCAAGTCACATTTACAACAAGTAGGAAACGCTGTTGGTGTACTATTTCAATTACTGGGCCAAATGCAAGAGCAACATCATTACATTGTACCTGAATCTATACCTAAAGGACAATTCTGCACTTTCTTTCTTTCTTTCAAAGGCAGAGTGAATAGCAATGAGCTCCATTTAAGAAAGACGTATAGTGAGTATAGAGATCATAGAAACTTCTGGGTGGGAGGGCAGTCGTATGTTCCAGTCAGATAAATTCCTATTTCCTTGGAATATTTTTGCTTATGCGGGGCGTCAGACATTTGCGGGCTTATTTTCTTTCCCTTGTGGTTTCGGCGGAGGCTGGGAGCCACGCGACTCTGCTTGGTTTTGCATATTCTTTAGCTTCTGGATGTCATGAAATGGACTTGACACCTCCTATTGTGCCAGACGGAAAGAGTTTCTGTTTTGAAGTGGTAATGCCACTCTAATGGCTGTGATGAGTGCTAAGGGGGAACTGAAAGCGCTAACACGGCGTGACAGTCTTTTGTCTTGAAATATACCCACTTACTGTATATAAAATACAGCTCCTGACTATTTCAAAAGAGTCTGGTTATTACATTTTGTACAAAGAAAAAAGGAGAGAAGCAATAATGATGTATTGTAGGGATGAAGCTGAATGAAACACTAACGGCGGTAAAGTCAATTAAATAGCTTTTGCTTTCCTGATATTTATCATGACTTAGCGTTGACATCGCCCAACAAATGTCATTCAAAACGTATCCATGCATTCTGGTGGGATATTTAATGTTTTCTATGACATTAAACAACAATAAATAATTGAGATGGCATCGACCGCCTCTCTGTGCTTTGTGGTACCGATGACTTATCAGTTTCCAGCTTGACTGAGATTGCATTGGCTCGCTTACTTGGAATGCGTGAGGAATCAATCTCTGACATGTGAGCTGCTGGATGCTATCGAGTCTCCACACTGGGTGTGAGCCGGTTATATATAGCAGCCTCTCAATCTTATGCTCATTACAGAAATTAATTAGCCCATATGCAACTTACAGCAGTGTAAAATAATATGCGGTAATCAAAGGATGGAAACTCAGCTTTCTTAATTGGAGGACTTTGCACCATTTAATCTACTGGATTGTTAGAACTACTTTAGGGGCCAGAAGCTCTTTACAGCATTTTCTGACTTCTGAGGCTTTTGAAAACAATCCAAAAGTGGAGAAAAGATCAGCAGACGACAATATGAGAGAGGAATCAGTGTGGAAGCATTCAGTTATATTTCCTGCCTTTTGTTGTGTTACCTCTCCTTACTTTCCTTTAAAGAGTGAATATTTCCTCATGTAATCATTTAAAACAAAGACTCCGAGCCTTTGAGAAATGCTGCAACGATAGGAAAATCTTAAAGCAACCTGGAATATCCGAGCAACACAATTTCCAAAGTTAGACAGATGAAAGAGGCTGTATCACGGAATTTGTAAGGAGCCTTCAAACCCAGGTTTTTTAACAAATTGTTTTAATGTCCAGATTAAAAAGGCGAAAGTAGAGCAATGAAATCATTAATTGATTTGAGAGGGAGAAAGAGAGAGCTCAATGCAGCAGAATCAAGCTATTTTGTATTATAAAAGGAGGGATTCTGACAGCAGGCTTTCTTAATCTGCGTCCATTTCCCTTTGGTGAGAGGAGATAAGTGGGAAAAAAGCGTTGATTGGGGATGAAAATGTACTACAACATTGTCATCTGACGTGTACCAGCGTCTGTTGCTTTACAAACAATGCCTAGAGGGACAAACAGGCCTCTTTAGTTCTTCACAGCTGTCGAGATGCTTTAAATTTTTGCTCCGGAATAACCTGCTTCCATTCTTCCGGCGAGGAGCCTGCCACAATCATCATGTCGGTGTTGCGACCGTAAACAAATTAAACATCTGAGCCATTCCGTAGCCAAATGAGCCACTCAATTATAACCCTGAAATTGATCCTGGCCACAGAGGGGATTATTGATCCTCTAAATGTTTGTCACAGCGCTCCTGTCAAAAAGCGAATAGGAGCGCTATAAATAAACACGTTGGTCTTAATGCTATCTAAAGCACAACTGCCTTATTGTTTACGTTTCTTAAGACGAACCACAATCCAGCCTAACTTTGAGCTTTTTCCTTGGCCCACCGACTCTTTCTTTGTATTCAGATGCAACGCTTTCAGAACTTCACCTCGGTTTAAGGGATTTTAAAATGGTCATTTCACGACTCTTGTGAGACGAAGTTATCGCCGCTAAACAATGAGTCGTGGCTGCCAGACGGCTGTCAAGTCCCATCACGTTCCTGGCAAGATGCGAGCCAGGTGCCAGGGAGGCGAGAACCTCAGCCCAGCCTGAACCAATCTACCCAACGCTCTAAGAGGCTTTCTGAAAGCGCCGCACAGGTGCCACCAGCAAAAGCTTTCATTCAACTCCAGTTGAGTTCACGTGCGAATGTGAAGATTTCTGATGGTGCACATTAATGTCCATTACACCGACACCCCAGCCACGCAGGCAATGGGACTTCAATGATCATTACAACTACATTGCACGTCCTATGTCTGTAATAAAACCTCCCTTTTTTTTAATCTGAGCATTTAAGCCATCCAGAAAACTGCACTATTAACTCACTTCACCAAACATACATGACTGCATCTTACAGACGCATGCGCAGACTGGTTTGGGTAAATGGATGGATTGTGAACATGCTCAGAAATGTACCAGTTAGATTCCACCTCATTATGGTGTTAATTATATGATGGCTGAAACAAAAAAAGAGGATTTCTTGTCTTAATCTGAGTTTTCGAACAAACATGTTTGTAATTTTTGCAGGGTTCTCAACACGTGGTATACAGTGCCTGTTTTTGAAGGTCATCCATCTTTCAGAAGAGAACATGCTGCCTCAAGCTTCAATAGAAAACACACACGTCTCGTTGATAATGCCACAATCATAAAATACCCTGGTTTTGATATAAAAACAAACAGCTGTTGATCCCTTTTAGACGTACAAACAAGAACAAACCTCTCAGACAAGCGTGTTATCGCTTATAAAGATGCTTTCTGCTATGATACGAGTTACTGTTGCAATTTTCAAGAAGAAATTCTGAACAGCATCCATATTTGTGTTACTGTTACTGAAAAATTAAAAAACCTGTGTTTGAAACGCCTGGCAAAACGAAGCCATTTAACTTTGATGCTCCAGCACATGGATTCTCTCAGTAGAGAAGCAACACTATAGCTATACTATAGCTATATGTCTTTTTAACCGCAATTATATGTGTGTGTGAGCTACATTTTCTGCTAAATTAGTTTCAAACCACTTGATCCTTGATGCCTGCCAAGGCGGTTAGTTACAAAACTTCAGGCACTGCATTTAGGGACATGTACACTTCAAAGGTATGAAACTCTTACCTGGAGAATGATTTAACAGTTGGCTTGAAAGCAATGTACCCTTCATTAAAAAGCAGAGCCAAAAGTCCTTTAGACACTGCAGCACTTCAAAACTAAGGGGAGGGCTTTCCATTAACTCAATGGAAAAGGGCTGCAGGACTCAATGGTGGGTGTCTGCATGTGTTTTTGTTCCTCTATGTCTTTGCAGCAGAAATGGCCACGGATCCATTAGCCTGATTTGTCACAGCAGGAGCACCCCAAAGATCTCTTATCAGCACAACGTACCTCTCGAGTGGCGAGTCTGTCGCTCATCTCCTCCGCCTTTGCAATGTCCCCTTCAGCTATGGCCTCCTCTATGCTCTTTTCTAGGCCGGACTGCAGATGAGGAAAAAAATTGAGAGATTTTTTTTTTTAGGGGTAGAGAGAGAAAAAAAAAATCAAAGACTAACTTCAAAAAGTCCCCAGGGCCTTATTTTTAATATGATTGCCATTACTACAAATATGTAGATTTCCCTTCACAAATGAAAACCTTTTTGATTGGATATTAGTGGGCAAATCTTAGAAATGCTACAGGAGATTACCAAACATAAATGTGACTCTTTAATTACACATTTCCATTACAGGCCTAAGAAGAGGGGGTGTGGAGGAGCCCCCGGTTACTGATGGCGAGGAGGCCGTTCGGCAGTGATGAGCCTATCTGACGGAGTGGAGCCACAGATTTACTGCAGCCTCCCAAATTTTATCACGCCAGGAAAACACGTCAAAAAAAGAGAAGCTGCAATAATTGTGTCGCCTCTGATGTCGGATCTTGAAGTAAAGAACAATACCATCAGGCCTCAAACTGCAGCTTACAGGATACATTACACATCTTTAAATGCTTTTTATATATTTGACTATAAGTGTCTTTGTCTTGAGTTTGCATAATATTCAGTCAGTGGATCCCGTTTGATCCGTGCTCTCTGTCGTCTATTATGTCTCACGAGCAAAAATCATATTAGCGGCCCATAATTAGAAAAGTATTATAAATTCCAAAGAAATGCTTTCCTGGTGATGAAGTGATGACATCTTACAACTATGACAGCTTTTTCTTTGAGAAATTTGCGTGTGTGAGCAAAAAAAAAAACATGGCAGTAATCAGGGAAGTATGATGTATTCATTACAAGTAACTGCATTTTAAGGATGAAGGTCCCTCATTATGTTGACACGATAAGTTCCTTTTCATTCAGTGTGTTAATTATTTCGTTATCCCTTCATACTCAACATATTCAAAATAAGGCCCAAAAATCTGCAAAAGCGCCATTCTGTGGCTTTCTGAGATAAGCTGAGCATAAAATACACCAAATAACTATTAAGGGGATTTTCAATTGAAATGAAAACAGTTAACATTCACTGGGTCAGCCACACTCCTCATTTTGCTTTATTGGCAATTTGCAGCCTTTGCATGAAACGTTTCTTCATCTTTAGGTCTAGAAATATATTTGAGTTAATTAAAGTTTAGTTTTAATTGCTTCAATGATAAATGTGCAGCAGTAGCAGCAGTGGAATATACTGTATGTCTATTTATTATCTCTAAATTATTATAAATGTGCTCTTTTGCAATCAAATGTCTCCATCGGGTCCTTTAAGTCTCTCTTCCACCAGTCAAGGAGAGTCTCGGAGAAAACTCGCATCTCAGTGACACAACAAAAGAGATCCCTCCTAATCGAATCTAAACGTGGCTGAGCATAATCCCTAATATTCTTCTCAGTGTCAGGTGGAGTTACCAGTCACATAATCCAAATGTCACATCACATAAAACAATGAGAGGATACACTGCCACGGAGCCACAAAGGGAGCCATGTGTTACTAACAGCTATGACGTAAACGCTGCTAAACCTGAGGAGCAGATGAGCGGAGACAGGAGTGTGTGTGTGTTACCTTTGGAGGAGGTTTGGAACATGCGGGAGGATGAAATCGATCATTTACACCGAAATACTGCTTAAGCCCGTCCCAGTGCTTCCCGCGCTCCTCCTCATCCTCTCTGCTGACAGACAAAATGTGTATTAACGTTCACTACAGGTATTCCAGCAGCGTGATAAGGCAAACCGTATTCAGTGCCTCCACTCACTGCCCGTCCCTAAAACGGTCTCTATTTCCATCACTACGGTGAAATCATATAAATTTTTCCTAATGAAAGTGTGTGACACTGCATGGTAACAGCATTAGAGCAGTGAAAGAGGTTTACTGCTGCAGCATTCAGCCACCAGTGCTCACACTCAGGATGTGCTGACATGTAGACACTATGGCAAATAAACACTTTCCACAATTATATTAACGTATTTGCATGTTTAAGGCAATTCACTACACATCAATCGACATTTTGAAAATGACACTATGAAGTATTTGAATGTTTTTGTTTCGTTTTCAGCTCAGAGTATTGACCCATTACTGTTTCAACATTTAGGGTTTTTGTCATTCATTGTGTTGGCTTTGTAACTATGTTGTGTAATAGGTGTTACCTTGTCTCTGTAGATTCCTTGCTTTGTGTTCCTGATAAATAACAGAAGATACACAACTATTAGTTTGTGTAATGCTTTACAACACAACTAATACACTTCACTACGTCACCTGGAAAGTGATAGTGTAGTGGTGGGGTGATACAGGCATCATTTGCTTTCCTTTGTTGTCCATAACAGTTGTTCTTAACCCTCGTTCTCAAGCTGTACGATTCCCTGCTCTGCCCACACATGCTTAGCTAAAAGAGTGTTTACCCAATGAAGACCAGGGAGACACCTACTGTGGATCAGGTGAACATGCCTGATGAAGCTTATCAAGTGAAGGTAGAGCAGAGAAGCATGGAGGACTAGTAGAGAGAACCACTGGTAAAACATTGAATATAATATGCATGTTTATTACTTTTCTTGCGCTTTCTCCTGTGTCTTCTTCTGGTCTCCTCCATCGGCTTCATCTCATCCTTTTTCTTGCGCAGATCTTGGAATTTCTGAAGACACACAGGCACACCAAGTGATTCCATGAAAGCATCACAACCCTCACCATCATCTTTTGTCAACATATGATGTACAGTTTTCAGCAGGGAGTCTAAATCATGGATTCACATGGAGCTGAGGGTGCAGCAAGCAGGCAAGCAAGCTCGTCTGTAGTTCAGTGTGTGTGTGCAGACATAGATCAACAGCTCATTGTGCACAGAAGCAACATACTTGCCACATTTCCTGGGAGATGCCAGACAGGCTGCATGTGGGGGAGTCTGGATCATAAAGAGGCGGATGAACCTCCACATGTGATTCTGTGTTTCCCTCTGCAGAGCTCAACTTCTCAGCGAGGCTCTCACACTTTGGTTCCTCTTCCTCGTTCTCCGAACTAAGGTCGGCTTCCGTTAAACCCTTAGGCAAGAGTCCGCTGTACATAGCGAGTTTACAGTTTACACGCCTATTATTATTTTGCCGAGGTTTGATTAGCTGTAAAACGCGCAGAAACAGTCAATCGCAGTTGGAATCGATGAGCAATGTTGATTCCGTTTGTATTTCCGGGTAAACACAGTGACGTTTAAGCTACGAACGCACTGATTGGGTGAAAGCCGACGCAAGGGGGACACCAACCAATCAAGCATGCGCTTACAATGCCTGGGCAGTAGTAAAACGAGCATGAGACAAAAGCTCTTATTGGCTGTGAGTTAGCTAACAGGAGAGCTAGACGGCATTCTCAAAGGGGTTTTGTGTGGGTTTTGCAGTGAGCAGCGTAATGGTGCAAAAATGCCCGTTTAAAACATTTTCAGGGGGATTTAACCACAGATTAGAGTTTAAAGGAACGTTAAAAACTCGGAAATAATCTGAGTCCAGTCTTTGCAGTGTGCCAAAGAGTAAGTTGTGGAGCATTTCTAATTGAGGTGAGCCGGGCTACTGACAGGTCCATGAATTACCAGGAATCATTCAAATGTTAACCTATATTTGTGTCATGTTCCCGGCGAGATAAGCTTCCTTCTATGACCAATGGTTCGCAATTTGCTCAAACTGCTTTGGGCATTACATTATTATTAGAATGATTAGCATGCAAATCTTGTCTAGCCCCTGGCACTGGCAGAGGCACATCTAGCCTTAAATTGCTCTTTCACACTCATTCACATCAGGCTTTCTTTTGGTTGCATCTTATTGCAAAGCCAATAATCTACATAAATTATAGCCTGGATTTTTGTGCCATATGAATGTAGAATAAAGAGTGAGACCTATAACACCAATGTATATATAAAAAAAGGTCAAACACCAGACTCCAGTAGGGTCACACACACTCTACTCTACTGTATATGTGGAGGAGCTATTTTCCTTTTAAGACAAAATACAAAACAAGCAAACCTGGAGGCTTCACTCTCCTTGACCTCCCTGCACTCCAACATCAGAAATGTACTAGCATC
The DNA here is from genome assembly GCF_046128005.1 of Genypterus blacodes. NCBI lineage: Eukaryota > Metazoa > Chordata > Actinopteri > Ophidiiformes > Ophidiidae > Genypterus > Genypterus blacodes. Next base: position 428,232 of record NW_027466995.1, on the reverse strand, counting down.
CATATTTGACATTTAATATAGCTTATACTTATATTAAATGTCATCTGCAATGCGTAAACTCTTCATCTCATCCTCTAAAATATGCCACTATTAACTGGTATCACTCGCTCAGCATTATCACCACTTTAATTACATGTGTGACAAGTTGATGAGCATGGCGGCGTCTGAAGGTAAATGAGAGTCACAAAGTCTTGTTAATACCAAACATGTTTTGGTATTACAGGTCTGAATCATTTCCTTATTGATTACTAGACTTTGTGTTCTATTTCACACTTGAATTAATGTCTCGCAGCTTTCCCACCATCCTCATCTCCCTCTCTCTCTCCCTCTCTCTCTCCCTTACTCTCTCTCTCGCTCGCTTGCTCTGTGGCATGCACTCTAGTTCATTATTTCCATCATTTCTTGGTAATTTGGAGTTGGCTGTTTAAAACTTAGAGCCTCTTATTAAGTTTTGGCCATGGTGGATAAGAGGCAGGACTGTAAGTGCACAGAGATAAACTAATCATCTTAAAACCCTAATTATTAGTATCTTACTGTGACAGACTGTTTTTGCCAGCCAGCCAAATTGAGCCTCAAATGAGGAAAGGCATATCTGTGGAAGTGGTAATAATTTTAAGTCATCTCGATCTTGCTTGGTGTGGCAGAATTCATTAGCGCAGATTAGTGCTGTGTGTACAAAGTAAATGAGATATCTAATAGCAAACGTGGAGGTCCGGGGACTCTTAATTTCCTCCCCAATATGAGGGATGATGTTAAGAGGTGATTATATATATTTTAACATCCTGACTTCTGCTGTGTAGATTCCTCTGCTCTCTCACCCAGGAGTTCCAGCTGCATCGCTAAACTGTTGACCTCTCACCCTCGTCTGTATTTCAGCCACGGGAAGGTGAGGAGAATGAACTTCAAATCAGATTAAACTGATGCAGAGGCAAGTCACATTTATTTTTTAATTTTTTTTATTATAAGGGTGTGAGGAAAGTTAATTATGTGTGTAAGAAGAAGGTTGGGGGGGGAGGAGGGGGGGAATAATAAGATTACAAAGAATAATTTGCTGATATAATTACACCAAAATTGGGTACACACAATCGTAAAATACATGTATTGCTTGACCTGGGTTAGCCAGTGAAATAAATCCTCCTTCTATAGCCTTTGTTAATTTGTTTTTATCATCTCCAAGTGGTGTTTGTGCAGGCAGTTCAATTTGCATGTGTAATTCCACTGTGCAAATTGACAACAAGTAGATAATTCTAGGAAATAGGCTGGTTGCAGGCCCCTGCTATCTTCCCAAGCCTATTCATTTTGAGGAACTGCTGAGGCATGAAACTCATACATCAACTATTTCCTGACAACGCTAAGGCTTATTGTCCCCTAAAATGTCATTACAGCCATTATTTATGAAGCTAATTCATTTATTAAACCATATTTACTCTGACAGAATTTGTCACATTCTATCCATATCCCAAGCGTTGCTTTTGAACTCTAGTCTTTCAGCGTCTATGTATGAACATATAAACCTCACAAAGTTTTGAATCGACCTTATTTGTCACACGTAATAATTGGAATATTACAAGCGGGCTGTTAGTAGTTGTGTGTTGCTAACTTTACACGTGAAAACTTTTCAAAGCGGAAGCCTGTTAAAGAAATCAACCTATGACCAGCGTCGTGTTTTTTTAGCTGAATACAATTATAATTGATTTTACACATTAAATTCAATTTGTTGGCCATAGGGGGGCACTATTTAGCACGTGGAAACAACTGCAGGAAGGGTTTTGTGAAATTAAAGATTTGTGCAGTGTCCGAAACTGACCTGATGTCCTGTATGATGTCATAGAGGTCACTTACCCGGACTTTGCATATATCGGCCTCTCTACAGCCACAAAAGGCTTTGAGTAGTTGTTTCAAACGCTGAATCCCAGTGAAGGGAATTGGTTGTGTCCTCCTTTAACGTCAACATAAACAGATGAATTGCAGCTATTTCAGTGGCGCTGATAAACCCCACTCTGACACTCTCCTTCCTAAATGAGTGTGTATTAGTCACTTCAACACACAGCAGCCAGAGATCTAAACCTAAAGAGTTCTGTCGCCGTGCTGACGTATGGATCTGTCAGTTTAGTGCCACACACTCTGTGACAGTGTGGATAATTTGTAATTGTGAGTGATGAAGTAACGCACATGGGGTCATCATTTTTAATGTTACATGCTCCCTCAGCATATTTCCCATCCTGTATCTCTTTCTTTGGACTTACCTGTCATCCCAAAGCTTATCACAGCAGCTGTGATGAGTTGTGTTTGAACAGTTTTGCAGTATTGATTTGGAGGCATGACATTTTAATTAATACTGGCTGTTAGCTGTCATCCAAGCAGGCAGCCCCGTTGGTTAGAATACGACACTGGCGAGGTGGGCTAAAGATAAGATTAAAGCACTTAGTGTGAAAAGGCTGTAAAAAGGGATCAATGCTTATGGGAATAATGGTTGAATTTAAGGTGGAATAACAGTAATATCTTTTCTCACCGTGTTTCTGTCAAAAGTCTATTCATTCCACGATAACATGAACCAGTGAGCCACAGCGTGCCGTCTGTCTTCCACAGGTTGAGGGACACATCCTGGTGTAAGCAAACCCAGAGAGGAGCTCCATGCTGAAAGAGGACCAGGGGGGAAATTAGGTAACTTTGTAGCACTCCATTGAACAGCAATAAGCTTTTAGGGCTTAGCAAGCATAAACACATTAAACTGATGAGATTCATCAGCACTCTTGTGTCAAATCCATTGTGCCCACAGGCAGAGCTCAGCAACCGCAAACTGCATAGCCATGGTGCGTTTGGTTCCTCAAAGCAAGAGACAGACTGACGGATGCTGTATGGATCGGATATCGACTGATATGTCCAGGAATTACCAGGTGATCTTTGGGCAGTTTGGGTGTTTTCATACCAAAAAGCAATTGAACATTTAGTGTGTCAAATGTCAAAAAAGCCAAATGCTAATTGAAAGTGAACTAATCCCTTAGTATCCTAAATCTGCTCACTTTGTTTAAACAATAGACAAAGACAGGAAAAACACAATAGTAGCAGCGTATGATCAAATGGAACCGAGACAATCAAGCAAAATTCTCGCCTTTGTTTCCAACCAGCAGCCAACGCTATCACGAATCACAAACTGTATCAAAACCCGTCATTATCTGTTGATTGGCCAGTCAGCCAGGCTGTGATAGGATCGAGCTCATTTGCTGTTTTGCGCGGAGACATTTAGTTACATTGTGAGAAATGCAAAATGTCAACCCTTGAACAGAAGCACACAAGCCATTTGTTGATTCACACTTAGTTCACCATATTTGATGTTTAATTGGTGTAATCTTAGAGCTGGAGGACTTTACCTGATAAGGTAATACATTTAAATTGAAATATGAAGGAACGAAGCCCTTCAACTTTATTTCACATATATCCGTTTGTCTCGTCCTGCCCCAATCATTACATCCTCCTGCCTTTCAGATAGCTTCTCTGGAGGCAGCCAGATCGCCATGAAATTAGCTCAGTTTGAATTTCTACGTGGTCCAATCAGAGGAGTTGAGATTTAATCACAAACTGTCCTGAGCCAGACCCCTCAGATGAAATGGGCTACATATTCATAGGTTCGCTTACATGGTTGATTATAACAGCGTAGACGGCAGGTGAAGCCTTTCTTCTCTTTAGCGTTATTCCAATTTTCCTGTGTGAAGTGAAGATGGACGACTGAACATGAAATCCTCCTCTGATCTCACAGTTACGTTTATACCACCTATTACTCCACGTTTTATCCCATATATGCATTTTCTTTTAAATACATCCCTTCTTTCATTTTCCAAATGTGTACTTTATCATTTACATTGCAGACAAGGTCATACACACAAACTAAATTGTGTGCGTGGCCTTGTAGCGATTCATTACCTACCCTGACATAAAGTAATGCCAGGGAATAATGGGAAATATTACCTGATGAATTAATTATGATGATAGCATCTATGGCACCGGGCTTAAATGCCATCTTAAATTACATGCGGACATTAAAAACTTTCCTCTTGTCTCATTTGCATAAGAGAAAAAAATAATGTGTAAGTATGAAAACACATTCAGAAGAAAATATTTACAGTATATCTAAAAAAAAATTAAGAATAATATAATTAGAAAATAATGGAGGCACCCGTCTGTTTGTGTGCAGCACTTAGGCTTTATTTGTATGCACTCTTGTTTTCACTGAAAGTAGGATTTTCTCTTAATACGTATATTAGTTTCTGTTTTCCCTTCAACGTAGAGCAGCATTGGATTATGGGAGGATTTACTTGTACTAAAATAACAAAAATATTACCTACTATTTACAGTATATCAAACATTAGACACTATCAATTCAAATTGGTTTTCACAGTGAAGCTCCCGCAGTAGTTCAACGTTTTTTTAATCGACTTAACGCAGCAAACAGTAATTTGGAAACAGAATTAAAGTGGCCAGTTTACTGATAACAAGTCCTTAATTTGACTGAATCAAAATACTGATATCATTCATTGTGTTGGGACTGTTGTCAGCCAAATGAAATGAAATAAAGGGGCATCGGTGGAGGGACGTGGGAATAGAATGTTGAAGCAGATCCACCAGAGCCTGTTGATTACATTATGATTATGAACATATAAACAGATTCTGAGCAGGAGCATTAGTATTACTGGATGAAAAACAATACTGTGTACAGTTTATAGTACAAGTTGTTTATCTAGTTCTTACCGTATTGTAAATATTCCCTCATGACCTTTATTTATATAGGAATGATGATTTTGTTTTGCGGTTGTAGTTTCTGTTTTAGTTTCACCCTCTAGTTACGTGTCGTTCTTATTTACAAATGCTTCCCTTTATGTTTCATCATCAGTTTTAGCCATTCTTTAAAAAAAACAACACACAGATTCCCTTTTACAGAAGGTGCTGCAGCTAATTTAGCTCATCTTCACCTAAGTTCACAGGTAAGCTCTCCAGCACAGCATCATGGCACAGGAGTAGCAATAAAACCTCCCATATTGTGGAAATCTCTCCCCTCCTGAGAGAAAGCGACGGGGCGAGAGAGAGGGTGAGAGAGGCAGGAGGAAGAAATGCCTTCCCTTCCTCATTACACTGCTGTCATTTACTCTTCATCCCCCGTACTCTTTAGTGGCATTAAGACGGGATGTAAATTTGACAGTTAACGCTGTTAGAAAATGGCTAGTTCAAGAAGGGCAGGAATTAGAGATGGGCATTAGGCGCTGATAAGCTCCTTTCCTCTGCCGCGGCGGCTGCTTAACATTCATGGGAAAGTCATCATCAAACAACGTTATCACAGCTCTGTTGACGGCTGAGGAACATCATCACTATGATAATTTTTTTATAGCTGTGAGCCAAAAAGGCACTCTTTTATTTCAGCGGTTTGTTAATGAGATAGGAGCTTGTTGGTATGGGCAAATGCAAACTTGCCACTCTCCAGCGTTTGTTTGACTCCCCCAGCCTCCCCCCCTGCCTCCCATCATACCTCCTCCACACTGTTTAATGTTGCAGGGAGGGAGGAGGGGGTAGAGGCATTTTTATGTACTCCTTTCCAAGTGCTCTGTGTACACTGCTGAAGGAGGGCCTTTATGTGTACCTTTGCAGATCAGTCGCTCAAAGAGAGGAAAACACGGTTATATCAACAAACGGCCTCTCCTAACAGCCCTGTAGCTGGCACCTGTCACTCACCTGGGATTTAGCCATAGATCTGAACGGAGCCAGAGTGCTGCTGGTTATTAAAGCTGAGTAAGCTCCCACAAGCTGCGCCGTGTGATCGAGCGATGAAAACGCAACTTTAAAGTTGGGTGAAAATAAAACCCAGCAGACCACGAGCAAGATGATTCCCATTGTTTCATTTATTTATTCATTGTGCCCTTAACAGCTCAGTTCAGAGGTTTTGACAACGTTGCGCTCTAAGCAGCTTTTTCTATGGATGGGTTTCGCACTCTGCGGGCTGCAGATACCAAAATCTGATTCTGGCTTTATCACTGTTTGTGTTTGTGGAGTGGGTCAAGAGACTTTTAATCTTTTGAAATCCTCAGCAGGGGGAGATGACATTCATCTCTATCTGTAATTATTTCTCAAAAAGTTTTTCATTTGCACTTGGCGAGCAAAGGTGAGACGAGATGCCATCCGGTCATTCTACTTTAAGTAACTCATTTAGAACGTCATGGGGAAAGGTTTACAATTAGACACAAGCCCCATCAGGTGGAACATGAGCCCAGTGTGGCTATCAGTATAGAGGAAGTGACCCAGAAAGAGTCCAAATGAAGGTGAGAAAATGGACCATTGTGATTCTTGCATATCCAGCCAGTTCTCATTAGTATAGTGTATACTTAGAGTAATGTCTGAGGCTATGGTGGTCAGTTTATGTATCTATAGTTCAGTGAGTTGGTGTTGGTGCTGCTGTTTCAGATAAATGATTCATACATCACCGTGTGTGTGTGTGTGTGTGTGTGTGTGTGTGTGTGTAAACCATACCCTGCTGTTATTAATCAGACCCTTCCTGTGAGGCACAATTGGATTTGATATGATCAGAGTTTTAAAATGCTTGTAAACGTACTGACAGAAACGCTGGTAAATCTTGTGAGTTGAACTTATCGTATGTGAGTAAATACAAATGTGTAACATGTTGCTGGTTACGTGAATCAAAGACAGAGATTTCGGGACCATCCCCCTGGTGTGTCTTACTGGATGCATTATAGGCGTGAACCTGAACTACTACATTGCAGTCTAAAAATGACACAAACAAAAACTGAAAGCTTCTATTTTGAATCTCTTTAGCACACAGCATTAACACCACAAACTCAGATGGTCTCCAGGATACAGCTACACAGTTGGGAGTCATAATGGCAGACAGAAAGTCAACACTTATTCTAGGATAGAGTTATACGGCGTAGATTTTAACCATGTCTGGGTCTAATTGGGTGCTTTCAGGTAATGTTAAGAAGAAGTGTGTTTTCACAGCTTTTTCAGAGTTCACCCGGAATCCATAATGATGGTGTCATGGCACCTCATTTGTATGCGTTTTAGTTGTTGCTATTTAGCTCCACTAGTGTGTCTTTGTGTGTGAACTCCGCTAATGAACAGACATATAAATAACATAAAAAGGCCACACTTTATATCGCCACAATTAAAAATCAGACCCTGTCTGAGAGGATAACCTTAAATTTAACACACTGCTTCTGCTAATGGCCAACAGATAGTATTATTATTAGCATTATGGCTAAAACACTAGTAAAGAAAACAGCATGAAACCTAAAGCCAGAACGCTGACGCTATGAGACAGTGTGGCGTTAATACACAATCAATGAGTGAAAACGACAACTCATGGAAGTAACAAAAAACAGCTTGTGTAGCCGTTTCTATGTGTCAGAGCCACTGGACCGAGTAAAGAAGCCACACACAGATTGCACTTCAGCATAAACCCCTTCAAAGAAAGCCCCTCCACCCCCACACACACACGCACACACACACTTCCCGGCCTCCATCCAAACTTGAATGTACAAACACATTAACATTTCCAAACTGGCTGCACCAACCACCAAAGTAAAACTGCGACGATGTAATGATGCAGTCCAATGTGGAAAAGCTGATTGGAAGACGTTTCTTCAACTCTCAAGTGGATTCAATGAGCAATGCAGAAGTCACAACGCGGCATCGTCGCGTAAGTCGGCTTGTTATGTACAAGTTTGGAGTAGTTTCATTTCGTGGAAAAGCGAATACAACGTAAATGAATTGCACATGTGCTATAATCCCTTTGGATTTGCAGCGACTCGCCTTTGAGTTGATCAGACAGCATAATCTACACTTTGTAGTGGTCTCTGAGCCTTTTGTCATGTTAGTTCAATAGTCCCTCTTTACTGTCAACCATTGCTTTGTACGTGCAGCGCTGTTATTTAATGCCAGTTGGAGACATGTTCTTATGATAAATGGGGGAAACTGCATGGAGCTTGATCTTGTGTTACCAGGCTCCCTCACAGGATCCTGGAAAGTAGGAAAGAAAATAGATTTGATTATTTAACGAGACAGGATTTATTGCTTAGAAAATACGCTCTTCATCGCCGATATGTGAATACACATTTAATGCTGCAGGAGGGCCAACGGTGCTATAAAACTCTATTTGTTATTATTCTATTGTGTAATCTACACCGATGTGGTGACTGACTGGAATCCAAACGAGGAAATTAAGATGGAGAAGTATGAAATGATGCCACTGCATTCAATACAGTGCTGCTTTGGAGGAGCTGAGCTTTAAATCATCAATTCTTAAACTCCTCATAAGCAACCCACCATATTATTATTATTGTTATTATTTTCCTTTTTCCAAACCATTATTTAATCACATTGTCAGAATCCCCCCAGCCCCCCTAATCACCTACACTGAGCTGTATTTATGATCCTCTCTCTCTCTCTCTCCCTTGCCCTCACCCTTCTTATTCACTCCATTTCTCTCATTCAATTCCTTTTGCGTTGGTGTTTATATTCATGAGGATGAATGGATTAACCCGACTGAAATAGCTGTAACTCTGATTTTAGGTCAACTACCAAATCTATTAAGAGAAAATATATACAAATAACACTACTTTTCTCTGCCATCCATAAGCGTCTCATAGTGCTGTTAATCTGCAACAGTTTGGTCTACAAATATATTTCTTATTATTGTATTACATGAAATAAATACTCCATGCGGATTAAAGGGAATAATGACATCGATGATACATCTGAACCAATATCTATGCTATTTAACTTTACTCCTAAATGAAACTTGCATTCAAAGACAGCAGCTTTACTCTATGTTTTCTAAAGATAATTGACTTGTTATTCACACACATCACACACACACAGAGCCTATAAGTGAGCCTGTCCTCATAATGCATCATTTGTTAATTCAGAATTAATCGTTTTAATGAAAGTGATAGAACCGCAGTTCTGTTATTAGCTGTACATTTTCAACAGAAACAACCTCATCTCATTCAGTAAAATAAAAGTGTCCACATGAAAGAAATAAAGTGAAGAAGCAAAGAGCATTGAGTCTAACGGAGCGCATTACACACTTATTAAAGTAATTTTCACTTTGCCTCGCAGTCTAGGCCGAAACACACTCTCAGATTCTCATTGTACTCGGCGGTTCGGCTATGTGGGGCTTTCTCCCCCCCATGTTAACTTTGAAGTCAGCTCAAAAACGTATAGGTAGAGAGGGGTGGCATCACATAATCAGCAACTTCAAAAAGCATGCTGCCACTTAACACTCCCAAAGCTAATGTCCCCGAGACATTCAGGATGGAAATTATTCAAACTCATTTAGTGGCAGCAAATTGGTCTAAGTTCAATCAGAAAACAGACTGACACTGAACAAGAAGTGCAGCCTAATTATACTTGTTTGTCAAATGAAAATTTCATTTGGGCAGAAATGAAACCTTCCAGCAACTTCTTTTAAGGTGAGCTCCTAGTTGTATTATCAGCTAAATGCAGTAAAATCCATAATCATACGATGATAATGAAAATGGAGCCAATGTTAACATTCAGGCTTTCGGGGCCCCGGGCACATGGCGATAAAAATTAAGTACCATAGTCCTCTGCCAGGCACGCTGACACCCGGGCTGGTCTTTAGCCTCTTAGATGCGTTTTTGCATTTTAAAAACTTTATCAAAGCACTGTTGCAATGTGGAAAATGTCAACGTGAAATGTACTGAAGGCAAATTGGAATTTCATTAATAGTAAAATTATTGCTTTTGACTGATGTATTACTATGCTTGTTAAGAGCTGGAGAGTGGAACGCTCGTCTGTCTGGTCGGCAGCAGGCTTGTCTCTTCTTGTCCCACGCCATTTGCTGAAAGTTAGAGATCTGCTTTTTGAGCCTAATATGTAAATAGGAAGTCGCTAAAGTTGCGGGAAGTGAAGAATATCTTGCTGAAGACATCCATCTATGCGCTGTAGCTCTATGACCTTCCTTTCATGTGAAGACTTCGGACATTATTGGCCTTTTTTGTGCTCAGTAACATCAACATTCGTATCTGGAACGCCCATCCATGCTCAACGAGCTGCTTTATCTTCTTCACTTCATTATTGATAAACACAATGTGGGCTGTGGAGCGCTGTGGTGTCTTCTTATTGTTGGGGGTTGAAGACATGAAGCTGTTATCTTAGTTTAGGCCTCTGAGATCCCTCACAGGTGACCCCAGAGTGAAGGTATCACTTCACTGAGACCTGCGCTCATTCATGAAGCCCGTCGTGTTTATTGATTCACCCTGTAATCCTCCCAGAGGCACTGCTGTCAATGACCGTGCGGCAAAGTCAAAGTCAAGGGACGGCAACGATTTTCTGAGCTGCAACAAAACAACAGATCAGCTTTAATGTAGTATAGACGCACTCGCGTGGGACAGTGTTGGAGGCTTCGATCTGCAGCTTTGGATTTGTCATAGTGACCCTGTGACGCAAAAACAAGCGTTTGAGTTTTCAGTCTCATTAATCAGTCGAATTGTTTACGTAAACAGGCTGAAAAGATGCCAAGGCTCGTGCTCAGACACTACTACAGAAACCCTATTCTTCCCTCGCTGTAAAACCTGCATCTAAAATTACAGATACGACAAAATGAGGGATATTTAGAATGTTTAGGATAAAGGAGGGATTCAGAGCTACAAAGTTACACACTCCTATTATATACACACATATAAAAGAGTTTGTTTTTTTATGTCTAAATGTGAATTTGTGTTCATTTCTTAAGTCAGTGTCTCATTTGTCTCGGAAGGATTCATCAGAGGTTGGTACATCTTGTGTTCAGCACTATCATAGCTACTATACCGGCTTCAGTAACATACACACACACGAGAAATTCACAGTTTTATTCTCTGCTCCTCAATTTCAATACCATATCTGAATGTATTTAACTTCATATAAGATTTAGATTACATTACTATATTACCTTAGGACACTGTAACCTCCTAGATACTAAATATACAGCATTTAATCCTGCAATATGTCTTGAAATTGACAAGGATTTGGTGCAGAATAAATTCAACAAAGCAACATCCACCGACATCATAACAAACCTTCCATATCTCCGTCTATATAAAGCTTATTAGCTACAATACAAGGGTAGGGTCATTAATTTAAAGCCTGCTGATCATCTGAAGGTGTGGATGACAACTCTGTGTGTGTGTGTGTGTGTGTGTGTGTGTGTGTGTGTGTGTGTGTGTGTGTGTGTGTGTGTGTGTGTGTGTGTGTGTGTGTGTGTGTGTGTGTGTGTGTGTGTGTGTGTGTGTGTGTGTGTGTGTGTGTGTGTGTTATCAGAATATGCAGCCAAACACGGCGCACAAAGGGTTTACATAAAAACAACCCTGACACGATCAGTTTACAGTGATTGAAAGCTACAGTATAGCTCATGAATTTTAAAATGAAATGACTCTTCATATAAATCCGACTTTCTGTGATTGATACAGTATTAGTTGAAGATATGAACTCAACTCAGCCACACAGAGCAGTTAAACACATTAAAAAGTCCATCTCGTTGAAGTGGATATTTTTTTTTAAACAATTTGATAATTATGAAGTGTATTATAACAGCAGAGGTGATGTCAGTGTGTGAAGCCCATAGAAGTAACATCTACATTTAAACCTGGCACACTCGGCTCGGGGCCCGCTGTCATTTAAAGGAATTTCAAATCACACAATGTTGTCATTCTTTTTATCTATTTTAATGACACTATTAATTGGATTTGTAATGATGTTTTAAGCAAACTTATTCCAATACACATCTTTCAAGCAATAGCCTTCACGATAACACTGAACGGTTCATGTCTGGCATACAAGCCAGCTGGGACTGAGCTGCTAAAGGTGTTTGGCTGGATTTGCAGTGGAGCTCTGACCCCTTGTGGCTCATTGTGGAAGTGCAACATTTAGCCGCAGTGGCCAAGGCTGGCAAGAATACTTTTATAATATAAGGAAAGTAATTAAGTTAATTAATCCGACGTAAAATATGAATACAATTACAAATCGTGTTCATTTGAACATTTATATAAAAGCAAGTTGCAGCTGTTCCCTGTGCTGGTTAGACGATGATGTCATTCTCTGCTTTGAGTCTCGGTGAGATCCTTTTATCCAGTATACTTGGATAAACAGGAAGCTCTGAATGCAATACAGGTGATTTGTGGATAATCTACCTGATAGTCCCTATAGAAAATGGTTTGGCGGTATTTGGTGACTTGAACAACTCAATGAAACGCTGCATGAGGATCTGTTTATGCTCTCAATGGCACAGGTTGACCCGGGATCAAAATTTCCATTTAATTAAGATAATTACAGTCTCGGGCTGCTCTATTGTTCCGTTGCTCCATGTGGTTTATGACCTTTACTTTCTGACATCTGCCACCTTTGTTGTCATTCCTCATGCCTTCTACTACATACCTTTAAAAGCAGAAATTCTATAAAGTAGTTTACCTTCCTCTGTTGTCGATAGCGTTGCTTTAACTGCCATTAAATGTAATGAAGCAGCCCTATTAGTGACCTTTTGCTAAGTTTCACCTTCCGCTCTTGCCGCCGCTAACTCAGACAAACAATCCTATCTGGCCTGATGCCAATGAGCAAAACAAAGGAGCCGGACACTGATAGTCTCCGAGAGGCCACAGATAACTTCTGGCCTCAGACCAGTTTGATATCATCAAGAATCCACCGGAATAGGCCCTCAGCGTGTCCTAGAGGGATGCATCCAAAAGTGTATTAACACAAGAGGACAAGCTGAAATAAAGTACGGCGGCGGCGCTTAAATGAGACACGGAGAGACGACCTCTGGACATCAAGTCACAGCAGGTTGATTTAGATTCTGTGCAGCGACATGGCGGCTCATGTTGACCCTGGTCACCTTGTTTATAGCTCACAGAGAATGAAGAGTGGATCACAGTTTGCATTTTGCATATTGTCCATTAAGAATTGATCACACATCACACAGTTATAGCTGCTAGAGATCTTTACTACCAGTTAAAGCTCATAGAAATTGCACAGTGCGGTCCCAAAAGAGAAGAATGAGGTGGGATGGAGACAACAGCACAATGTGATCTGACACATTTTATTATATAACAAAAATAATGTCTAAATCTGTTAAATAGAATATGTCAGTAAGTAAAATCAATGATACACTGTGTATGAAATACCACACGGCAATCTTTAGGTTTCTATAATTGTTAAAAGGCCAAAACAAAAGCCACACATTCAGCTAAAATGTGCCATTTAAAGAAGCAAAACGTGGTTCCTTTTTATCATGAGGCTCATTAAGACATTTTGGAGGGACAGTTATTTAGTGTGCGCTTGTTATCTTCATACACGTGCTGTGATCTATAAATCTCAAGATGTAAAATGCGCATTAAAGCCGACGCCAGGGAAGTAAAGAGATTCATGGAATCCTGCCTATTGCTTTAGCTCTTGTTGATTCATCTCGTGCTCTCATCTCTGTCAGCCCGATGAATCCTAATGAAGCAGAAATCTGTCACATTTGCTCAATGAGGGTAGCAGGCAAACTTTCTCTGCAAAATGAAACTATTATCTTCAACTAGACACGCACAGGGCTCAATATAAATAAATAAAGTCACTTATCTAGTGGCCATTGTGATTGCTGTAGCCAAAGCCGCCATCCAAATTGACTGTCTTATCATGTCGAAGTGATTTCAGCTGAGTCGAGACTGTAGATGAAAGCAAAATGATCTTTAAATAGTGGTTAAAGATGGTTGCTGGATAAGTTCCTCCACAACAGTTTTGATCAATGAAGCGTGCATTCAATATAGTCCCTATTTAGATATGTGAGATTAATTTAACTGCTCTTACAAACCGTTGGTAAATTATATTTCCAGTACAAGGTAATGACTTCGTGACCTTCTTGAATTCTTAATGGAACATACTGGAAATGCTTGTGGAAAAAAACAGGGAAGGCGTGTTTTATCTAGTGAGCTTGGCGTTGATTGGCTTTGTTGGACGATGTCATTCAAAACATAATGAAACGTACTAATGAAATGTTGTTAATAGATAGACAGTCCTTTATCAATAACGTATTTATCCCCATCTCTGCCACACAACCGCTATCATTACAGCAGACATTTGCATAAATAAGCAGCTATTTAGGAGAATAATTGATAATTGAAAAGACATTTCTAGAGGAGACGTTCGCCGTGTTCCCGTACGACAAAGCCTGTCAGCTGCGAACGCCGTCTGTGGGAAATGTCAAAGCTATTTTCCTCTTTACCAGTCAATGCAATGCTTGTCTAATAGTAATTGGAATCTTATCCCGCTGTTTGCTCATCATTTTCTGTGCGTCGTTATTCCGCACCTAAACTCCATTTAAGTTTTTTAATAACATTTTAGAATAGTTCCCATTCAGGTAAACAGAATCTGATTACCTTGATGGATTGAAAATGTATGTCAGATGGTAGTTTATTTGATTTATTTATTCAAGGGGGCCTCAACTGGAGGAGCTTTAACTGAAGCAAACAAATGGCTGCCGTACCATTCCAGCAGCATAATGGTTTAGGAGAAAATACCATTTTTCAGATTTGTCTGAGACACAAACAGTGGAAATGATGACTTTATTGGATCGTTCTGCCTGATTTTGTGTACCTCTCAATATTCCTTGTGTTAAAAGTGAAAAAGCAGCCCAGTGCAGAAGCTCAGGGTCTTGATTTGACTCTAGATATTAGTAAAATACTGAATATACGCACACCCAGTGCCAGACGCCAATGAGCAGGAGACTAAAAGTATTCTGTGATAGTTTTGGATTTCCTTCCCTCCATAAGCCTCTCATTGTGTTGGAGGACCTGCCTTGCATAAGTGCTTGCCAGCTGCTTACCAAATGAGGTTATAGTGTTTCCCTATCAACTGTAAATTTCAATAATTTGTTGGAAGGGCCTCTCACTGTCAGTTTTTATCATATTATCAACGACGACTCAATTTTCCTCTGCCACTCCATCTCAAGCACTGACCCCCGGCCCTATTACAGCCCTGTAATGAAGTGCAATGGAGTGGTAATTGGTCCACATTATACCAGATCAGGTAACATTAGACTTATTTTCTTATCACAATGAGCCCTGCTGGTGACTCTCAATGAGAAACCAAACACAGTTCCTTTCTTATGCAGGCTATCATCCAAATAACATTTCAGCTGGAGACCCTTTCCCATTTCAGTTTTCCGTTTCAAGATTGCACTCCGTGTCCTTGGATTGTGCTTTGTTTCTAGTTTCCTCCACTTTAAGAGTCTCCCAAACAGCATTAAGAGCGGGTGCAGATAGGAGGTAGAGCTTTCCCGGGATGGGGAAGTACAGTAAATGAGACGGTAACATGACCATTATGTCGGCGATATTAGCTGTACAGTACTCTGCTGGCTCCCCCTTTGTGCCCGTGCCTCCGGCCTCAGAGTGCTCGGTGCTTAGGAACTTCAGTTTGGTGGATTTTCCTGATTTTCTGTCGTTAAAGCATGACATACGGAATGAGCAGCTTTTCACAGCTGATGAAATTCTTGCACAGCATGATTGCAAAACACACAGACTTCACTGAAATCAACTGCAGTTCCTGAAATTGGTGTGTGTCATTTGGTTTTGTAAAATCTGCTTTCTCACTATCAGGTGTCCAACTTTAAATCAGTTTCCATGACGCTAAGGGATTATGTTCATACCAATTAATGTGGAAATAGTAGAAACAGTTTCTGCTGAGGTGATCTGAGTAAAATTAGACAATAAGTACCAAGAGTGGTGATTTGAGTCACACATTTACTGAGTTGGGAACTATTTAAAAAGAGCATTTATAACTCTTCATTTGGCCGACTGGCTTCCAACTCAGAAAGACTTGAGTCCTCATCTGAACAAACTATTACAAATATACTATTAAAGCGTACAGAATCAGCTCTTAATTTTAGCAAATAAATAAAAGATCCATAACCTTCAGAAAGAAAGAAGTGCCCTTAAATGTTGTTTTTTATAGTGATATTTATGTTATTTGATCAAATTATGAAGTAATCTTACAAAACATCCATAGTTTATGTGCAATGACTATACCAATCGCTACTAATGCATTACATTAAGTATGTTAAGGTCGAGATTTGACACATGTGACTGGAAAACAATAAACTGATTCACACCTCTGCTAAGGAGCACAAATATAAGAAAATAAAGGGCTGGGTCAAGGACACAAAAATGCTAAATTATCTTAGGTTTGATCATTCAACAGTCGTAAATTGTAGCTGTTAGTCCATGAAGCTTGTGAGTGAACCCTCAGATCTCTGCAGTGAACTGATGCTGCCCCTTTAGCAGGGTCACCCTGTGCTCTGAAAACACACCGGCCACTAACAGACAGGATATTGGATAACAAGGTTAAAATATAGGAGCAAAAATGTCTCTTATTAAAGTCAGGCTGTGGGGATTTGAATTGAGCTACCTAATAGATAGTGGTTTCAAGGGAGCCCAAACAAAAGGTAACGGCCCGGTCATGGTTATGGTAGCTAATAGTAGAGTTAGAAGAAATTAGGGGATGTTTTTTCAACAGGAAATTGTACTTAAAGACAGGTCATGGATCGCCCCTGCGTCTTCACAGGAGGCTTCAGAAGTCAGAAAGTCAACTTTTGTTGTGACGATTAAAAAGGTCCACGTCTCCAGAGGTCAGAAACTTACTTGGATTATGGGAGAGAGGCAAAGCTGAGTAAACTGATTTCACGGTCAGACAAGTGCATACGTTTGGTCTCGTGACCTTCAAACTGCAATTAAAGAAAGTGAAAATTGAAGGCAGGTATAAGCGGCAAATTAGATCAGAACACCAACAAATAAGAGCGGCTGATTGGCTTTGATTCCACAGGAGCCTGGAGGTTTCTGGGGGGTAGGAGAAGAAAATCTAAAAGAAACGTAACGGTTGGTGTTTTGATTGATGATGGCAGTGGAAAATACGACCGAGCTGGGCTGAGATCTGGCTCATCAATTCTCAGAGTGCTCCTGATCACTGGTGATCGCTTTGGTGAGTTAAAGCTCTGACATTTTATATTTTTGTTTGTATTTGTGATGCTTACTTAATGAGTTCTGTTGCTCAGAAATCTCTACGAGTTTTATTGTGATACTGTTAGTGATTGTTATGCTCTTTGCCCTCATAGTGACCAATATAAGTGGGAAATCTAAGTGATTGTACGCTGCCCTCTGGTGGTCATTCTAGCGCAGTGCATAGTGTTGCTGGAGTGTTTACATCACAGGTTTTACATCAGAGGAGAATTTCCTCAAGAATTCGGTATTTCCCTCGAGGAACACAGAGATTTCACAAGTTCATGCAACACCTGATTCATTCTGATGGTTTAGTAATAGGTTGTGTGTTTGTGTGTGTGTGATCAGTTTTAAAAGGTACTCTCGTATCTAAAGTGTCTACATATTATTCCTATCGAAACTAGAATGAATGATAATAATAATAATAATAATAATAATAATAATAATAATAATAACAACAACAATAATAATAGTACAACCATTGCAATTTATCACTGCATTTTACCATAAATGCATCAAAATCACTTTCACTTTGGCCGACACTTTGTGCGGTAGTTGTTGACACTGCCTCATGTCGAGTGTGTGTACAGAAGTTGAAACCACTTCTTCCATGTGTACGCAGTGTTTCCCTGACATCAGCCTGTTGAATCGAGCACTTGTTATTAGGGCGCAGACGCTGCACTCTTTTTGTGACGTTATGAAACTCTCCTGCTGCTTTATCTTGTTAAGGAAGTGAAAAAGCAGAACAAGCATGTGACCACCACTACAGGTGAATGGCTACAGAACTCTGTGTGTGTGTGTGTGAGAACCAACACCACACTAAAAAATTTTCTACAGTAAATGAAAAAAGGCTTAAAGTCATTTGTATAAAGGAAGGTCTGTGCCTGCATGCATCAGTACACATAACACACCACAAGCTTCTGTGGTATTGTTTCCCCTTTATTTAAATAATACCCAAATAAAGTTAATAACAAATCTTAAACCATTCACAGAGAAGTGACCGGCTGGCCCTGAGTCCAAAGTGTGGGTGTAGAGACGTCGCAGATGGTGACATTTCAATGAGAGGCTTCATGTTCTCACTTCTTCAACTGTTTCAGGAAGTGATGCAGAGTGACCAAAATCAGGAAACTATGCGTTTGCTATTAATACAACAGAGCCGAGAGAGAGAGAGAGAGAGAGAGAGAGAGAGAGAGCTTATAGCTGCCGAGCACTGACGTTGTCTAAAATGAAGAGGAAGGGGGCTTCAGTCATGTCAAGGAACTAAAAAGGAACGTACTGGCACAAATGTTGGTTCTTGTGGGGTGAGTCGGTGTTTTCCTACAACCATGGAAGAAGTGGTTTCAACCTCTGAATCAGGTAAAAACACCACTTTGTCCTTTTTTAAGAAATTCACTTTCAGTTGGTGAAGAAGTAACGAACATAGAAACAGGATATTTACAGAAAGTGTCACTCTGCTGAGCCATTTATTAATCCAGTAATCAATGTTTGTTACTCTTTGATGGATGTTTTACAAGCTTTTCTTTCAACAGAGACATATATTTATATAACTGAAATACGTGAATGCTCCAAAGAAAAGAGGAAGCAGCAGTCATAATTCTCCTGTGTGGTTCAATAATTCATACGTGCCAAAATTGTATCATTTCTCTCAATTCCACACCCAAATGAATCATTTCGCCGACTCATTAACAACCCATGGCAACGCTGCGAACAGTGATGAAGGTGAAATACACATGTTTGGGTTTCTTTCCCAGTTAGGCTGTGGGGAGGTGAACTTGACCTGATTAAACACTGTAATGAGTCAAACAAAATTACTCTGACCGGTGTTGACTCAGCGCCATGTTTGCACAACTCCACAACGCGTTGGCTGGATACTGAAATATCAAACACGTCGGCTATTCATTCCTCAGCCACAGTCACC
This sequence comes from Genypterus blacodes, assembly GCF_046128005.1. Taxonomy (NCBI): domain Eukaryota; kingdom Metazoa; phylum Chordata; class Actinopteri; order Ophidiiformes; family Ophidiidae; genus Genypterus; species Genypterus blacodes. The sequence continues at coordinate 409,284 of NW_027466995.1, read as the reverse complement.
TTGACATTCCACGGCCCGGGCTCTGACACAGCTGCTACACGGTGGAGCGTTTCCACACCAAACACTAGCTGCTGTAATAACTGAAACTAACACATAAAGTCTGCAGTGTCACGCCAGCTTGAGTTGGAGCTGATTACAGGTCTGCAACTGATTTTGAGAGGAACTAATGATGGTATCTTCCATTTAAGGCCCTGCTGTGGGACATATATGGAAGTGCATTGGTTCGCTACTTGTATGCACTCATCACGCTTTGATATGTTCTGTTTCTCAGCGACGTCTGAGTCCCTCTCGGCACACGAGCTGTTGATCCTGCACACGGCCGAGGCTCAGGAATGGGCCACGTATTTGCAGAGCATCTTGAAATCCTCCAGGAAATTCCGCAAAAGGTCCATCTTGCTGTACTCGGTCGGGCCGGCCGATCAGCTCCACGGATATGACTTCAATTGTTTCCAAAGCTGCAAATGCATCGTGCTGCTGCTCACGGGGGCTTTCCTAGAAATCCTCTGCGACCCAGAGCTGCAGGGGTCGCTTCAGAGGCTCCTCCATCCTCCGCACAGAGTGGTGGCGCTGTTGTGCGGCATATCGGAGGACGACGCGCTCGTAGGGAACTTTGAAGATTGGCCAAGCTGGAGGAAACTTTGTGCTGAGGATGAGCCTGCTCTGTACATCTCCACCATCATGAAGTCCATCAATGACAGTATGTCAGACGTCACTCAGATATCTGTGTTACTGAGGGTGTGAGAGGTCCCTCAGTAGTCAAACATATTTAGAGGAACAACTCAGCAAACCTTCCTGTGTATGTGTAATGCTTTAATAAACACACCTCCGTCTCTGTCACACATTCAGGCGAACACAGGCACAAGTCTGAAGTCAGGCCGGTGGAGGCTGAAGGTGAAAGCGAAGCTGCGGTTGTGGAGGAGCTTCATGTCTTACAGATCTCTCCAAATGAAAATCCTAAAGCTGACGAACAACAGGAAGGGAATTCAGAAGCGGACGAACAAACTGTGACGACGGAAGAAGAAAATGTGAGCGAAGAGAATTTGGCCACTGAGGAAACGAGTTCACCCGCATGCCTCACCTGTCTCACTGCTCAACCCAGCAGGATCCTGTGTGGGGTGAGATGAGTAATTCATAACACCAAAGACAATATGAGTGTGTCTCTATGTGTGTGAGTCCTTTCTGTCTTTATTGGAAACAACTTCTAGATCGATTTGTTTTCTGTTCCTCCCCTTAATTCAGAGTCAAGAGACCATTTTTTTCATCTTTGCACAAAAACTGGATGATCAGTCGGTGCCAGAGGTGGAGTTTGCGTCTGAAAATGCAGCTCCAAAAAAGGTCTCAGGCACTTTGGAGAACGAATACACCCTGACTGTGACGGCACCTGGTGAGTATCTGCTGCTGCAACTTGTGAACATGCTTCTCTTTTGATAGAGGGATGGAGGTCTTAACCTTGCTGTGCCCTCCTCCTCCTGTAGATATGCCTGCTGGGAGGGTCTCACTCACTCTGCACACTGAGCACGAGTCGTATGTCAGCTTGATGCCTGTTACATACTACACACACATGGGAGAGGTCAGCTGGCATCTGGAGAGAGCGGCGGATCCTGTTGAATTCCTCTGTCAGGTGAGACGTCGTGTCGCACAGAAGCTACGCCGCACAGCTGCCAGCTTTGCTTTGATAATGTGGAAATGGAGCTCACACTATCTGGTTTGGTGTTTCCAGGCGTTCAAATTGACGTCCAACACAAGAGAGAGTCTGGACAACATGCTGACAGACTCCTTCAAATCCAGGATTCCAGCAGAAGGGCTTCAGGTGTTTGGAAACAAACAGATTGAAGAAGACAACATGGCCGCATGTGTGTATAGCACTCTGACTCCAGGCTTCATCAGTGCTCTGTGCTTATGTTTCACACACACAGATCACACTTACTGCCTCCTCCTGTTCTGCACAAACTTGATTGAGGTGTAGGCGTCCATGTTTGGTCAAGAGACACACCAGGTTTAACCAATCAGATGCAGGGATCTCCTACTGTTCTATAAGCATAACAAATATGTTTCTGAAAGGATTTAGCTTTATTTGTTCCACCTCCTCAATGCCTGCTTGATCTCAGAACGATGAAAACACAAAGCAAAGCAGCTTTTAAAAACCGACGTTTAATCGCACAAGTGGTGGGATCTAATTTTCTTTTTGTCCCTCAGATGAGCGTGACGAAGAGCTTCCCACACTGCTCCACTTTGCAGCTAAGTATGGCCTGAAGAAGCTGACTACCATTCTCCTTCAGTGTCCCGGGGCTGTGCAGGCTTACAGCGTGATGAACAAGCATGGAGACTATCCAAACACACTGGCACAGAAGAGTGGCTTCTCAGATCTTAAACTGTTTATGGACCGCTTTCTTGTAAGTCAGCTGGTCTTTTATTGTATAGCGTCCACCTACCGGTCGCCTTATGTCACAGTCAGTCTGTATCTTGTGTTCTAATTGATTTAGGCCATGGCGGATACGGTCACGCCTCACCTCAAGGACGGCATAGAAACGGAGCCGTGCAGAGACGTGTATGAAGACATGTTAGCCTCGTCTCAGGACAGCAGGATGAATTATGAAGACTACACAGAGGAGATCTACGAGTCCATGCTGGAGATCGACCCTGAGTGTGCAGAGGATTTATGTAAGATCAAGATGGTTTACAAACATCATCTCAACTAATCATTGAAATAACTGAAGTGAGGATGATGATGATGATGATGATGATGATGATGATGATGATGATGATGTTTCTCTCAGACGAGGTGATGACGGCTGTAGAAGACGATCAGATCCCTGCAGAGGTGATGCTCCGGAAGTTCTTCCAAGGTAGAAACTTTGACCAATTTCCCCAAAACACACCTTCCTTAAACACCTACAGCGTGTAAGCAGGGCTACTGTATGTCCAACCACCAGGGAAACCCCACACTTGTCCGTCTGAGGATAACGAACCGCACGTTATAAAAGAGGAAGAAGAGATGAGAGAGCATCGCAGTGACCTGGAGGATTATGCAGAAGAGGAGGAGGACCCGTACAACATCTGCCCAGATGACATCTATGATATCGTGCAAACAAACACAGCCAACAGTTCCGCAGTCTTCAACCGTCCACCGGCTCCCGTTCCCAGATCTGAAATGGAACCTCCAGAGCCTGAGAACAAGACGTCCACCTACATCTCCAGAGGTTTGTGGGGTTTCGTTTCCTCTCCACATGTCGGATATCATTAAAGTGTGCTATGAAGTGACTCAAGTGTTTCTGACAGTGTTTTCAGATAAAGTGAACCCCCCGAGTAGACTGCTGCCCCTGGGACCGCCTCCAGGTAAAGTGGAATATTGAAATCACTTGAAAACGGCACAGGAGAAAGTTTAGTTTGTAAGTGTTTCTTGTTATTGTATTGTAAGTTATTCATTCTGTATCATGTCTCCTCCCCATTCCCACACCCTCCCCAGGATGTCAAGTACGGCCTGCAACCAACATGTCTCCCGCGGCCGTCTATGACCCCTACGCCGGGATGAAGACTCCTGGACAGAGGCAGCTCATCTCCCTGCAGGAGAGGGTGAAAGTGGGTGATATCACTGTGGAAGAAGCCGTCCAAGAGTTTAAGGTGTGGCAGTTTGATCACCAGCAGAGGGCCAGTTCCATACGCATCCAGAAGGTAAAAGCACATCTAAACTGCATGTGAGGTCAGTGGACTCTGTCTACGGGGGTTTAACGTTCTGTCCTGTTTATGTTCCTCCAGGACAATCTGAAGTCGTTACGAGACAGCATCACCAGGCGTCACAAAGAGAGAGGAAAGGATTTAGGTGGAATCATTTTGACATTACAAGCGAGTCCTGAGAAATTGCTTTGTTGACATGCATGCCAGATGAAATTGTTGTTTCTTATTGGCTGATATGTGTTAAGTGGTAATAATGATATATAATGTGAATATATCTCTTCTATTCTTGTTTTCAGAGTATGAGATCAGTGCTCCGCTCCCAAGGAACTCGTCCTGGGGTTCGGTCGTGGAGTGTTCCGTGTACGAGCCGACCCCCCGTAACGTGTCTCTGCCCCCTCCAGTGGCTCGGCCTATCCAGCGAGGGAGCTGGAAGACGGGCAGCACGTCCAGCACGTCCAGTGAGCCCTCAACTCAAGTTCTCTTCCATTCCATTCTCAATCCTGCCTCTATCCTTCTCAATTCTCAAGGCAATCAAATCCAATAATTTCGAGTTTTCAGTTGTCTTAACTTGCATGTTTTTGAACTGTGGGAGGGGAAGCAACACCCAGAGGAAAACCACACACACACATGAGCCTTCCTGCTGTGAGATTATAGTGATAAGCATGAACCCAACACTTAGAGTCCTTTTATAAGTAAAATAATGTGCAAAACATCCGATCATGAGCGAAAACTTGCTTCAAATGCTTCAGTGTGTTGTAAATATGTGAGGAATCATTTGCTGGCGTCTTCGTGCTTCACTTCTTTCTGATCTCCTGTTGCAGAACTGTAACTTCTTTCTTCTTTCAAGTGGGTTCATAGCAACTAGTTCCCCACAAGTACCAACTTAAGTAGATCGATATCTCTTTACCACTAAATCGCTTTACCTCTGTTTCCTCCTCCAGGCACTGAGAGCAACAGGCTGAGCACTCACAGCACCTTCAGCTACAGCAGCGGCACAGAGCCGGAGTTTGAGGTGAGAGTGAATTAGTCCCACGGCCCATGAAGCAGTCACAGCTGCCCAGTTAGATGGTGTCACTTTCTACACTACTAAGTGGAATTGATTGTGAATATTAAAGCTTTATCTGTGTGTGTTCATGGTGTGAATCTTGACTTTTTAAGGACATATTAGAAAGCGGCATTCCTCCGTCACGACCTATGAGGCCATCTGATGCTGCACCCAACATTCCTCCACCCAGGATTCCTCCACGACTTCCAGAAAGGTCAGTGGAGAGACACAAGTTATTATGCAGATCAATCAACCCAAACTGTGCGTCCAATGCAGAAACGGCTGTGGACTAAACTCAATAAAGCGATAGACCAGCGTCTCTTTTTAGAACTTTATTTTGAAAACAGTGGATAGAAAGTGATAAGTGAGATGTAAAGAAATGCTGAAGCGGAAACACTAACAACCTCAAAAATGTGCAGACAGGAAGAGAAAAGTGTGAAAGTGATAAGACGCTCACGATGGTGTCGTGTGATATTTATGTCTCTCAGAAACGCGTGGGTGTCGATCAAAGCAGCTCTGAAAGCACCGCAGTTTACTTACAAGAACAGCTGCCAATTCCTGTTATTTAAAATAAAGAAAAGAGCTGTGAATGTGAGATGTTTTATGTGATAGTTTTACTTTTGTTTTTTAACGATCGCGTGAGAAACCCAGTAACATTGAACACACCTGATGTAACCGCACATAGGTATGCTGTTTAGCTGTTGAACTTTCCGTTACTCTGGTCCAGTTCAAATCATCACACTTTACAAAAAGGCCCCTTGTTCTGTGGAAGTGTAAAGACCACAGGAGGATTTGAAATGAACGCTGTCATTCAAAGTTCGTTTTAAGCAAATGAGTCCTTCACTTTAAATTTGTCAAACCGCACAGCGAGACAGAAGATCGTCCCCCTTTTGATGTTCTAGTCTGCCACAAAAATCCCCACATCGAGGTCAACGTTTACACCACCAGCACTGTGCCGTGACACGTAGTACATACTACATGTAGATATGTAGTACATGTGACCTGAAGTTCTTTTATCTACCTTTGTTGAACACACTTATTGTAAGTCGCTTTGGATAAAAGCGTCTGCTAAATGACCGTAATGTAATGTAATGTAATGTAATACATGTTTTGTTTATGGTGAAACACGAAGGCTGAACTCTAAAAGAATGAGAAAAAGTTGAGGTGCGTGAGTTTGTGAACCGGATTTCAGGATCGAAGCCTCAGAACAAATATACACATCTGATCCCCGATTAGTTGCTTAACTGCAATTGATTTAAAGTTATCTTGCCAACAAACAAGCAACCAAGCAGTCACATGTCAGAGGTACAAACAGAACGTCCATAGCAGAGGAAACTAAGAAACAGGATCACTATCTGCTCAATATTTAAGCGCACTTATTATTCAAAACATACTTTATGATGCTTTTGAATACTTTGTGTTATCATGAAGTGATTTTACTACAGTATTTTTTCAGGGTTCACCACTGTAGCACCCTTTAATGTTCCCCTCTCTTGCCTGCAGGGTGCCTGAGAAAATGCTGCACGAGCGTTACATATCCTGTCCCCAGCGAGCTCTTCCGCAGAGACCCTCTTCTAACAGAGCAAACTCGCCGCCGCCCTTACCGCCGCCAATACCTCGCCGACTGCGCTGAGCACTTGTATTTGGTTTGACTTGTTTTGACCTCTGAGCTCATGTCAGAGAGGTGACGCTCTGTTGAGGAGACATTGTGTGCTCGTGTAAACATCAGGGACAGTACGCCGTTTGTCTCTGTGGTTTGGGTCAGGCGAAGGCTCAAGGCCTCTGTGTGGATGAGACACTTGTATGTCTACATGTTGGTTCATCACAGTGATCCTCCATTAAACGGGCGATACCGTGGAGAGAACATGTGAGGTTTTTACTGGGAGGTTGTTGTTTTTTTACTTTTCATAAATCCTTGACTTTTTGTAGTTTCTCTAAACAGAATGATGGTATTAGGGAATAACTTTTCACCTAGCTCAATAGCTGCTTGATAGTCACAGTATGTAGTTTTTGTCAGACAGACAAGCCTTTACACAACTTCTCATGGTCAATGTGATGACAGCTGCTTACACATCCAGCAGATCTCTCAACCTCAAGCCTCGAGTTAAATGTAGCAAGTCCAGCATTTAACTGGTGCCGTAGCTCTGGTTTGATCTGCCGACTTCTGAGTATTTGACTCTATTCGGCTTGCCAAATACTCAGAAGTCAGTAGTGATCTTAGTCTTCTACTGTCATGCTGGGCAGGTAGTATAAAATTGACTTCTCTTAGCTCCTAAAAAAGTACTGTACACCCAACCAATGTTCTTATGTAAAGCTGCAGAGTTGGGTGTTGATTGTGGCTGATACTGGTTGTACAGCTGTCATGTCTTTTTGAAATGAGTCAGTGTTCATTTGAATGCATCCTGCACTGCAATACGGAAGTTCTTCATATGTCACCCTGTGTAAGATGGGCTGTTTGATATGAAGTATGCAGTGAAAAAAAAACTAGTTGTTTAGCAGCAGTGAAATTATAAGATTTTGGCTGTAAAATCCCTGATTTTGGATTTTACTTTTTTATTGTCCACCGTCTATAGGAGCATTTGATAACGTAGTTCCTTTTGTTTAGACCTTAAATTGGTTTGACGTGTTATGTAATGTATGAAATTTCGACTGGAATGTAAAACTGTATTCTACCGACACAGCACATGATGGTAAAGTTCACAGAGCCGGGGTTTATTGTGTTTGATCACGTCTTGTTCTGCTCACGCTGTCGCTCAGCTCATCATTTCTGTTGACCACTGTGTTGTCTATATCTGTCACAATCATGAAAAATAAACGTGTTTAATACTGAAATGCATAAATTGATTATAAGATGTAGGTTGATATTTTGTATTTAAATTAAAATCGTCCTTTTGAATCATTTTTTATATCAGGAATCAGCAATACCAGGTTTGGTCACTTGGTGGTGCTACAATCACGCAGGTGCATTACATCTACTCTTGTGAATTTTTCTCTGCACATACATGTATGTTTTTTTCGTTTTTACTGTATTTTTCTCATTAATCACATAATCATTTCAGTTGGAGAAAATCGCGATTTCACTGCGCAGAATAAAAGATGAAGCTGAGACGCGTTTAAAGCAGAAACATCAAGCGAGCGAGTCAATTTGGAGAAAGCTACTTCTGTTTAGAACCTTCACAATAAAATCCATTGTCATGAGTAAAACGGAATAAGTTTACATACTTGGTGTATAACAGTACAAAATAAAGTTCTCATTATTAACTTTGTATTTCATTTATAAACGTGATTGAATTCCTTATAATAGAGATCTGGAATGTAATATACAAGATGTGATGGTTGATTAAGTTTAGGACTGTTCAATTGAAATTCATTACGAATCCGTTTTCATGTTTTCATTCAGTTAATAAATGAGGAAATGCCCTGGATTTTCATGCATGTGTTTGCATGAATTTCCGGGGAAACTGCGTGAATGGCAGTCTGGTAGATTGTCGCTCAAAAGGACGTCCATGTGCAGCAGAAATATGGCTTTTATTGTGAAGAGCCAGCGGTCCAGACCCCAGCGTAGTGTGTGTTTGTATTCTGCATTGACGCAGTGTGCGCTCGTGTGCGTGTGTCTGTGCACGTGTGTGTGTGTGTGTGTGTCTGTGTCTGTGTGTCTGTGTCTGTGTGTGCGCGTGTGTGTGCGTGTGTGTGGCGCTGAGCTGCTCTGCCTCTCTCACACACAGTTCAGTGAAGTGTGTCTGCCACCGCGAGCACAACACTGGATTACCATCACAGCGCGGTAAGCACGTTTCTTTGACTCAAGCATGTGTGTGTATGTGTGTGTTTTTGTATGTGTGTGTGTGTGTCACCATTATATGATTTCTGTCTATTTTTTATCACCAGCCTATTTTGTTTATTATTATATTTATTTATATTTTACCCTTGCAGAGTAACAGCTGACTTTGTGATTTTTGTTGTTGGGGTTTTTTTTGCGTTATGAGCCCAAACATCCTCACCTGAACGCATCTCAGTCCTTTAATGTGAATGTAATGAGACTTTATGAAGCCTGAACACCTCCCGGGTCAATCAGCCTGTCGTGGTTCTGCCTCCACAGCAGATCTGCGCTCAGCTCGGGACACCTACTGCAGCACACACACATCCAATATGCGCGGATCTGGCTGACGCAGAACACACACATCCTAAAGTTATACTATCAAATCCTTACACTGGACTTTTAATGGCAACCTCCGGGGGATCTATCCGGTTTATTGGGGTCGTGTCGCCTCGTTCTTGTCTGTTGTCATTGTGAGTCACAACATGCATACATTTCTACTGTGACATCAGCTACGCACACTTAATGGAATGCATATTATGCGGCATGGAGGCGCGAATGTAACAGATCTGTCTCACTGCAGGCTTTTTACTATTGCCATAGCAGCACAAGCACAGGTGTAACTAATGATCACGATGGCTGCGTTCCATTTAGCTGTGCCATCCAGCCTGCACATGAAGTACTAGAACGCTGGCACACCAAAGCGGGATTAATGTGAGAAGTTCAAGGTGTACACACAATCATACAAACTTAGCCTCATGAAATCTCAGGTAAAATGAATAATTGATCGTAATAAATACATGTGGTGTATTCTGGGTCTGCCCCGTGGTCTCCTCCCAATCGGATGTGATCCAAAAGGCGAGGAGGAGGAGGCGTCCCCATTACACATCCAATCCATCTCATCTCACTCCCTGTCAAATCATGTCCTGTCTCCTGTAGATTGATGGGTAAAATGAGTTCCCTCCTCGGGCTCGGCTCTCAGTTCAACCCAACACTCGCAGTGTACAAGCGTTTGCATCACAGCTGGTGCCAAAACAGCTCCGCCTTTGATTAGTCTTACGCTCCATCCGACACTCATTCATGAACAGGACCCTGAGACACTTGACCTCTCTCACTCGTGGCACCGGCTGACTTGCTCGCCGGAATAGGAGGGGTTGGATTCCTTAAATAGTGCGGGAAGTAGATTGAGGTTTTAGGTTCTAGTTGTAGTCTTCAGCATCAACAGGGAGACTTGTGATAATAACGATCAATGCTCCACATCCACAAAAGCTCATATTCAGATGCTGAATAGTGTTTCTCAGGATCGGGAGTAAACTTAACAGTCAAAATAGCACAATACAAGCATAATGTTGTCAAATGATCATGTAGACTTCTGTTTAATACAATGGTTTATAGGTAGCGCTTTAGACTGAATGTAACAGTATTAATTGCTTACTTATACATGCCTGTGCCATGTATGTGATGATGTAAGCGATGGCGTAGCAGCCGCATCATGTAATCATCCAGTAACGAACTGCGAGTCTTCTCTGCATTCGTTGACACAGTGGATGTGAATGTCAACCTTGACTGACAAACTGCTCTGCCAGAGGCCTCACAATTAGCAGGCATGTGACGCCAACAACTGTCTCACAGCTGAGGTGTGGATTATTAGCGAGCGGAGCACAAATACACTCAACCTGTTTTCACTTACTGAGGAAATTCTACCTGAGGGTATTAGATTTCATAAACGAAATGCAGGAAAGCGTCGCCTTTTTGAGCTCAGTCGCCACTGGGGTATGTTTTGTTCGCCCACAGGCCATTAGTGAGCTATGTAGGTTTCCTCTGAGAGCCAGTGCAGATACAGTATGTCATCTATGAGTCACCGCTCTACTTCTGTTTCCATTCATAACTGCGCCTGGAAGATGATTTTGGTTGTAATCCAAGGCATCTGCGTAACATGACGCTAAACAAGCCTGATCAAATATTAAGGTGAGCAACAAATTATTAATCAAACAGCACGGAGGACGGAGACAAAGCGCTCAGACTGATATTCTCCCACACGTCGGATATTTAAGTGCTCCGTCAGTCCACAGACACCATTTCAGAATACCGCTCTTATCTGCGGCTTGTCTTATCACAGGTGGCACTGCTGGACACGGTCAACAGAGACAGAGACACAGTATCTAGATTGTTTACACATGAAGAATAGGACATCCAGCAGTATAACACATCGAAGAATGCCACGTAACTTCTTCCAGTGAGACGTTCTCACTTAGGAATGACTTGTTTCCACTGTTTACTAGTATGACTGGACTATGAAGTCTTTCAGGTTCCAGACTATATTGACTTAGCGGTAGCAGGCTCATGGTTAACAAGCTGTAAATGTTTGCGCAGAGGTGGCCGTAGGTTTATGTGTGGAAGTGGAACAGGTACATAAGTCATGTGTCCGATACCCACGAGGTCATGCATGGGCTATTACCTCATCCAATAGCCATTTGAAAAGCAATCAGCCCTGTTGACCTTTTGCGCAATTTACAACGCAAGTGACCGCAACTGAACTATGAACCTGTTAGGATGGGTGTCTTCTTGGACATCCATGTGCAACAAAATGTGCGACCAGGGACATTTATATGAATAAAATGTGTATCTTGCTCTCACAGGCGACTTGTCATATATGTGGTAATCAGGTTACGGTTTCAGTCAGACAGGATTTTAAGTGGATTTCTTGTTTCTTTTATGTTATATATTCCTCCTGCAGTGATATTTAAGGTTATTTGTGTATATATATGTTCAATACAACATTCAGAATCAGAATATGTGCCTAGAAAAAACGAGATGGTACCTGTGGAGTAAAGCTGGGACCTGTTGGGACCCAGAGTGGCTGTTAATCATTCATGACTGTTCGGAGTCACGTTACACAGATCCCCTAGATTTGAAAAGGATCAAACCCCCGGAAACACGAATCGCACAACAGAATTTCAAAGATTTGTCAAAGCCAGCTGGCATCCAGATCTCCAGCTTTGCTTTTTGAGGAGATTGTGAATGGATGATTCCATGTTGCAGATCTGTGGACTTCATACTCCACTTGTGCATATTGACTCAGCAGATTAGTGAGATCTGTTGTTTTGAAAAGGTCAGGCCGCACTGCAGGAAGAAGACAAAATATGGAGTGTATTATTAGTATAATGACATTTTCTTGTAAGGTATATTTCTTGAAATCGGCCCGAGCATATTTACACACATTTGAACGACATGCACACAGGCTTTGTTGTCTTTTGTCAGTTTTCTGTCTTTGCTGTGAATAACGGATGGCTTTGGATCAGGCCGGATGTTTCAGCCAGACGCCAGGTTTCTGTTTTTCACTCCATGTTAATGTTACAACAGGTCGCTTAGCAACTCGACCCTCCTCCCCCTCTTCTCCATCTGCCGCCATTGGCTGAAGTGGATGGTGGAGTGAAGTGTGAAGCGCCTCAGCTTTTCAAGGTCCACGGCCGCAGAGAAACAAGCCCCCGTGATGGCGAGCACGTGTAAACAAAACAGCGAAAAGGCAATTTAGGCTTTGCTGATGGATTATAAACAACCCCCAACCGCTTCAACGCTCGCCCACCTCACCCCGCCCTCTCCCCCACTCCCACCCCCACCCTTTATATGTATTCAGCAAATGGAAAATGCAGCAACAATACAGTTGTTGGCAGATGTTTTAATAGGAACCAGCCGATGATCCACCATGTGTCTTAACTCATCACAGCACAACCCAAACTAAATGAACGGGTGACAGTGATGCATTGTGGGTTTATTAATAAATCCCTACAGTATATAATAAACAATCATGAAAGCACACTATCTTTGCTGCCAGAGATACTGTAAATCCTGGCTGTTATTGATGGCACTGGCTGTTGCGTGTTGGGTGTGACGGGGAGAAGACAGACAGGGCCAGCATTCTTGAAATAGACGGATGATGCAGACACGCTGGAGTCCTGCTGCACGCCGGTTTCGCACGAGGATACCTTCATAGCACTTAAAATTGCTGGATTATCACATCTCTGTTTATATTCACGTTTAGCCGCCATATCCTATGACTCAATTATCAAGTAGCCCTGTCACATAAGCGCTCAGAGAGTTATATTGGGGGACACACTCAGCGGCTTCCATTCCACATCAGAGTCAAAACATCCAGCAGAAATTAGGAAAGACTTTCACCACCCTCTCTGACAATAATATGAATTGTCATCACAGCTCATGTAATGCGCGCAGTATGGTCGATTATCTAAGCTAGGAGGAATCCAGCGTGCACAGCTGTGCTCCATATCTATCAAGACGGACATTAAATGAAGGTGGTTTGTCTCTTACTTCATATTTCCACATTAAACGGCAGGCTATTTTCTCACAAAGTCTATCATCTATCACGTCAGTAATATTTTCCATTTATAACATTTTATTATTCTCCCTCCGTGCTCGTATATAGTCCTATTTTCAACGATCTGCTACAAAAGTAAACACAGCAAAATAAATCCCCTGCAGAGACGTCACAGAGATTGTTCCATATTTACCCATAGGTGACAAATTAAAGGAAAAACCAACACAAGGTGTTTTAATAATGCATCTTATGAGCTGTCAGAGCAGCTCTAACACTCGTTGAGAGAGATTTATACAAATCTTTGGAACCCCATTCTTCTAAGAGATAAACCATGATTTGATGTTTGGATGATGATGGTTGAGAGCACATGTGCTGATTGCAAGGATGGAGCTCATCATTTACATTATATCCAGACTCATCAGAGCCTTCAGAGACACCTCATATTATAGTTGGGGAGGGGGGCGGGGGCGTTGTCATGCTGAAAGGGTCGTGTCCCATCAGGATGATAATGTGAGCCACTGAACCCCCCATCAACAAGCACTACAGTCATCAAGTACGCAATTTCCAGACCTTTTTCCTTATCTTTTGCCTGTAATTGCTCACTTTTGTCTCTGTTCCTATTGAAATATGAGCCAGTTAATGCGTCTTTGTGACTGGACCTTGTGCCAACCGTTGTCTCTTTCAAAGCTACATTTCCTTGTGTGGTTGTGATCCAACATCAGGGTCAACTGAGCCTGTTAGGACCATGGAAGGATGTATCATGTGGTCCACTCTGGAAGCATCTGCTCTTATGTCCTTGTTACATTTCTCAGCGCTCATGTTCTAGTCTGAAGTTCAGTGTTTGTTCTGTGTGTGTGTGTGTGTGTGTGTGTGTGTGTGTGTGTGTGTGTGTGTGTGTGTGTGTGTGTGTGTGTGTGTGTGTGTGTGTGTGTGTGTGTGTGTGTGTGTGTGTGAGAGAGAGACTAGAGCCTTGCTGTGAAGATGTATCGCCTTGGTAAAATGTCAGCGCAGTGACATTCTTAGTACACTGGCCATAAAAGCCTAGCAGGCAGGTGATAGCCAGTCCTGCTTGCTAACAACATACAAAACAGACCAGTTTAACCAAGTGGCTGACCTCTGTCCTCCCCATGACCTTTACACGTGCCAACCAAGAGCTTCGCCAAACCAACAGCTCCCCTTTCCCAGGATCTGGTCACCATCACGTCCAATAACTGTCACTGACATGCTAGCAGGCCCAAAAGCCTCCCCAAGGTCTGAGGAACAGATCTGTTATTGACTGGAATGATGGCAGCTTTTGTTTTTCATGCACAAAGAGCATCCTAAAAGCATATGTATTAACCCTATAATAGGTACCAGAAGAGCACTGAGCTGCCAAAATATGATATGACACAGAATGTTCCTTTGTAAAGAGTAATGCTTGGCCAATACTGGATTTTTGAGGGTTTCTTTGGTCAGCAGCAAAGATGTTAAGAGTGAGAGTATTTGACAGTTAAAATCAAAAATGAACTAAATTACACAAATGATCAAACATAAGGGTGAGTAAACGAAGCCAGTGAAACATTTCTGCACACAGATCTGTCAACCGTACATGTGAGATGAGTCAGTATGAGGCGACAGTCAGGCTGCATCACAAACACACTGATGGAATGATGGTGAAATGTTCTGCTGATAAAATAATCCTTTAAGTATGAGAGAGCTGCTATGAACCAATTACTGGCTATCAGGAATGTTATTGTGATATTTCATTACAGCATTTTCCATAGACTCATTTAAGCTCCATCTATTATCAACATGAATGTGTAATCCCGCTCCGAGGCCGGTAATGACTGTGCTCTGTGTACGTTACATACATTTCCTTTTATGCTGCACTTGTTTGAAATGAACTTCAAATAGCTTTGTGGAGGAATGCGTAGAATCCCAGGCTGCCATCCAGCATGGAAGCTGTTTATGGAAGAGAGATGGGTGGGTGAGTGCGTCAGTGGTGTGTGTGTGTGTGTGGGGTATCTTCTCCATTAGGGGGTTTAAGCTGCAGCCCTATCGAGCCATGTTTGGAGCTGTTTGCTGGGATCCTCGCCGGGAGCTGGACAGCTTCTCCCCTCGCAGCCATTTGTTGACAAAGCAGAAGTTGAGCGGCGTTACGTAACAATCCACAGCACAGCAGAGCCATCAGAGATCTTTTGTGTTAACATAGCTCACTTTGAAGGTGGCCCCTCGCAGCCACGCTGACAACTGCCGCATGGAACACATCACAGCTCATGGCGGTGTCGCTCTGCTCACTGTGGGATTCAGAGAGAAACACAGAGAGCCTGGTGTAGATTCTACTGCAGGTCATAATGTGGTTCAGTGGCTATGAAAAGACTATTAAGGAAAAAAATCCATTTTCATTTACTATGTCCAGTAATGGTTAGATTGTGAGCAAGGTTTTGAAAATTTACTTTATTTGAGTTTTATTATTGACATTTATTTAAAGGCAGAAACATCAGCTTCTGTTTCTAAAACTGCTGATGTAAATGTAAAATATGACATCACTATTGAAACTTTGTTAGTTTGGATGACATCACTGTTGTGACTGTGTTCTGGATGACATCACTGTGTTCTGGATGACATCACTGCTGTGAATGTCACCGTTTTTGCATCATTATCTATGCTGAAGACGGCAACACTGTGTCACTACATCAGAGACGATGTCAACCAAGGTACAGTAAGAAGAAACTACTGCACTTTGATAAATGTATTGGATTGAATTAATGTACAATCAATCTGTGCTTGATAATCCATGCAGTAGTTCATCACGTTGAGGCAGGAGTAAGGTTTTTTTATGGGAGGCCTGCGACTGACACAGACCATCAGTAGCGAATTCCACACCTCCTCAGATGGTCTGCGTCTCATCTCCACGGCTCTGCCAGCAGGAGGGAGGGAGTGTTCCTATGCGCTAGTCTGCAGTTGTGCCTGTCTGAGTGGGTGCCACATTCCCAGGTGGCATGTGGTGACAGGTCCATCTGGGCACACCTGTTGTCAAAAACAAACAGACCCCTTTGCTTTGGGAGGTCAAGGTCAAATGCGGGACCGTCCCACCCAGACTACTACACCCTCAGAGCTCAGGCAGGCTCCTCAGGAGTGCTCCGGAGGGGAACGTTGAGCTGGATGTACCTGTGACAGAGCGGCAGGGAGCTGCTGTCAGGACTCGCTGTGTAAATCATCCGGCAGGTAACACGCCGATGCTTTCAGATCATTGCGGCCTTGAGGGATTTGCTTGTTTTGGAAAGATATTTTAGTAACGCCCAAGAGGATTGTGTGCGTGCGTGCGCGTGCGTGTGTGTGGACCTTGGCTGCTGGTATCGACATGGGCTGAATCATCTGGCCTTTGATACACACTCCTCCTGCTTTCAATAGAAGCTGTTTGATTGGCTGTAATTACCTGAGAATCCTGGCGGATATTGTCAGCTGAGGGTTTCAGGGTTGATCTGGTGTGAGAGCGTCGAGTAGAGGAAAAGTTGAATCCAGAAACTTGCTCCCTCGTTTCTGAGGTTAGTTTAGTTAAATTAAAGTTACATTTTCAAGTAATTCATCTGATAATATCTCCTCTTATTGTTGTTTATCTTGGCCCAAACACCGCTCTCTCTCTCTCTCTCCTCTCGTTCAGCGGCAAGACGGATGGCGTCCTTTGCCCCGTCCCTGCTCGCAGACATCTCTTCCTAAAATGGACAGTGAGACAGTGGAGAGTGATCTTGGCTCACTTGTGTTTATACAACTGCTGGTCCTCATCATCTTATTATCTGCCACATACAGAATGCGTGGCAATGAGTGGTAGAAATTCTCCCCTCATCTCTCCCTCACCCGTTCACAGCCATGGGTTCATGTGAGGAAACAACGTCCTTTAAGTTTGTGTCGTGCAGCAGTTGGCACAGTTTGTAAGCACTCTTCACAGGAATGTCTGTAAAAAGGCTTTGACAGTTAGATCATGGCTCTGTCCTCCCCGGGATTGCAGGGGGTCAGAAAGCAACTCTCTTCTATTAAAGAGGGAGAGAAAGAGGGAATAAACATCCAAAGGCTCCAGCTGCTCAGAGAGACGTAACAGCTCCCAGCTAGGACAAAGTTTTAAAAGGGTTTTTTTCTTGCTTGTACCCATGGGACTTGGCTGGATTCACTCCCATTTTCCCCTCGTCCATTTAGGTGTGTTTGCAGAGGTTTCCAGCCTCATCAATCCTCCGCCTGTCCTGCAGTTTAACTTATTTATTGACACAAGTAAACACGGTGCACACAAGGTCCCTCAGAAACTTCAGCAAAGCTTAGAATCGCATCTTATAAGAGACGTTCCACCTATTACAGTCTTAAGTGCTTTGGATTTCCCTCATCATTACTCATATTCCTTAAGTGAAAAGTTTGTGTATATGTGCATAGATGGGTGAGTGTTTGAGTGTGTGTTTGTGTTTTGACTCTATCGGAGGCTTTTCTTGGCGTTTAAATGGGGACGTCTCCTACAATGAGAGGCCCAATGGCATGATGGGAAATGTTTCAAAGCCACTTTTCTCGTGGCCTTGGTATTGCTTTTGCATGCACCACTGATGCTGCTCAGATTAACATATGTTTGTTTCCCTCTCTCTCTCTCTCTCTCTCTCTCTCTCTCTCTCTCTCTCTCTCTCTCTCTCTCTCTCTCTCTCTCTCTCTCTCTCTCTCTCTCTCTGTCTTTACCCTTAAAGGAGAACACATCTATTCAATCTTCCATCTATTCTTTATATAACTGCACCAAGCGTCGGGTTGAGTTTCTGAGGCTTGTTGTTTCAAATCCATGAACAAAAAAGGTAGCTTGGGGATCTCAGAGTTGTCAGCTAGATCCTGACTGCACCTCATAAACAACCCCAGAAAAAAACAAATTCAGTTTTAGAAGAGCAATCTATACTTTATTTGCA
This sequence comes from Genypterus blacodes, assembly GCF_046128005.1. Taxonomy (NCBI): domain Eukaryota; kingdom Metazoa; phylum Chordata; class Actinopteri; order Ophidiiformes; family Ophidiidae; genus Genypterus; species Genypterus blacodes. The sequence goes on along the minus strand of NW_027466995.1, from coordinate 391,504 downwards.
TAAATCAGTGCTGTGCTGAGTTTTGATGATGATATTTAGTTCACTACCGGATTTTGCAAACACAAAAAGACAAGAGGCAACATTCAGTGATCTGTCTGACTCAGAACAGAGGAGGTTTGGCATTTGATGTAGTTAAACCTGGAATTTGAGGCATCTAAGTCCGAACGTACTTTAACAAAGGATCGAGCAAACTGTAAGAGTGAAAAGGTTTCTTTCTCTCTCTCTCTCTCTCTCTCTCTCTCTCTCTCTCTCTCTCTCTCTCCTGTAAAGGCAGAAGTCGGTGTTTCAGTGTAGGCTTTGATTAATTTAACAACTTTAGCTGCTCACGAGTAAAACGAGGAGTCCGATGTGTCCCAGGCTACATTTTAACAGATGAAGTGAAGTTCACTGCCTCCTGTTTAGCTGCACTGGATCTCATTTCAGCGTGTAACACAACCACAGGTGTACCACAACATTTTCATTAGCTGTATGTGATCCCCAATTACAGCCATTTTATGCATCAGCTCCAATTCTTCTTCAGGAGCTTTCTGCTGCCAAGCCAGAGTGCTCAAGAATCCCAGTAATAAAACACACTGCAGCATACTGACACTGCAGCAAACTGCTGGGCCCGGGACCAAACATGCACTCTTACACAACTAATATCAAGAGTGCCTCAGAGCTGTGTATCAAAACATACAGCATGTATACAGGTGATGTCATAGTTGCCCACCATGGTTTGCAATATGAAAATCAGAAACATGTAAATAATATACTTTATGTTCTGCTTCAAATAGCTTTTATAAAGTAAATTTGAAAATGTTAAGTCACTTAATGGTTATTGTTTAATTCAGATTCCTGTGCTGCAGTGCATGAGGGGAAGAACACATGGTAATAGTGATTATGTGATGTTTAATTGGGCTTTGCTTCATTGTGTAACAGTATCAGTACACTGGCCGAACTATATCTATATCTATATATCTATATCTATACAGTATATGTGTGTATCTGCAAGATGATGTTTGATTTTACTGTATCTCATCTCTTTCCTTTATGTTATGTCTTGCTCTACCAGGGCTCTCCAAAAGAGGGCAGTATAACAGAGAGCCCAACTTCCAGTAAGTCTTCACCCTCTCTCTCTCTCTCCATTAATTAACTCATAAAGTTTACATCAGAGGTACTATTGACTGTGTTGAGGACACTTTCTCATTGTTACAGCCCATAATCAAAGCACAAGCAATTGATTCATATGATCACTAAGTACGTATAAAGTTTAATTAAGAAGTGTGGGTGTGTGATTGTGTGTGTGTGTGTGTGTGTGTATTTCAGTTTCATCAGGCCCTCGTTCCGCGTGTTCTGTCAGGATCACGCCTCTGGCCACCATGAAAGGCTCCCCTGACCTGATTCCTGCCACAGGTGACGTCTCCCACTGTCTCATCAATCTTTCAGCACCCAGAGCAGCATGACACCCCTTACTGTATGCAACCACAGAGCTTAGACGAAGGTTTTAACAGTGTGATGTCACTTTAACAACCCATGTCAGCTGCTCCATTTCCAGCTCATGACAGTGTTATCATAGCAATTAGAGTTACAGGGCAGTGGGATATTATTAATTTGATGGCCTGGATTTGGTGGGACTCTTCTATTTTGGTCATTTGGGGCATAAGGAGGCAAAAGCTTGGATTCCCAGCAGCTCTGAAGCAAAGCAGGAGTGTATTCTGGGAAAGAACAGGTGAAGAAGAAGAAGAAGTGAGGTTCTTATTTTAAAATGATGATGTTTTCAGACTTGGATCCCAGCAGAGTGTGTAAAGGGAAAGGCGTCGTCACCCTCAGGGCCACGCTCGTGCACATCGATGATGACGACTCCAACAGCGAGGAGGCAAACCCCATCACAACACCAAGTAAGTCAGGGAGAACGCCTCGATTGACTGTTGATCTAGTCGAAATCATAGAGTCGATTATCACGGCCATGGTTGTGGGCGGGGCTCCACGTGTCACTCAGCCCCCGTGTGGATCCACGATGTTGAATGCCACAGCTGTTTCCTAACAACACCAGTATATTTAGAGGACAGTGTTTGTGGCGTGTTTGTGTGAGAAGAGGCGTGTTGCTGTGGAATATGGATGGACGCTGTGAATATTGCTGTAATATCATCATGTTCCTCCAGTGTCAAATTCCTTCGATGACTCTCAGACCGCCAGAACGTAAAGTTTTCCTCTCAGAATCATAGAACTTCCAAGTGCAGCGCGCCGCCGTCTGGCACATTCAGTCTTGATATGGAGATTGCTCATATTTTCGTGCGTCTGTCAAAGAGCTCTATTGTGGAGACCTGCCCACGCTGCACTTTGGAGCAGGGGGGGCCTTCTTTGACTGTGGGCTTGTTTGTTGCACTGAGCACATTGGGACTGACTTGGAGGCTGGCCAAGTCTTTCTGGGAGATGCTTTAATTGTTGTAGAGTCTGAATATAAAGGCCAGTGGAACAAAACAGCCTTTGCAGCTCACTGAATAGCCACTTTGTTCTGATAACAAAGTTCACAGATTGTGGGAAGGCTTTTTTTTCCGTCCTGGGGGTATGAACATCTTTGCTCCATGAACACCACCACCACCAAGTCAAGCGTTCACGCCCTGCGGAACGAAATGGAGATGCATTTGATCGGCAATCAGCTGTTTTGGTTTTCTAGCCTTGTGTTAGTAAGTGAAAGAAAGGCCGTAAATTGCTGCTGTTACGAGTGTTTATAGTCAGGCTGCGCTGGCTGCCAAACTGAGGGGGGTCTGGATTCTTTATAGGTGACTGGACCAGCCAGATTAATGGAGACAGCTCGAAAGCAGGACTGGCCGAGGGAGGCAGCGACAGCACTTCTGATTTACCTCCTGTAAACAACCTTCAGTGCCAGGTACGTTTACTTCCACCTCATTAAACTGCATCTCTGTTTGGCTTTTACTGGAAGAAAAGAAAAGCCATATGACGCATTTATTTTGAAACATCTACACAAGATCTTTACATATTTTTTGACGCAGGCTGATTTACCTGAAAGCATCAAGGAGAATCAGGCTCCGACATACGGCGACATTCAGAACTGCTTCACGTCGCCCTCCAGCTCCGTCTATCCCTGCACCAGCTCTGTCAATCCCACCATAGTGCTGCTGCAACACAACAGAGGTAAGACAGAGACACACTTCACACACACGCTTAGAGACATATAGGAGCTGTGGGTGGAGAATCAGTCAGATTACAAAGGGATAAGAAAAGATACAGGATGTAGCACCAGAACTCTGATCCAGCATGATGATCCAAAGACCACAGAGATGTAGGCTATTCGTTATTTGTGTTGTTCCTTGTCCAAGGTAAGTAGGGTAAGAGGGGGGACGGGGGTCTCTTGGGGTCTCCAGATCTGTCGCTGTGTGTCTGTGTGTCATTCTATCAACTCTGTGATACTTTCATTTGGAAAGCATCTACCTGTGTCATCATCGTTGTCACACTTTGGCACTGTGTTCTCATTTCACCGTATTGTCCCTTGTGTGCTTCCTCCTTCTCTCTCATCACAGAGCAGCAAAAGCATCTTTCTCATTTGGAAGGTATGCACGGGTGAAGCCCAGCAGATATTTGTCATTTACGTCTCCACTCTTACATCCAGCCGCACAGCCATATTATTCCCTTTTTTCTGGCCGTGAGCCATCTGTCGCTCTGGCCCTGCTGCTGCCTCCACAGTTGACACAGCAGGCTAAATGTGTTTGCTGATGGCCTCGTGAAGGGAATGATTCATGTTTAATGCGTCACCGTGTTAGATATATCGGAACATTCATTTTGTTCAACACTAATATCTCACACTGTACTGAAACCTGGCGCCTCTTATTTCATTTATAATTGAAATAGAAAGTCTGCGATTGGAATGAAAATAGAAGAGCTGTCAGAGCACCAAAATTGGAAAATTGGAAATAAAGTGAGGAGCCAAGGACCAATGATCAGCACATAACACTCAAAACTCAACATTTTTAAGGAACATATTATTCATATATGTGAAATATACATACACTTTATGTGCTAAAGCTAATAATGATTGGCTCATTAATTTCCTTGCTGCTCATATTCTGTTCCCTTTCCCCCATTATGTAATCTTTTACTTGTCACAGTAGCCGACTTGTATCAAACTGGATTCCATCCTTATGGTGTGTTGGTTACATCATTGTTTACATTAATGGCTGTTAAAAGTACCAAAATGCTTGCAGACTTATAAGTAAAAGTGAAAATGTCAGCTGGTGCCACAGCCTGCACATAATACATCAGTGCCAGTTGTACCACAAAGGAATCTTATTAGCATGTTGAATTAGCATGAATTTGAATGAAATATGAATGTAGTATACTTCCTTACACACCTCCTAAGACATTTCTTTGCATGAAACTAATTTTTTTCATTTCATTTTCCTTTTTATGATACTCAGCAACAGCTAATTCTGTGCATGAAATGACAATGACACAATCGCAAATGAGAAATGTGTATAATTATGTTGAGGTTTTCCACATTTCTCACCATGAAACACACTGAGCATCATATGGAACAAAATGCCTTTCCTGCATGAATTGCAGCATGTGACACTTGGAGACTTACTCACACACTCTGGCATGCCCGGGCATTACAGGGATTGGATTACTTGTTTTTATGCAGCCCCTTTGATTCTGCCAGTCATAATAAATGTAAACATATCGGTGTTGGTTTAACAATTGGCCACAGAGCCAAAGCAGCTCTGTTAGAAAAGAGCAACTCCTTCCAAATCCCTTCAGCGCCAGACATTTGCTGCAGACTTGTGTTCAGTGTGGCATACTCAGCGGTTTTACCAACATTCTCTTTACTTTCCTTTCTTCACAGATCCGTCTCCAGAAAGGGACAAAAGTCCTGATCCGGGTAGAGACTCTGTGAGTCCGGTCCCTGACATGGACGGGAAGAGGCTGCGGCTCTCACTGCACTCCCCTGTCCTCTCTCCGCTCAACAAGCCCATTGTGCCCGTACGGGTGAGCAGCTACACTTCCTGTCAGATGAAGTCGACAGCTCCACAATGCAGATTACATTGTGTTTCAGTTTCACATGCTCCCACTTGACACCAGGCTGAAATAGTTCTTAATGTAATTACATGATGTCCACATTTTCATTTCAGAACACGGAGAAATCCAAAGACTGGTATAAGAGCATGTTCAAGCAGATACACAGGATACCAGGTGAGAGAGGTTCACATGATTACACTCTGCCTCATGTGTGTGTTTGATCAAATCTCGCCTGTTGTGTATCTGTGTCGTTGTGTTTGTGTTTTTTTCTGTGTTTGTATGTGGAGTCACACCGTGTTCTGTCTCTCCATCGCTGTGCTCAGAAGCTATTGAGGAAAACCCTTACCGCCCCACCTACATTTTCCCTGAGAACTATGATATTCACATGAGACCAAAAGGTATCTGCTGGCAGTAACGGCTCCGCTCTCATTGGCTTTACTAATCTGCTGAACATCCTGGGCCCTTTCAAATACTTTCACACTGTCTCTGATCTGTCACAGCTCTGGCCACAAGGCCGGTGCAAAGACATACAAAGTATTTGAAAGGATTTGAGCTAATCTTTGTTTTCTAATTCCCGCTCCATACAGAGCTTAATGTCGGGTTGAAGTACAGGTTTTGTGCAAATTTCCTCAAGTAACTAACAACAAACCAGCATGGAGTTTGGATTTAATGGCCTGAGTGTCACTAATGCTGATTTTACTCCTAATAACCTTACAACCGGGTTAGTTTTCCTCCTTTGAGGTTCAAACTTTGACTTGGATAATGCACGAAACCTTGTAGGTCCATTCTCTTCAACAAGATTCAACTATCTTTTAGTGGCTTTATTGCACCTTATTGTGCACAATATCAGTAAAATAGCTTAAAACTATCTATAGCCTTTAACATAAATAATAATCTGAAATAGATGCCACAGTCTGCTGATTTATTATTAAATATCTGGTTAGTAATAGATATTTATTCGAACATGAAGCATGATCAGTCAGCGTTTCAACGTTACTGGGGTGTAATGTCTCGCTTTAGCCGCTGGGTGCTGCTGCAGACTTCTGTGTTTAGGCCAGATGACTTTTTTCGCCCTCAGTCAAATCTCTCAGGAGCATGAGTGCTGCTCCTAACAGGCTTCACCTGAATTATGTTTAGATTTGTGTTATAAAGGCTAAACACTTGTGTGGGTCACATTTGTGGGGTTTTACATGCTAATTAAACTGCAAAAAGCGGCATTTATATGGAGCCTGAGAGGAAAGCATGTCTGAGAGGTGAAACAAAGGGCAAAGAAAGTCCATATTTGATCGACCCCCCCATGCAGGTGAGGGAGGGTTGTTTACTTGCATCATGCTCCTAGGTTACATCATTCTTTATGTTTATCTGCACTCCTCTCAGCTTCACATGATTCTGTCCACGTGTAGCTGTGATTGATTATTGATTGATCATTCCGTTTGCGCCGTCTCCCACCAAAGCTGCAACTCTAATTCATTCTAAATGTGGAGGATTTGCCCCTTTTGCATTAGAAGTCATTACTTATTCAAACCCTTGATGCTCATCGATGCTTAGATCTGTTTTTAGCTCACTAATGCTTCCTGTCAAGCACACTTTGATCGTGTTTAGTGAACATGTAACGGCCTAATGGAAGGTGTGAGGCACTTCAAATCCTGTTGGAACGATTAAGTCCCGTTACTTATATAAGTAAAAGGTACTTATCTCTTATAATGGATTCAATATGATTAATTTTGTCCCATTTTTGTCTTCCTTTTTAGATGACGATGCTACTCCTTTTTACTTTTTGGAAGACGGTGAGTGTTGGAATCCATCCTAATACATCCAGGATGGACAGATTAAACATGGGATACATTTTAATCCTTGTCTTAATTCAGCTGAGTGTTATGGTGCTGAATCCTGTGACGTGTTTGATTTCAGTGAAAGGGGTCCCGCGGTCCAAAAGCGAGGCTGAGGTTGATTCCAGAAGCCGCTCCATGCCTGTGCCAACACGCTCATCTTCCCTCAAACCCACTGCCAAAAGGTCAGACTCCTCTCTCATTCCTTTCTCTCAATCACGTATCGTCTATATAGGGATGATTATCAACCCCATGTGCGACCAGCAGGACTTGCTCATATGATTGGAAGCGTGGCCGTAACGGTAGATGAGCGCCCAAGTATTTTTGTGCCCATGTTTTCCCGAGCATGACGTTAACATTAGACGGATGAATGTGCGTCTTGTGATGTACAGTGTGTGCTTGTCTTCAGTTACTCACAGTGTTCCAGAATATGACAGAACACGATGACACACAGCCGAGCAGAGTTCCATTCCATTCCTGACTTAGTGAATCAGTGAATATTTTGTCCCCGTGGGTTCAAATACTTTGACCTTTCCCCGCCACCCGTCTGTTTTTCACATGAGGTGTCGCCGGGTCGTCCACGCACGCACATGTCAGCACGGGCAGGGTGAAGATCAGCTCTCAGAGATGTGGAGAAATGAGTCCACGTGTAGGAGTGATGAAGTGATGAAGGAGTGATGAAGGAGGACAGGTGATGGAGGATAAACTGTGGCTTGCTGGAGCAGCAGAGGACACATGTAGGCTTGAATCTCTTCCTTCTGTGGTTACGTATGGAGAGCCGCATGCCTTTACGCTCCTCTATGTTCAATGCTCACGACAGACTCAGAGCTGAACCTCTCAAACACCCTAAACACTCAAATGATCTCATAAAATGTTATTATTTATCTGATGCGTCTCAGATGAACTCACTTATTTTGATGCGTTTCTCTCACAAATACAAATTGATGTTACCCATCTGTCAGGTTTGAACATATGGACCATACTATTATATTGTCACAAACATTGCATCATTGGGTTAAGCATCGGTAATTAATGACAGGAAGGAAACGCTGCTCTGTTTTCTGTCGCGGGGTCCAATCTGGTTTGCCTGATTGAATTTGGCTCGGCTGTAAGTTGAATTTTCTGCGGTATCATCAGACAGACAGGCGGACAGACAGCGGGGGATAACGAGGCGTCGTCTTTAAATTGAAGAAGAAAGATGGATCGTAAGCCTCATATGGTTGCCATGGTGACGGCTTGATAAGGATTGGCTCTCTTCCACCCCACCTCCCCCCCTCCCCACCTATAGGAACGAGTGGGAGCCCCCGGATAAGAAGGTGGACACCAGGAAGTACCGCGCCGAGCCCAAGAGCATCTTTGAGTACGAGCCGGGGAAATCGTCGGTGCTGAAGCTGGAGAGAACGGTATGCTAGCCGCCGCCCCCCTCTCCCCCCCCTGCCGCCACCGTGCCTCATGAGTGTGCCTGTGCAGCATCTCTCTCTCTCTCTCTCTCCCTCTCCCTCTCTCTCTCTGACTGTCTCTGTGCATGTTCCATGATCTGTCCCCCCCACTCCACCCAACCACCTCCACCCCTCCACTCCACACACACACACACACACATTTTTGTATCTAAGCTCCACAGCTTCACTAACAGCTCTGAAGGCGACGTATGTGTAGCATTCCTACAGGGTGTCCCATTGCGGTGACAGATGATCCCACTTGGAAGCGCGTGGGGCGGAGGAGGTGGGGGGAGTATCATTTACAGAGGTAGTCATTGTCTTCTTGCGTTCAATTTAAGGTTATTGGCCTGAGTCGTCTCGGTGCGAAAAGGATCCGAGTGCAAACACAGAACACGGATCCTGTATGTGTGTGTGTTGTCCTCTCCCCTCACTCACCCACTCTCATCACACATTGTGCTGAATCAAACGGTGCGGCATTATTTAGTGTCCTTGAGGGCTGTCGTCTCAGGATGAGCAGTGGCACATAGAGAACTGGCAACAGCTGCCTTGGATACACAGCACACACACAGACACACACACACTCACACATGCATTTTACATTCAGAATTCCCTTGGATCTGAAATCTTTGGGTGTTTCCAGGTTATACAAAAGAGGGGATGGGGATGTGTTGGGATGTATTGTGATGAAATTGTTGTTATTGTCATTATTTTCCGGTGCACAGTTACACCAACTTAGTGGAGGCTGTTAACCTACAATATGGCTCCATAACAGTGGCAACAAACACGCTCATTAGAGAGTTTGCTCGGGTTCAGCCAGGGGATTTCCTTTCAATTACAGGGCCCAGTTATGTTGGGGTCAATGTCCTGCTGCTCTAGCTGGACATTTGGTCTCAGATAATAAAGGATACTTGCCAGGCTAGAGTACATCCAGGCTAATTGTGTAATCATACATTTTGTGCAGTGTGTGCGGTGATACTGTAGGTCTGCAGGTCAGGCCAGCAGAAGAACCACAGCTGACTCTTAATATACTGTATATAGTCTTTTATCTAGATTTTGAAACCACACCACATGCTACAGAACATAGAGCTTACAGTTCATGACATCACTGTACATCCCAGCAAATATCTCACTTTGCATGTTCTACTGTTTAGAATCATGCAAAAACAATTAAGCCGGTGAGGGGTTAATGGTCATTAGCAGTCTATCTGTCTAGCAGTAGCAGTTCAAGGCAACTGGACTTGTATTCCTCTGAGAGTCGTTCACACCTCGGGCGGGCACATGGGATTCATGAGCTCCTGCCAATGCCTCTCATGTGACTCCTGTGTGACCTGAAGTGTCAGTGTGAATGACTCTCAACATGTTTTCCTGTGGCGCTGTCACGATTAATCGGTTATAGTAGACTACTCGTTTAGCAGGGGTGTTTGATTGATGCTGCGGACACTGATAAAATGAATGAATACTACCAAACTAAATGAAAGTGTGTTTTCTTCAGTAAGAAACAGACACACACTCACGGTATACATTCCATCGATTAATCGATATTAAAAATAATCGTGACAGCCCTACTTTACTGCCCACCACTGAAGATTGGAAGAAGCTACTTGGTCGAGTAGTAAAACATCTTTGAGCCTTCCTTCAAGTCCACTTGCCTTGAAGAGATACTGTTAGATAGAAAATGTGCTGCTTTAAAAGAAAGTACAAAATAAAACAGTAGATTTTTATGGACTTGTTTCATTTAGTCGTAAAGGCAATTATTGATGAAGAGGGGGTGGGAACATGTTGAGTCTTTATCACCGTGTCTCATATATTCTGTGCTGTCTGAATTGTCTTCTCTTTGTCTTTCTCCTCCTTTTCTTGTTGCCATGCCCCTAGACTCAGGATATAAATCCGGAAGATGTAGATATAGAGAATGAGCCTTGGTATAAATTCTTTTCAGAGATGGAGTTTGGGAAAGCGGTAAGTGGTCGCTGTCTTCAAAGTGACAGTCTATTATATTTATTGCATGCGATAACATCCATGTTGGAATAATGCCTAAACTGTGTCTTGTCTTAAAGGACTACCCCCCAATTTCCACTCCCTCTTTTCCTTATTATATTACATTTCTGTGGACTTGATCCACCACATATGAAGGACGTATGTGACAGCATGCAAAGGGGAAACTTTGTTCCCTCATAAACTAAGCTTACTACTACGTGTCCTATCAACTTGGCCTAATGAAACCAGTTACTGATCAGATTTGATACACTTTGTCCCAAACTTGCTGTCATAATGCTGTCTCTTTCCTTTCCTTTCTTTACCTTTCCCCCTTATCTCAGAGTGTATTTTATCAGGCAATATTGCAGCAAAATATTAAACACACTTTATATACATTATTCACTGTCCTCACCTCATACTAGGGTTGTAAAGATCTATCAATTTTCAAGGTGGTGATTCAACTGTATCAATCTGAAAAATGATAAAGTTGTAAAATACTGAAAAATAATTTAAGATTAAAGGAAAAAATAAAGCATATTTCTTTAAACATGTACATATATTCTGTAATCCACTCATAGTGTGCCAGTTTCCGCAGTCCTATATGTAAAGTGTTGAATTAACTACATCAAAATAATGTATTTGAATTGAATCATAGTGGATATTACATATTTATAATGCATCATATCATTCCCTCAATAATCATAATCGACTTGCCTTGGGGCCAAAGATTTCCACGGAAATGAAGAAATTGGAAAAAGAAATATGTTTTCCTTCCTCCATCAGTCTGTTTGTGTCTGTGAGAGTGACATTGACAGTAGAAAAGTATCTAACTACTTTCATTAGCCATGGCTTTTACCCCTGTTTGATTTAATAATTCAATGCATGAATTATTAATTAGGATATTTTATTATACACCCGTGTAATGCAGACTAGGCGCCCAATTGAACATATTAAAGGAACAATGGAGTCGACACAGGGCTGCCTGTTGTGCTTATAAGGCAACAGATATTGCCGTGTTATTTATGATTATTTGCCAAGTCTGCAACATGAACAGTGGCAACTTTCACTTTCACCTGCTCGCCTCCAGTGAGAATTCATGTCGCAAGCCTGAGGTCTGACTGTGGTGATTCATCTGGAAGTCACTCCTCACTTGGAGAGCCTGTGCGTGCATTAGGCTGGATGGTAATCCCAAACCCTTGGAATACTAACTGCTGCCTGTCTGCTATATTTACCAAAAGATTAAAAGGGGTTAAGAGGAAAGTTGTCACAAATGAAGTAGTTGAAACCAGAAATACTGTGTCTGGACGAGTCTGTGTGCCTCAGGCTCTAACTGGCACCAGACAAGTGTGGAACTGGCTGCCCACAAACAGATGTTCTGCCTCATTGCCCAGTGTCAGTCTGGGCCACACTGCTGCTGCCTGGATCATATGAGGTGGCACCACTGCCTACAACACAAGGTCATGTCCTTACATTGTTCAGACTCAGAGGTGGAAGCTTTGGGTCTGGTCCATAGGCGTGTCGAGTGAAGCCCCAGCAGCTCCGGGGTGGCTGCGTTACGTGGAGGAGTTTGAGTCTGTTGAGACAGACATGTCAACCCTCTGTGGGCGAGTGTGTGGCTCATGGCTGCCCAGACGGCTGCCAGATTAGATTGGTCTGATGAGTAGCTTCTGTTTCATGTCAGAGTCACTTCTGAACTGACACCTAGTATGTGTAACATTTGACTGGAAGGCTCAGCCAGACAAACTGACTCATTGGACTTTGATTGACATATTAGCCACTTGGTACTACTGGAGGAGATATGCTTGGTAAAATGTAGGTGCTCATGGGTGAAAATAGAAGATATGGCCCCCTTTGGTTTGGGAAATTCATCAGATTCCTTTGACTTTGAGCAACAGATATGAAGCATAAACCTCATTCAAGTCTCAAAAATACCAAGGGACTTATAAAGAGCAGATATTAGTAAAACATTTCCTTATATTGTCACAAATAATACAAATACATTGACCTAATCACAACATAGTAATAGTGACACCTGTTTATGATCACTGGTGGTCCCCTTCATCAATATTATCATGTGCCAGGTTCAAGGGGAGTCTGAAAACACATCCAGGGACAGTTAAGATCAAACGTGGGCGCGTCGGTATACATGGCTTGCCGGAGCCGGAATTCCATACATAGCTTTGGTTAGGAAGAGCATTTTGGCCCCCTGCAACCGCCAGAGTGACTCCATGTGTGGAGCATACGCTGACGAGGGGGCTGCTGCCATACTGTCTCTGCGCTCTGAGTTACATGAACCTCCCCCTGCCACCTGACATATTCTAAAGGAGGCAACGCGTAAGCCCGCCAGCTCATTGTGCCCTCATATTTAACCTCTGTTATACACTTAACCTTTACCTTTAAGCATTTAGCGTAGATGAGATAAGGGGCCGTGGCTATAACAGGCCCTTCACACTGCGGGAGTCTGCTTGTTTTCATGAGAACATATCAACACAAATAAGGTGTTGGAAAGAATGGGATTCGTGTTACCATGACCTACTCATGATCGCTATTTTGAATGTGAAAGCGGCACACAGGAGTCCAGCTTCTGAGCCGAAGGGGACACCTGTTAGGAAACACGCTCATGAAATTCTGCAGAAACATTGTCATCAGAATTCCACTGACTCATCGAGGGAAACGGACGCGCCACGTCTCGTTTCATATCCATATACAGCTTCAGATTTAGCGAGTAGTAGTAGCGGCGGCAGCTGTGCGTTAATCTGTCCACCCTCATTCTCTGTTACAATTTTGTGTTTTAATAATTTATTTTACGGCTAAATATGAATTTCTGTAACTGACTCAGAGAAATGTGATGTTTTTCCACTGAAGCGGAATAATTTGAGGCTCTTTTATGGTGATACAACACAGACTGACACTAATCAAGCATGTAGTAAATAACAAGATTAAGATTCCATTCCTTACCTTCAGTTTGGCCATCGTGCTCGCTTCCTGTTTACTTCCCTCTGATGCCCGTCTGTGTCCATTATCACAGGCCCCGCCGTCTTCCCCTCTTAAACCTGTCGCAACAGACGGAAAGATCAGATTTGAGGGGGGCGACAAGATGCGGAGGTGGAAGAGGAAGAGTCACTGATTATTTAATGGCCCTGGCATCTTCACACATGGAACATTTGGCCTTATAAATAGATCAGACTATAGACCTGCGGGCATGAGATTCTGTTCTTGCAAAGAGAGGTATTCATTTTTAAAAGGTTATTAATGATCCTTCTGCCATAGCAACTAACTGCAAAGGCATGTTGTGGCAAACGAGCCGTCGAGAGCGCTCCTCGTCTGGTCATTGGTTTGGCGCGAGGGTGAGAAGTGGCAGGCTTGGCGGTGTCGTGTGGGGAAGTGGATGTGGTATTAACAGCAGGGCCAGGCTGGCTGGGGAGGGGGATTGTGCAATCGTATTTGCAAACAACACTTGCGCTCATATTCATGGTGCCCCGTGTCACTTCTGTTATTTTTACCTACCGTGACGTCCGACCAGAGAAAAGCAACAGAAACAGTGGGCTAAAATTAGACGGATCTAAACCATTCAAAACGCTGGTGGGTGCTACCCCAGCAAATGGCCACCCGTGTTTTGGAGTCGTCTCCATAATAACAACTACATTTATCCTTTTACGCCTTTAAGCATTCATTCTTTCACTTTCTTGGAGTATTTCTCTCTACCTCAATGTCTTTGTCGTTTGTCGTTATAACATACTTTTGTTGTATTAATGCCTAATTGATACGATGAATTACTGTAATGTTGCTGTCATGTTTACTTCCTCAGTATGCATATGTGTCTCTCTTTGACTCCTTCTTCTTGTGTATGTGTGAGATAGAGTGTGTGTGTGTGTGTGTGTGTGTGTGTGTGTGTGTGTGTGTGTGTGTGTGTGTGTGTGTGTGTGTGTGTGTGTGTAATTTGGCCTGCCTGCACCACCAGCTGGTTAATTGTCCCCCGGTCTGGTCCAGCGGTAATGAGAGTGACTCAATACCAGACAAAAGAGAGGGCTTCACTGGGAGACAGCAGCTCATTGGCTGAGCCCGTGACAGCCCCCTCCCTCCCTGGCTGCCTGGGCGCCCCCTGACCGATACACGCCCACCCACATCCACCGGCCCCCCGCCCCCTGGCTTCCCTCCACACCCCCCTTTTACTCTTTTCACTGCTGCTTGTTTTCTCCAACTTGCATGCAGGCCAAAACACACGCGCTCTCCCTCCATGCCGAGCTCAGTCCAGAGAAGCTAAGAAGACCCAGACACACCAGACAGAAAGCCAGACCAGCGATCCAACCACGTAGAGAAAGAGAAGAGAGAATCTGGCCATAGCTAATGGTCCTGCTTCTATTCTAGCTGGAGGAGACCTTCCTGTGGATCTATCAATGACTTCTTTGTTTGGTTTGTTGCAGAGTGCCCCCTCTTTCAGCCCCCTGGAAACAGCCTCCGACCTGCAGCAGTAGTAAGTCCACGCTTCTCCCTCCTCTACCAACGCTTCTTCTTTAAATGCCGCTGACTCCAGCCAGTGTGATGATGGTTATTTCAGCAGTGTTTTGTGGATGTCAGTGCGAGGGTTTTTCACCCTGTACAGCTCGCCGCCTACACCGGGGGACTCCCGCTTCCTGAGGAGATCCTGGTGTATAAGGCAATAATCTAGCAGAACAGTCTGTCCTCTGTTTGCATTTCAGGTCTTTTTCTTTTAGGGGGTTGGGGGGTGGGGGGGAGGTTGTAGAGAAGAAACATGGCTGCTGTGTGGTGATTTATGTCGTGACAATATCATAAGAATAGAGCGAGCACTGACAATACCCAGCCGCCTGCTGCATAACTTAAAAACCGTTATCTCCCGCTGAATGGGTGCGTGTGTGCGTAACGTATGGACAGGAAATGCATTAGGAGAGGGGATGCTCACTAACAAACCTCCCTGAAAGCCTTGATGCCTTTTGTGTTTGTCTGAGGGATTTCATGCCGTCTATTTCTGTGCATGCAATGAAACATGAAGATTTTCAAACGGAGCCATTGTGACTTTTTTTGCGCCTCAGTCCAGAGCAATAACCGTTTCCCTCCATTTGTGCTCAAACTTTCCGTCTGCTAGGATCATTATGGCATCGTGCCCACATGACTGAAAAGGGGATTTTTAATCCTTGTTTTTTTTTAATCCATTGATTTGTTGTTAATTTTGAAGGGAAGTTCCTGTGGAAAAGATGAAATAGCATTAGTGGGAGTTCACTCACCCTAATTTCTCAGAGGGAAAGAAACCTCGAATCATAAAATGACCTCCTTCAAAGGCACATGTGTTTTGAGGAGGGTTTTAATTTGGGGTCTGTTTGGAACTGGAGACATATTGAGGAGCGCATTCTTGTAAAGATAGCCATTGATTCTAAAGTGCACAACCATATGTGCCTCTTAGTGTCAACAGATGAATGAATGAGCCTTTAAGCTTAAATCTGTGTGTTTTTGGAGCTGGATAAGCTGCAGACATCCGCTATTTTATGTATGGTGGCTATGTTCTTCAATGCGTTCCTTAAAAAGTCTTAATGAGCTCATTCTGTCCATCAGGATCTTGCTTTGTGGAAGGAGATCAGAATTAATTCAAATTATTTGTATTTAACCTCACAGTGAAGTCTATTATTGTGATTCAGTCATACCAGTAAGTTCCCCCGATCGTTATTTATCCAGTTAACCTGTGAGTGAGAAGGCGCCCCTGACCCACTATCAGCCAGCCTGTCGACTCCTTGTACTGCAAATATCCTGAGCAGTATTTATTCTAACGGATGAACCCTAGAACGAACATAACATAATTTAACGGGCCTGTGCGGGCAGCCGTCCACATATTTCTTCCAGCAGCTCTGACAGCCAGGTTCTTGTTGAGGCAGCAAACGAGGAGAGTAATGTAGCCGTACATGCGAGCTTGTAAAACTGTTTCATGGCAAAATATATGAGAGAAAAAGATATTTTGGAAATGACCTCACTCTTTCTCCCGACCCTGGAAAAGAAAGGTGTCATACTTCACCCAGATATATGACGGCGGTGGAGTCTGTCAGTTTAATGAGCAGCATTTCTCTGTACAAACAGAGGGGCAGCGTGCGTTAACACATGAGTGGCATGTGAGACAGAGTAAACCTGAGAGTTGTACAGGTGCATGACAGGCTGATGCACCATGTGGGAATGTTGGGGGAATATTTTTAGAAATGTCTCCTGTTGGCCTCTCTGGACTGCTAAGATATGGGAGGACAGCAAATGCCTTTTCCTAATATCAGCCTCTAAATTCTGCTCCTTCTGCTTAGACAGTGGTATTCACTGTTTTTTGAATTTTTTGTTTTCTCTTAAGTCTTGAAAGAGAGTAATTACCTCCAGATATACTAAATAGGAACCATAACAGCTCATTACCCAAATTATGGGCTTCTGTTAATTATCATAAAAACATGAAGCACAGCTAATGAACTAGACTGTGTTTAATTAGGTGTGTATGTTCTTCTCTCTGCTGTCTAGCTCCTCAAGCAAGTCTGGACACAACGAGGTGGAGCAGGACAGAGGATCGTCCCCGAGCGAGCCTGGGGCTCCCGACAACGACCGCCATGTTTACAAGAGTGTCCTAGAGGGCGGCGACATTCCCTTACAAGGTCTGCGGGCCCTAAACAAGCGCCATGCCAGCTCCTCCTCCTCGAAAGGTAGCATTCCAGCCATCCTATATATGTGCCCAGTAAAATGGCAGGTGTGTGTGTGTGTGTGTGTGTATGTATGTTTCCGGGGGCCATGAAAAGTCTTAACTGCTGAGACAGATCCAACGCGTTCCAGACTGTGCTGCCGGAGCGTTCAAAGTGTCAGACAAGGATACATGTGTTTTCTTTTAAGTTCCTAGAATCCACACTTTTCCTTTGCTCCAGGACGCCACGGCATCGGCCAATCACCTCGCTGCACTCATTCCCTCTGCAGATTTTGTTTTATTATCAATACCATGGGTGTTTCCATCACATGTGTACTGGCCATCTGCTTTGGAAAACTCGTGGTGACAGCGAGGTTGTCTTGCTCAGTGAATGGAAGCTAACCTTGGGGATTTTCCCCCTCTTGCTCCAGTTGTGAGCCGCCGGTCGCCAGGCAGGCTTAGGGCGAGACTCCACAGTGTTCCAGAGCCGCGGAGCCAAGGGTCGCACAGGGGACGGATGAGGAGGGACAAGGGAGATAAACAGGGCTCTGCTCTTCACAGCTTAGTCAGACAGGGGTGAGATAAACAAGAGGGTCACAGAGGGTGGGCAGGCATGAGGAAGTCAGCTGTCAGTGTGAGGTCAGGGGCTGGAATGCCTGTGCACATGACACAGGGAGAGCAATGCTGGGGGAGGAGGGGGACGGAGACGTAAGGAGGAGAAAGGAAAGGACGGGGAATGCGTCCTCCCTTTACCTGTACACATACAGAACCACTGCAGAAAGTGTGTAAAGAGGTCATTTGGGCTTTAGGTGTGACGTAAGAACACAATAACACAAAGGAAAACAATTCGCTGATTCCTACCAAAAGCATAGATGCACCAAGATAACTGATTGTTTTCGTGTTTAGACAGAGGAATGCAGGATCATGCGGTGAATCAATGGAGTCAAGTGACCGGCTCGCTCTCTTATTAGGCCTTATCTTCCCAGAGGCAGCACCTTGATCATTAGACTCACTTACTGTTCCCTAGAAAACAAGGCCAACGTCCAAGAATCTCCCCAAAATAACCAACAGGCTTGGAACCAACATCACGGTCATGTGTCTTCGCCTTGTGCTGAAACGCTGCTTTGAGAACAAATCCTCCTCCAGGGCCTGTTAGTGGTGAGAACGGAAACTGTCCCCACAATGCACCATGCATATATTATCAGTTTCACTCCCTCCTCGTGGTGTAGTGCCGTTTGCTCGATCTTGAAGGCGACAGATGGATCACTCGTGCTCCAGTAAGAGTCGCACAGCATGTGGACGGGATGTGTCATTTCCCAGTTCCATCTGTGGTTGCCGTGACGAGCGCAACACGGCCGGGAACTGAGACGCGTTATTCTCCGAGGCTGTTACACGCTCATTTCTCTTCAGTGGGCAGGTGGACTCAGGATAAATTCTTATTTACAGCGCCAGGGTGGCTTGGGGCGGGGGGGGGGATGGGGGACTGGTGGTGTATTAGCAGCAAACTCGCCGGCCATTCATCACCGCAGATGCTTGTGTAAGCGCTAAAAGTAGAGCTGAGGAAAGGGTTTACAGTAGGATGTCAAAGCAGGACGTATAGAGGCGGCGTATGGACAGAGGAGGAGGGGGGGACGGTTGGGAGGGACGGAGCAGATCAGGCCAATGATAAGGGCAAATCTGAAAACACACAAATGAATCATTCCTAATCCTACTAATGGACTCTTCCAGTGTCACATAACATTTCATCGCACACAGCTCTTTTAACACGCCATCCTTCACTATTTATGTTGCTGCTTCCAGTGATCTTGATTATATAATGTTCTTTCCCCCCCCCCTGTTTCATTTTGGACAAATCTTCACATTACACTGCAGTCCCATGCTGTTAGTTTAACAGTCATCTTATCACTTGATGCACATTGCATCAAGTCTGCTTCCTCTTCTCATCAACCTTTGATGGAAGGTGGTCTTGACCTTAGAACCGTGCCTGACTGTCTTTTAGTGTGTTTGTGTGTGGACCTGTGACCATTGTAATCTAATCTGTTGTTTATTCTGTTGTCCTGCATGCTTGCCAGTGGATTATAAAGGTGGGAATGGCTATATAATTTCACCCTGCTCCTCTGTAAATAGTCGATCGGTTCTTGCCAGTAATGCAATAGGTAACCAGTGTAAGAGTAAGAAGCCCTTATCTGCTGCCAAAGCCTGCATACCCCAAATCCTACCCTCGAAATTCAAGCCCAAGCTGCTGCCTCCCAGTGGTGACAGTGAGGAAAGCAGGTCTGGGCCTGCCAGGCACCCAAAGGCCCATAGTTGTGAGGATCTGTACACGGGAGCATGTGACACAGATTGTCCCGGGGCGGAGGAGAGGGACAGCGGGCAACATTCAGACGCCAGCTCAGATTGCGCGGACGGCCTCAGGAATGTTACCCCTGCCATCAGGAGGACCGCGTCCGAGTTCTCCAGCCTGTACAGGAGCATGCATCACATCCAGAGGCCCAGCTCGGTGGGTTCCAGCCCCCACGGCAGCGTCCACAGCCTGGCCTCTCTTTTTGAGAAGGCAAAGGTCAGAGGGCGCGGAAGGTCAGAGGCCACTGAGGCCGGGGACATTCCAAGAGACGCCGTGTCGTCACGGGTCAATGAGTTTGAAATGATCATCCAGCGGACCAGTTCGGCACCCACGCGATCGTCCTCCCTACCCACTCTGCACACCACCCACAGCCCCGCCCACAGCCCCTCCACTCACCTCTGCATGCCGTCAGCAGTGTCGGCTGAGTCTCTTCTGGTAGTGGAGCCCACCCAGACTGATGGATGCTCCCTGGTGGACGCACAGGATAAGACACGTGAGGAGGAGGTCTTGGAATCAGACGATGAGACCGAGGAAGAGATTGCCCTCTCAGAATTTGTCTACAGGGAAAGGACTGAGTCTCCCTCTGCCACTGAGGCTGAGGTTGAACAGATCTTCAGTCGGAGTTCCGCAGGAGATCAGGGATCCCCAACTGTCAGTGCGTCAAAGAGTCCCTCAGCTTTGCTCACAGCTTCTCCTCTGCAACACAACCATCACCACCACCACCATCACCACTTGCACCATCTGAACAATCACCTTCTCCTCAAACCCAGCAAGTGCAAAGGCTCCTGCCCGGCCTCCTACACCCGCTTCACTACCATTCTCAGACATGAGCGGCAGCAGGCCACAGCCCAGCAGGAGAGGCTGCCGCCTCAGGAGAAGAAGACGTCGCTCCCTGGGAACCTGTTCCTCATGGGCCCCGCTCCTTTCCGGTTACGGAAGAATCTGCAGTCCCATCAGGCTCGGAGGACTTTGTCAGCCACCAGGGTGACAATGGGAACCCAGAGGGCCTGCAGTGCGTCTCCTGAGCCCAGACCTCTAATCCCTCAGCGCCTCTCCTCTCTGGAGGTCCTAGAGAGGCTGAGCAATGGGGACGGAGGCAACACTGACCACCTGAGTAACGGGCAGAGCTTGGACGCCAACGGGAACCTTCTCCACCCCCTGGCAGCTCACTGCAGAGGTGGCTATCTCCATACCTTCACCCGTCACCCCCCTCTCTCCTCCTCCTCCCCCTCCTCAACACGTGGTCATCTCTTTGGTCACCCATTCCTCTCGACTCTGTCTTCACCCTGTGTCCCTCTCTTCACAAAGTGACGCTGCCCCCCTCCATCTCTAGCCTGCGTGCTGTGTTACAAAGTGACAGGGAAGCCTCCATCTCATTCTAAGTGTGGTGTTTGGTGCTCTTCCATTTCATGGTGAATGAGGTGTTCACACCTACAAACCCATACAAACACCTCAGTGACTGTAGAGGCTTCAGGCAGATATTGGTAATGTATATATCTCCTGGTGACATCGGATTTGAGTTGTATGCAAGAATGCTGCAGCCTGCATAAGCCTGAGGTAAACAGACTGTTTTGTACTGATGGTAAGTCAAAATAGCTCATTACAGCAAGAGACTCCTGGGGGTTGTTTTATTTTATTATATACCACAATAAGATGTCAAATCTTATTCTCACAAAGGGAGTAACTTTATATTTTACACATCATAGTCAACAGAGTGCAGCTATAGGCATTTTGTGGCTGTAGAGGGCGCTGTGCACAGTTTTCAAACCTGAGATCTGACAGCAAGGACATGATTGGTTAATTGCTCTCACATGCAAACAAAATGTCCCACTCCTTTCTTGAATTTGCATTAAATGACCATACAGATGTAACTTTGGGTTTTTGTAGAGTTTCTTCTCCCTACTGTCCATATTGGCTTCAAACCTCTGGACTGCACAACTTAAAAATAATAATAACACAGGAAACTAAACCCATGTGACATTGCACGGGGGTCAAAGGTTACTTCCTATTGCTGCTGAAGACAACAACGGCCGCTTTTATTTATTCATGCATTCATTTATTTTGGAAGGTTGCCCTCTGCTGCCACAAAAGCTTTTTAGTTCCACTGCAAAAACTGTAGTCGATGTGTAAAATCCGAGAGGTCGCCCTTTAATTAATCCAAAGCGAGACGTCTGACCTTGTATTAATCTGCAATCCCAGCATGCATCTGTCCCGTTTATGCAGGTAGACGTTACAGCATTGCATACACACTCTCAAACCGATGTCTTACCATGTTTGTTATTATTTTCCGTTCTGGTGATTATCCACATCTCCCATTTTCCATTTCTTTTACAATGAAAGGTTTTGTAAGCCGGACAGGATGTTTGCTGCGTCGACGTCTTCACAAAAACAGCCAGTACTTGCTGTATACACACACACACAGTACACAGAGCATCAGTCAGCAAGTGAATCATCTGTGGTGGCCTCGAGGAGCAAATTGAAATCCTGAAGCTTTCTAGCTGATGCAGTAACACTGTGGTTGATCCGTATCAGTAGTCCATGATGTCATATTTATTGTTTGGTCAAGTATAGGTTCACATTTGTTTTCCTCTGTTCATTTTTATGACATGAACACACAGTGGATCATTCTGTGTTTATTCCTATGTGCATGCAGGAATACGTTTGGCTTTGTTTTTATGTGTGTGTGCTTTTTGATTTCTTGTTGCAGACTTCATTGTATTCATTCAAAGCATGTGTGTAGTTATTGTGTGTAAGGAGTTGACTGCAATGCCATCTTTTTGTGTTTAAAAAGTTCAGTTCCTTTAGAAGTGTTTTGTTCTGGCAGTACACAGTAAAAAATCTAATTCTCTTTGTCTCCGTTTCAGACTCGTCCCCAGCTCACGGGGAGAGCCAGGATGAAGCGTTGAGGAAGCGTCATGGAGACAAAGAGGTGACTCTCTTTTTCTGCTCAGCCACAGTGACAGTGCTTTAGTGAAGCCAGCCGCCGTATAAGCCAGGCTTTTATACACTGCACATCACAAAGCATCTGTCTCGTATCTGCACCGACAAACACTTCAGTCTGGTTTCCTGGCAGAAAATCTTGGAGGAGCAGAGGCGGCTCAAGCGGGAACAGGAAGAGGCTGACACAGCAGCGAGGCGACACACAGGCATTGTCCCGACACACCACCAGTTCATCACCAACGAGCGCTTCGGTGACCTGCTCAACGTCACAGATAACGCTGAGAAAAGGAAGTCGGGCATAGAGGTACGAGGCACAGCAGCTTTCCATCCTTCTGTAAGCAGGAAGAGGGTGACAGATGCTTTGTCAGTGTGGCTTTACAACCACAAAGCCACATATGATGTAATTTTTTATCAGAAAATTGCACTCTTGTTATGTTTTGTAAGGTGTGTCTGCTGTCCAGGCAGGCAGGGCCTCAGCAGAACCTACAGTAGCTCAAAGAAACACAAGTCACAAGCACGCCATTCCTGTCATTGTTTGAATATTTGACACAGAGAGGAGAGGACGACTCACTCACTTTGACATGTGTGACTTTGACTTTGACACTCATAGGTCCTCTCCTGCCCTCAACACTTTTGTTTTGGACGTGTAACTTCTGTAGCACGTCATTGTCAACACGTCGCAGATATGAGACAGTTCTTAAAATAGTCTGTTTTCACACAGTCTCAACAACAGTACTGTAAAAATCTTTTTTTTGCATATTAAAGGATTGCAAGTTTCAAAACAGACTGGGAATACTAACATAAACCTCAGTATGATGGGATACGTCCCCTTTAGTACCTGTGGACCAAACAAAGAATGTTTCAAAAGAGTTGCATGCCTTGTGGTTTTGTTCCTAACAGTCTTTACTTTGTGTGTCTGCAGAGAACTCCAGCCATGGCTCGCTTCGACTTCAAAGCAGAATCTCTGAAGTAGGTGGAAGTGGTCTGAAGTTCTTTGTAGTGTTGACAGCAATGAGTCTAAGCTACAGAGACATGCTGGTGCACACATATGGTGAAATACTGTAATTGTTGGTCATTGATTTACAGTCGTTGAAATAGCAGATGGGTGGGGTTTGTTATTTCTGATGATTCAGTGCCAGAAAATAAGACAATCTCAGGAACGTCCTGTTAAGAAATGTAAGATTTACAACTTAACATGCTACAAGAATGGACAGTGATGTGGTCAAATCCCACCCATCACGTCACATTTCAAGGAAAGTGGAAACAGACACGGATCTGTGTTCCATTATGCCTGAACATGCTTTCCTTTTTTTTATTTTAGAAGATTAACTTGTCTCTGTGACATTTCTTTTTGTCAGGGAGTTACCCTTTCAGAAAGGAGACATCGTGTACATCATTCGACAAGTGGATCAAAACTGGTATGAGGGAGAACATCACGGGAGAGTCGGCATCTTCCCTCGAAGTTACGTCGAGGTGGGTGGACTCCGCTTCTCTCAACTTACTTTATTGAGAGGATTCGGTATATAATTCAAAATGTGGTTGAATAAAACATGTGTGCCTGTGCAGCTCCTCCCCCCCACTGAGAAAGCCCAGCCAAAGAAAAGTGTCCCGGTCCAGGTGCTGGAGTACGGAGAGGCCATGGCCCGCTTTAACTTCAACGGGGACACTTTAGTGGAGATGTCCTTCAGAAAGGTGAGGACCATTACATTCTTTCAGTCTTAGTTATCTAAGCAAAGTGTTTGTATTTGTGAAATGGTCTTTATTCATGGTGTTGTGTTTACAGGGAGAGAGGATCACATTGATTCGCAGAGTGGATGAGAACTGGTATGAAGGCAAAATCCCAGGTACCAACCGTCAGGGCATCTTCCCCGTCACCTACGTGGAAGTGCACAGACGTCCCCGTGTGAAAAATGGTGTGGAGTACACCGACCCTCCAGTCAGTCACTCCCCACAGCGCAGCACCAACGCCTCTCCTCAGGTAAACGCCAGCAGCCATCATGTCAATACCATGTTGATAGTCAGCGGATATGATGCTCCCTCAAGACGTTTGTTGCTCTCAGATTTTGTCTCCCTCATGTTTACTTTGACACCCAATATCTCATTTGTGTCCTGCTGAAGTCATCTCATCCCTCCTTTTCCTTTTCTTTCCTGTCCTTCCTTTCTCTCCTTCTTCCTTGACATGATCCTGTTCCTTCTCAAAAAGCTGTATCGCAATCGGCTGACCACCTCCCCCCTGCCCCTCCCTCGCTCCCCCCGCCGCTCTGTCTCACCCGAAGTCCACGCCATCTCCTCCGAGTGGATCTCCCTGACGGTGGGAGGAGGAAGCCCCCCGGCTGCCCCCACGCCCCCCCTGCCACCGCCGCCCACCGTCTCCTACCGCTGCGGCGAGTACCTGCCCCCGTCCCTCTCTGCCAGCCCCGTGCCTCCCTTCACCGGCTTCCTGTACTCCCCAACCGCCTCCCCCTCTGCCTCCCCTCTGCCCCCGCCTTACCCGCCACGGCCCAACTCCGCCACTCCCTACCTCACGTTCACCCCGCCCCAGGGGGGGGACTTCCTGCTCTCCCCTCCGTCCCCGCCGCTGTCCCGCAGCCTGAGCCCCAGTGGGGGGCCGGTGCTGGAGGGTTGGCTGAGGGTGGAGAAGGATTTGATGGAGGGGGAAGGAGCAGAGGGTGACAGGGGTGGCAGCCCTGCAGCCGTGGGCAGCAGGCGAAGTAGCCCTGCAGAGGTATCTACTGCATGGTGTGCAGTGTTGCATCTTAGACTCACTCTGGGGCTTCAGGCCAAAGTAGGATTCCCTACGTTGTCTGTTCCTTGATGTACTAGAGCTGATTGTGTGTGGAGGACTTGACTAACTTTTAGGTGTGTCTTGAAGTTGAACTTTGCCCTGTAGAGGGCTGAATCTCCCCCGGATGAGTCATAGTAGAATCTTAAGTTCACGCTGCTTAAAGGCTGCAAGCCTGCATGTTGTTGTTGTGTGCGTTACTAACATGTAAATGTTCCACAGTGTTTATAAAGAGCATTTTAGAAACCCTGGATTCAGACAAGGTAGCAGAATTGACACAATCACGAAAGACGTGCAACTGTTGGACTTGGATACATTCCTAAAAGCAGCGATTACAAATGTGCAGTGAATCAGCTGTTTGCAGGATCAGAGGAGCAAACGACAGCAACAGAGTCAAAACAACAGCTGATCCAAAAGCACTGGCTTATAATGAACACACTGCTGATCTGAGGCAGAAAGGATGGACTTGTTTTGAACTCAATGTTGAGGACTTGTGACTAACCTTGAAGTAAAGTTTATTGGTTGAGGGATATGGTTAGTTTGGTTTCATACAATTCAGGGCATGTTTTGTTGTTTGTGCTTGAAAATGCATCTAAATGTGACAGAACTCACGTTACTAAAGAGTCTCTGCTTTGGGTCGTACTTGTCTGTTCGTGTCTTGGTTTCATTTACTGGCCTACAGAAGAAATAATGAATAGCTTTGTGGAGATCTTGGATGAATTGAAACCTCTCACTGCAAACATTCTCACTGCATTCTGGTGTGTTGCAACCTCCGAAATCGTCAGCCATCACTTTTAAAAATTGGAACTAACAAATACTGACATTTCCTCTCTTGCAGTTTGTGAAGAATGACATTGATCCCCACGGTCGGACCTCCAGGAGCCCCGTCATGCTGTTTGACATCCAGGATAACAACAATGTCAACTCTTTGGCGGTAAGCTGAGAGTGTTACACTATGAAAATGTACTGTATGTTTGTGTTGCATAGATGAAACTTAGATGAGGGGGATTCATGATCTGCTTAACTTTAACCACCATCCATTTGACTTCATCTTTGAATTACATCATATCTGTTGCTTAGAGAACTCGCCCTTCCTGTTACTGTTATCTGTCATCTTCCCCTTTGATGCTGCATGCTCACATTCTGAATAATATCCTGTGAAAACTAATATTTCATGTTTTCTGTTCACACATTCTCTGCTGTGGTTTCCTCCTCTGGGCTCCTCCAACGTCTCCTCCACTTTTCCTGGCTTTTAACGGATCACTTCCCTTTCTGCCTTGCTACTCACTGGAACCACTTCTTCCTGTTTGCCCTCCGCCCGCCTTCCCTCCCTCTAACTCCTCACTCTCCCCCCCCCCAAAAAAAAAACCAAAACCTTGGACTCTTCCGGGACTCTCTTCCTAGGAGGCAGTGTGTAATGAGATCATGAATATAGCTGAGACCTCGGTGAGGTACTGCAGCACCCTGTCCCACCACCCTCATGACTCTGTCCATAGACTGCACCCCCACCCCAGTAAACAATCTCTCATCATTTCCCAGCAACCCCAGTCCCACAGCAGCAGCCCGGAGCCGAGCCGTCTCAGCTGTGGAATGTGAGTCAAACCTCCCAGTCCGATCTGTGTTTCACTGCCTTTCACAGCCCACAGGGGGCTCTACCTGCAGGCACACACACAGCCTGTTTATTAGCACGCTCCTTTCCAGCCACATTACACGCACACACACACACACACACACACACACACATTCAGCCGGGAGAGGAACATATAGTGTTTTCTAATTATCAGGGGAAGGAATATTTTGCAACATAAACGAAAAGCAGCTGAACTACGAGAAAGCATTTACAGGGCAATTCATCTGAAAATCACTTAAAGCCACTTTGTTCTTTTTAAAACAATCAATTAGGCCATCATCAGAAAATTATTTTTTTAATGGTTGTTTTTAGACTATTTTAATGTTTTTGGATTTAATTAAATATCTTCAATCATCTCTCAAGTGAACATTAGCTGCTTTTAACTGCTTCATGTAATTACAAATGGAATCTGAATAAGGGACAAATTAAAATTAAGAAATTGGATGACTGTTGTTTGAGCTTTTATAGACGTACACAATTAAGTAATTAAAAATATATTAATCTATAAATTAAGTAATTATGAACATACTGTACCTACAGCCCTAATGAAGCTGTAGGTACCCATAGCAACAACACTGCTCTATGTTTACACAACAAAACCTCATCATTTGAACCGGAGCCCTTAATTTAGCCCGAGTTCACGTTTCTTGTCATGTCATCATGTCATACCTGTACTCCACATTCTGAATGTGTCCGTGTTCCGCTGCAGCTTCCAGGCTTTGTACAGTTACGTGCCCCAGAATGAGGACGAGCTGGAGCTGCACGAAGGGGATCTGGTCAGTGTCATGGAGAAGTGCGACGACGGCTGGTTTGTGGGTATGTAACCGCAGAGGCCTCGGGACAGATACAGTCGTCTTCACCGTGTCACATTCATCCATATAGAGTTTCTGTAGAATGACAGGGACGGCCTGCACGGGCGCAATGTGCACGCTCAGGCCTCCCGGAACGCACAAGTAGAGTCATCAGTGTGTCACATCCATATAGGGAGGGCTTCTTTCAAATGACAGCAGGGGCTTGCACACTCTTTGGACATGTTTAGGCTCCACGCAGAACATTAAATATAGCCCAGGTGCGATCATTCCATACCATAGAGAAGAGTTTTAATTTGAGGACTTGCAGTTTTACTCTCTGAATGTACTTTTCTTTTCCCCGTCTCTCTCTCTGCAGGTACCTCAAAGAGGACAAAACAGTTTGGGACTTTCCCTGGGAATTACGTGAAGGAAGTGAAACTGTAAACTGTAAAGACACTGTATGTTATATGGTTGTAACACCTTGGTTGCCCGTCAATCTTGGGAATTTGTTGCTATCGCGCATGGCTGCTGGTTAGAATAGTCATTTAGCCAGGCGATGTCGTTTGTCTGGGAAAGTGATCGATTCGGTCTGAGGTATGTCAAACTGCACGAGGTGAAGACGGAGACAGCTAGAGACTCACTGCACACACCTCAGTGCGGTGCGTGTGTAACCCCTGACCCCCTATTTTACACCACAAACTATAGTTTTTCCTGTACAGATAATAGCTTCCGTGTCATTTACAGTATACAAGTGTTTACATAGCACCTCAGTTTGGGGCAGAGGATCAGTGTTTGGATCAAAGAGTGAGATCTTTAACCTAAACTAGATTTAGGTATTCAGAATGTATTTATGTCACATGGGATGGGAGCTGTTTGTCATCGGCTACCTTTCAGGACCAGAGGTGTTTTCCCATTATTCACTGTTGTTAGACACTGGCCATCAGACCTTTTTCCTCACTTTCAGTTTGAGAAATTGTCTCGAGTGTGATCTCGGTGCTCTCCGGAGTTTTAAACCTTAAGCCTGTCTGACTGCCCTTAAGACATTTAGACTTGTTTTGCCTTTAGACAGTGTTGGCTTCCCTTTTTAATAACACCAGTGCATACAAGCTTCACATGCCAGTTTAGTATTGACTTCATTTTCTATTTGAATGTTATTATACAGTCCTGTGCACAGCTAAAAACACTACAAGTTAAAGGGGGCATTTTATGCTGATTTCCATGTTCTTATTTTCATTTAGAGGCTTATTTTGAAAACCTTTTAATGTATAGAAACACTGAGAACAGCTCATTTTAGATACAGTCTCTACAAAGCCCCCTCCTGAAAAGTCCACACTTCTAATTGGCTCTTCATTAAGTAAAGGACAAATGGAGCGGTTTGACCTTGTTTACTACACTTTACAAGATAAGGGAATATAGCAAAAAGGACACATGGACTCTTGTCATTAATGGAGGAATCTTCTTATATTTTCCAAAAGTATTTATTGGTCCTTTTATGTCTGGTGCCTGTGAGGTAGCTGGTGGTGGACGGCAGCTTTTGGAGCGCCTGGCTGCACTGTAACCTCAGCACAGGCGTGGTAGCACTTAACTTCCTGGTTGGTCATTGAGAGAGTTTCCAGCTGACGAGACAATTGAATCAGTCATGACATTAAGAATAGAAAGTAATTGAATCTTTTAAATGAAAGCCAACAAGGTGTCTTAGTAAATAATGATAGTGATTTTTAAGAGTATATTGAGGTTTTAACCCTGCCCTTACTGACAATATTGTGTGTTCTAGCCATGTAAATGTGTACAGAAATCTTTGAGAGGCCTTCCACATATGGCTACATATTTTCATATGAAAACAGTCATTGGAATGAATAATTCAATAATAATACGTAATGATTCACTACATTCAACAATAAGATATTTAGGTCAGCATTAGCACAGCATGTTCTATAAAGTCAATAAGAGACTGACAAGCTAAGTCGGAGCATGAAACACGATCAGCCAGTATTTGTATGTTTTGCTCGGGCAGAAGCAGAGGAGTGAAAGGGTTAATATCCTGCTCCTTCAGCTTCAACGGCTCCCCGATGGAAGATTGCTTTGATTTGTGGCATCAAAGTATCAGAGCAGCCTTCCTGCGCGTACAGAGCTCCCTCATCTTGATCATCATCAGATCCTGGCAGAGGCACCACATGTTGGAATAGAGCCTCCACACGCACAGACCGACAGACCTAATAATGCTTGTTACCGGGCAGATGTCTCCGCTTTGTTTTCATCAAATTCCTCATTGTCATCCACCGCTGCAACGCACTCATCAGCCAATACTCTCTATGTGCTTGTTATGACCTGCTCAGAGTACCAAGGGGATGCAGGAAGGAGCAATCCTGTTCTCCAAGTAGCTCAGTACAAAGATGACATCACCAATGTCTGCAATTCTAATTCTCATCAAACTGCAGGACGATCATAGGCCTGCATTTGATCCTTTACGATTGCCTGAACACACAAATTTTGGGACATAATGTGAAGTTTGAGCACTCGCTATAGTTGATGAAAGTGTTTTAACGCTCTCTTTCTTTCTTTCTTTCTTTCTTTGGTCTGGATGTGTTTGCTACAGTTGTGCAGTGATGATGATCATTGACCTGATTGGAATATGCTTTGAAGCTGTATGTGGCCGCACTGAAATGATTTATTACGTTTGTGTGTTAGAATCTGGTATCATTTGAGACAAAAGCAGGCCGTTGTAGGGAGTACACACACTTTATGAGTTTGCCTGTAGAGCACTGATGTAACTGTCAGGAGTTTTGTCACGACACTTAAGCATGTTCTGTTTCTTCTCTCCACTGCTGGCTTTGTTTGTTTGCACCTCCAGCTCTCGTGACTGTGCTGATTGGTTCTATTCCTCATATTAACGCTTGTCCTCGCTCACACAAAGGCGGGCGTCTCGTAGAGAGACGCGCTCCATCTCGAACAGAATATATGACGGATCGTTTCTGCGATATCGCGCTCCAGTAAACATCACCAGAATGTATGAATGTATGAATTTATGAATGTGGCGGCGCTGTGTACACATAATAATGTAAAATTTCTTTATCTTGAATGAACATGCACACTTTTGAGCAGCATGGCACAGGAAGGATTGTAAATATGTAACATAAAGAAATAGACTGCAGGTGATGAGGACGTCAGATGGAGCTCCTATCACCTGCAGCGTTTTATTTAGCTGAGGGGTTTTTGGTAAAGCACAGAGTGGAGCCTTGCTGAGCACAGGAAGAGTTTGACGCATATCCACATCACTCTGCCATTTTTTCAGGATCATAATGCCTTATGTTAGATGAAAAATTGTGCCTCATTATTTTACTTGTTCTCTGGATTATCACCGAAATGTATCCATGACGTATTTAATGTTGACCATGGTTTCCCCATAGTCCCTAGTCTCTGTGAGGGGAGAATGTTTTACTAAGAACTTGTCACTGTGCAAGTACCTAAAGTGTGACACAATGCTTCAAATTAACGATTAATAATCAGAGGAATGGAACACAGAACCTGCAACAGGTTTGGTTTGTTTGCTTCATTTGCCGTGATGTTACATTGACAATGTTTAAATAAAAATGATACTATACACTGCTGTGACTTTGGTATTATGCAATATTTAATAAACCATTTAAACCATAACTGTTACCTGTGTCGATTCCTGATTGAGACTGTTAGAATAAGATCATTTTGCATTTTTGGACCTATCACAATCTCTCCTCCCCTCTGGTGACAAGGGTAAAGATTATATTGCATCAGGGAAAAAACTACGAAACAAAATCTGTTGTTGTTCAGAGGTGAAAATTGAATTTGTGGGTTGTTTTCACTGCAGGTATTTGGAGCAGGAAAAGCACGAGCGTGACTAATATCATTAATCATTACTAATATCATTAGTGTGAGCCAGCATGCACAACACCTAAATGGAATGCAGCCACGATAAACTTAATTAGTTGCACGTGCGGTAAATTGTTGGCAAAAGGAGGATTTGTTGCTAAATCTCCCAAGTTTCTGCTGAATTTAACAGGAGTTCAGGTGACACTGACATATATATGGCAGCTGTGTCTGTCCTTCACTTTGGGTTTTACCTTTTTTTTCACTTCTGCGCTGTGTTTTGACCATTTTGTTTCAGTGTGTGTCTTTATCTCGTATTTGAATCCATTCAGTTTGTTTGTTAGACCCTCATTCCCATTATTTCACTGTTTATATTAGACGTGTCACACTCATTCATGTCTGTGTGAGGGTTGCGAAACAACTTGAGTATATTTGGTGCGATTTGATCCATCAATGCTTCTGTCGGGAGGCACAGGTCACAATGGCAGAAACAATGTAGGTCAATTTCCCAATGACGACTTCTTGTATCACTGACTGAGCCAGACAGACAACCCACTCCTACTGTATACACACCAAGCCAATCTGAGGATCTGTTTGAGTTATGCACACACACACACATACACGCAGAACCTGTTACAATACAAACAATCAGTGGCAGATTCCAAACAGTTATCTCAGTTAAGGTAAGTACTTTTGGTGGTGCTCTGCTCTTCAAGGCCTTCATCTTTAAAGCAAACAGTACCAAGGAAGACGTCACTCTGGCATGTCTGCGGCCTGTTCTGGATTCATACCACAAGAGAGGACGTGTTTCATTCAGTCAGCCTGCCCAGAGCTTTTTCTCACCACTTGCAGCAGCAGAGTTTTGGGAGGGGCACATTCCACATCCTGAGATTTGGCTCTACCATAAATGGTAAGCTTGCATGTAATATGGTGACGTACCAGGAGGCCGACATCCTTAAAACAAACAGTGGTTCTGATCTGGGAGGGGAGAAATGTGCAGAGGAATCACTCGGCTCCTCTTCGCTGTACCAGAATCTGTTTTTGTGTTGTATTTACATTAATTCCCTAAGCGGATGAGGCAATGCCTTCACTTACTGTCCATTAAGACACCATGGTGAGTTTTACAAGACTGAATACGTGTTTTACGTCTTTTCCGAATGTTTTTTTGCTCTGTATAATTTGTAGACTGATAATTATTCTAATAGCTCACCGGTTTCAGTTATAGGCGTAACGGGGGATCTTCTAAAAAATGCTTTGCAACAATTAGCTGCTCACAAACAGCAGTCCCAACTCAAAATCACTCTTTATTTATTGGATAATTTGAACATTGGGGTTGATTTTCCAAACTACAAACTTGTAAACCTGCCAGTGATGTTGACCACTAGGGGGCAGAAAAATGCCAACGCAAATTAAACACAGCGTTGAGTAATTATCAACATATGCAGGTCTTTTGGCTAATGTCTTAGGGAGCTTAGGAAATGAGGAAATTATGCCATCGCACGAACAATAGTGATGTCATCCAATGAATAAAAGCTTACAACAATGGTGTCATCCAAACTAACATAAATGTAATGGTACAAGTACCACTCCTCGCTGGTTCTGATAAGAGTAGTTGAGAATAATTTCCCAACAGGAGAATTTCCATAGATTTCAATTGTTTTGATGCATGGCTGTCATCTTGGATACAAACCTCCAGGCAAGTTTCAAGTGCCACCATTGGTGCACGTTCCACTGCTGTACGGTACACTAGAGAGGAGAAATATTACAAATATACAAATCCATGTTATTTGATATAAAAAGAAAACCATTTTGATTTGCAATGGGGCTTTTAAAACACTCCTCTAAAGAAACAGAATTTCCTGAGGGCGCTTTCCTTTGGACATAGTGAGTCATCTTTTCTATTAACGATCTTTCCTCACGCTCTTATCGGCGTGGAACCGTCTATCCCTATTGGTCCAGCCCTAAGCTTTGGCCCCGCCCCCCTGCTGTAGAGTCTCGAGCCTCAGCTGCAGTGTGGCTCAAACGCTTGTCCATCCATCTATCACTGCACATGTCACAGTGAGTGAGGAAGCGAGCTCGAGGCCTGATATCGGTCTTTGAACGCATCAAACAGGATCCGTAAAAGCAGCAGCAGCGATGCCTCTCCGGGTGGTCATGCAGGGTCCTGGGCCCTGGGGATTCCGGCTCGTAGGGGGGAAGGACTTCGACCAGCCGCTGACTGTCTCCCGGGTAAGTGTTTTTTGCTAGTTCTAGCTACTCCGCTCCTACGTGTAACCAACCACACCTGGGCTTGTCCGGGCAAAACTTTCACTTCTCGTTGTTCCTTCTCGACCAAAGTACACGGAGACCAAACTCGTAACAAGCTCAGCTACTTTGTAGCTTGTAGACTTCTTCACAGACTAAACTGAACTAAACTGATATCACTTCATGTCGTTACAGTTTAATGACTCTTAAGAAATGATATGTTCAGGTACAGGCAACGATTTGTTTCATGTAATTGGCAACATCTGATACTTGCCGTTTTAATAAGATGACGAGGAGCAAAACATGTTTTCACACGTTTGCCAAAACAGACAAAATGTAGTCTTGTTCATTTCATGAAGCTAAATGTCTTTATTATGCATTCCAGATAGTGTCAACAGTTTTTGGGTTCTTTATTTTTTCATTTTAGACACCAGTGTGATAGATATTGCACATTAAAAAATATTAAGAAAGTCCGTCATCTGTTTTCATAAATTAACTCTTCATATAAAAGAGAGGCTGCCCATGACACTGCCGCAAGGACCCCTAAAACTCCATGAACTGTAATCAGTCTGTTCAATGGAACATGAAGCTCTTTCGTACTTGCAGCCTCAACTTGGAAAGAAAAGCTCTGAAATCCACCGCATACTTTGCCATCTGTGCCGCCTGCTCTAAATGTTGTCACAGTGGTCAGTCCACTCCACCCATGGAAAAGCGATTAGGAATTCCAGGACTGTGCCAGCTTCTGTTTGCTTCCAGTGTTATCTTGGATAATGTGTCCACCCTGGAGGCAGACATTGAAAACACCTCTGCAAGTGGTTTCGCCTGTGTTTATTGTCAATAATCAAACGTGAACAAAGGTCCATGAAGGTCGGGCCAAAAAGGAGGCGTGACAATCATCTCAAATTATTTCTGAGAATAGAATTGTGTCCACATTTGCACATTTCGTCTTGCATTCCATCTTTAGAGACCAATATGTGGTGATTATTACTCTTATTAATTCTAGGTCACCCCTGGGAGTAAAGCTGCCCAGGCCAATCTGTGCATTGGAGACATGATCCTGGCTATCGACGGAGAACCCACGGAGGAAATGACTCACCTGGAAGCGCAGAACAAGATCAAGGCGTGTATAGAAGAGATGGTGCTCTCTGTAGACAGGTATGATGGGGCGACGGGTGCCAGTCTGATCTGCATAGCCTCGGGCCCTGATTTAGCTCTGAGTAACACGAGACGGCTCCAACTGCAAGCCAGGTGTTAAAGGGAGGGACGTGTCTGTTGACGGGAGACACAGGAGAACAAGGGGAATGATTTGTACCTTCAATTGAAACGAATAGATCCAACTTAACCCAACAGGCCTGTGTTCACCATGTTAGGATTCTGTGATATGGGTGTTATTGAAATGTATTCCTCAGGCAGGGTGAAGCACATTCTTCCTAAGTTATGATGGCAGGGTGGAGTAAGTGTAAACTGTCTAGGAAGCTGAGCCAAAAAAACATACCTGCAAGGGCAACTGCGTGTTATCGTGCCGCTTTGCAATTACTCGAGGAAACACTCACACAGAAGCACAATCAGTCCAGCCAGGTTACACGGAGTCGTGCTGAAGCCGGACATGAACCCTCTTTGTCTCTGTTCTGTTCTGCAGGTCGGAAAGTAAAATGTGGTCGCCGCTCACTGCCGAGGAAGGAAAGACGCATCCGTACAAGATGAACCTGGCATCGGAGCCACAGGTGTGTGGGTGTATGAATGTGTCTTTGTCTTGTGACTCGTGATAAGCTGGATATACAACTTGAGCTTTGACAGTAACTCCCACCAGCTCTTTGTCATTTAGAGAAATGACAGGAAATCCCATTCCCAGGTAGCCATGCGCTTGCTGGCAGCCCGCATGTTCCTCCCACCACCGCACCCGCAGAGGCTTGTGGGAGTTTACGACACTGCCAGTGATGAGGTCATTGTTTACTTCCCAACAGGAGGTTTCCTAGGAGACGGTAGTTTATCAGCCAAACTCTGACGCAAGACTCGGTTCCTGCCCCGCTGAGTGGAAAGTTGAGGTCGATGTGTGAATTCATGTACGAAGCGTGTGCTGTGTGTCGGTCTGTGTGTGTGTGTGTGTGTGTGTGTGTGTGTCACGGGTCACTGTAGTGCACTTGTGTTTGGAGCACTTCTCCACTGCATCGTCACTGTTTTATTTGTTCAAAAGACTTTGTTACACCGGCCTGTGTCGGTGCTTTCAGTTCCATTTTGTAAGTGGAGCTTGCTTTGTTGACCCTTCCCAGTGGAGAGCCTGAGTAATTCCAAAGTTTAGTGTCGGATGCTTGAAGCTTGAGCTAAACTTGGAGGCATTTCCCACTGTGAAGCATGAGCTGGTTTTGGTGGTATTTATATGCTCACTCTGACGATGTGCCAGTGGCATGACCCGTTTGTGTCTTTAAAGACTGCAGTTCAGGCCAAATCCACATTTCTACATTGTGTTGCTATGTAACGTGTGACTAAAAGCGACAAATTACAGGCAACGACTGAAGCCTTCAGTTGGAAAACAAGTCAGGTCTCTCCTAAATCCTGGCGCAATAGTAAAAGTTGCAAAATTGTTTGGAATTCAAACGATTAATCACCAGAACAAATGAAGTCATTTCAAAATAAGAGTCTGAAGGCATCAGAAGTTGTCAGGAATGCGTTGCGTCTAGCGCGCTTGAACGCTTCATCCGCATGATGTGAGTCTGTGCATGATTCAGACTCTTATCTGCTCCCACTGTTTACTTGGCTCCTCACATAAACCTTTAACGGTACAATTTCTACACGACAGGAGGTGAAAAACATAGGCTCCGCCCACAACAGAAGTGCCCTGCCGTTTGCTGCCTTTGGCTCCAAGGTTGTGACGAACCAGTACAACACTCCCTCCGGTCTCTACTCCTCAGAGAACATCAAGGACTTCAACTCGGCTGTGGATGAAGTGAAGACTTTGACTATATCCAATGAGCCCGCCATCAAGTAAGATACCACGCCTATCAGCCCGGTAGCTGCAATTCTTGCTAAAATCAGGTTTAAAGCAGGTTGCATTTAAGTGTGATTGAATATCAAAATTCAGCTCCATACTGTGGCTCATAAAGTGCTTGGTCCAGGCACAGATTAATACAGATTTGCTTAATATCATCATTTTAAAAACTGCTAGAGTGGATTGAATGGAGTGGATTTTGTGTTGCCCAACATCTGGCTTACTGTGCTTTTAAAGGTATGATGCTAGTGATAGTCATGGCCCATTTCATTCTGGACCAGTCAAATATAATATATTCTGTCACAATATCCTTACAACGCCATCATGTTTACCATTTTTCAGTCATGTGACAAAAAGGTCAAGAGGTCAAAGGGAAAATTGGGAAATCCTCCAGTCTAGCTGTGTGTGTATAACAGCGTCCAGATGAGTGAACAGAGGGTTGTGTGTGTGCTGTGATGTGCCCTGCAGCTATGTTGAATGTGTTTGCTTGCTTTATAGAGCAGATCCGTCTATGCCGGGCGTGCGGCCGTCGATAGCAGAGGATTCCGAGGTCTACAAGATGCTGCAGGAGAACCAAGAGTCTGACGAGCCCCCACGCCAGTCGGCTTCATTCAAAGTGCTCCAGGAGATTCTTGAGACGGGTAGAAATCCCACTTAACTCACTTCCTCAAGAGGGGGCAATTACGGAATTAGTTTTCTTTTATGGTGCAATGATTCACTTTTTATGAGATGAGATCATTTGGCCTTCCTTTGCTGTGTGTGTGTGTGCGTGTGCGTGTGTGTGTGTGCGTGCGTGCGTGCGTGTGTTTTCATTCTTTTTATGCGTCTCCTGCATGTAGGCGACGGTGATAAACCCTCAGGATTCAGGAGCGTGAGAGCGCCCACATCAAAGATTGGGTCATCAGTGGGAAATGCAGACCAGCTACCCGTCTGTGACAAATGTGGATCAGGGATTGTGTAAGTATTAGTCCGTGTGCTTTTAACAAAGTGTTCCATTGTCATTTCCTGCTTGATCTGAATCCAGACGGCCGTCATCTGTGTCCACACGTCGGCTCAGCAGCTTTAGTGAAATGTGCCCTTTAGTTTGATCAGTGTTATTGCTCTTGGAAAGCGTCCAGCTTGTGTTGAAATGTGATGTAATGCTGAAACACGACTGCTGTTGTCTTGGCTTACACTTTGTCCCCCCCCTGTGGTCGATAATAGATAAGACTACAGGATAAATGTCTTGAGCAATGCTGGAACTCTGCTGATGCTCGCATTTTCTTCTGTGTCCTACATTTAGTCAAATTTCTTCCCCTATAAACAGCCTCAATATTGTGTTTGCTTAAGTACAACCATGTGTGATGTGTTGTTGACCTTTTGAAAGGGCCTGGAACAAAGCCTCAAATTACAAATGCTATGAAATGGATCCAAATCATTCCAATCCAGTCAATGAATTGCATTATAGTCAATCAAATCTGAAATTCCATCATGTTCATCATAATAGGATCTTTCTGTCCCACCACAGGGGTATGGTGATCAAGCTGCGGGACAAGTTCCGTCACCCCGATTGCTACACCTGCACAGACTGCGATGTCAACCTAAAACAGAAGGGACATTTCTTTGTGGAGAACCAGATTTATTGTGAGAAGCACGCACGCGAGCGGGTGACTCCGCCCGAGGGCTACGACGTGGTCACCGTCTTCCCCAAGTAGACCACTCGCCCTGCGGTGCATCTGAATGCACAGGACGCCATGAGATCATCCAGGAGATCATCCAGGACAAACATTTAGCTCATGCTAACTCCTAAGACTCTCATTTTACGCTTCAATACAGTTATGCACGTGAAGACAGAATTACATCTGATTTGCACATGACATCAAAACAGTGAATACTATGAAATGGTGACAGAAACTCATTTGTTCTCACCCTAAACAGTAGTTATCTTTCTGAATGAGTGCAATAAGCGCACGATACAGCCACTAAGTTGTAATTGTATATTCTTCATACCTGTTCAGTATGTTGTTTTTAATTCATGCAACAAAGGAGAAACCTGATGTGTCTTCACCCCAAACCACTTTTCTACTGTGTATGTTATATAAATAGAACTGCTCTTATTCAGTAACGTGTCGGACACATTTCAAAATGATGACCTAATAAATATTTTATCTTTTACCAATTGTCTTACGTCTTCCTAGATCCTTTAAAAAGCATTCATCTCAAATGTAAAAGTAATTATGATTGATTCCCTTTTTTAAAAATTCATTGTGTGGATGTCCCCAGGGCTGTTAAACTAAATGGAAGCACTTTAAATAATAAATACAGACGCACAGAGGAGCATAATGTACTGAGTTGGAAGTTGTGTTGCGTTTGTGGCCCACAACGACCCGAGCAGTGACATCCAAGCAGGTGTTGCAGCGTTAATTGCAGATGGGAAACACCTGCTGTGACATCACCGTGTAGCGCGTGGCACAAGCGCGACATGCAGTGAGGTTTTCCACCCATAGGGGGCAGTGCAGCACCGGGTTTCTGCTGATGTGACGCTGGCTAGGGAATATATTCACAATTTTACCAATTATATCGTC
The DNA here is from genome assembly GCF_046128005.1 of Genypterus blacodes. Lineage (NCBI taxonomy): Eukaryota > Metazoa > Chordata > Actinopteri > Ophidiiformes > Ophidiidae > Genypterus > Genypterus blacodes. The sequence continues at coordinate 352,470 of NW_027466995.1, read as the reverse complement.
TTTAAGTTGAAGGCAACAATACAAAAAGTCAATATTATCACAGTTCTGGCTTAGAAATAAAAAGCAACGGGGAATATGTTGTTTTGCTCCGTTGCTACTATTTTCCAGTTCGTCTCAGTAGCACATGTGAAAGAGATGTTTGGGTCAAAGTCAGCTGACGTCGCACAACAGGACTCTGCCGGTGATGCGGAGTCCCACTCCGGGCTGCCCGGGGCCGATCCAGGCATGTAGCTCCGGATAGGACCGTGTTGGTCACCCATGCGTAAAGTCTCGGTCAGTGCCCAGATGTAGTTGTGTGCAAAGCGCAGTGTTTCGATCTTGGTGAGCTTGGCGTCGTCCGGCAGCGCCGGCAGGATGCTCCTCAGCGCGTCCAGCGCGGAGTTCAGGTTGTGCATCCGGTGTCTCTCTCTGTCGTTGGCTTTCACCCTGCGCCGACCTCTCTGCCCGGACTGGCCACGTTTGGATTTTTGTTTGGGATTTTTGACGGATGCCGTTTTCTCTCCGCTGACAATAGGTGTTTTCCGGTGTTCTTCGGACTCGCGTGAAGAGTCAGCGGTGTCTTTGACGAAACTGCGGACAGCTGAGGCGAACCTGTGCGTCACTGCGTCTCTGGATACGCGCAGGTCCTGATGGGCGCAGCTCAGTGTGGGAGACATGCTGCACGGTTACAACGACTCATGTCAACATGGGGACAGTAAAGAGACACATACATACATACATATATATATTCTCACTATGTAAAATAGCACGTTCAATTACTTTACAAGCTTTATTTGTTATAAAGCATTTAGAAAAAGTTGACATGGTTTATATTTCCACTTCCTTAAATAAGTTACCATATATAAACAACAAGAAGTAACTACAGAAAATAAATACAACTGTCAAGGGTAAAAAATATATAAAAGAAAGAGATAATTTACCTGACTTCACTTGTATGAGCCTGTGACAGGTGAAGCTGGGATGAGGGTCTCTGCTGGTCTCTGCAGGTCTGTGCTGGTCTCTGGTGGTCTCTGGTCTCTGCGGTGGTAGCAAACAGGCAGGTATGGCTGCAGGTAACAGTGAGGGATGGATGCGCATCTCTGTCACTTTATATGGCTTTTTATCTTATCTTTTTGCTCGGAGGACGCCTGAATCAACAGCGCCTGTCAAGTGGCCAATCAGCGTCCAGGCAGAGCGTCTCCTCTCTCTCTCTCTCTCTCTCTCTCTCTCCCTCTCTCTGTCCTTTTGTTCTTTGTCTTGTTAGTAATCTATCCATCCCTACTGGATGCTGTGTAACTTTTTCTACCTGCTACTATAATAACACATGGTCAATGTTGCAGTATTTTCCCATTTTGCTCATTTTGCCATATTGTTTTTGTGTGAGTCGATGCTCATTTTCAATGCTTCCATGAAACAGCTATGTTGACAAAGGCTCCTATCTCCATCTCTCCTTTAACACTGGACTATATTTCTATTTTTGCCAGTTGAAACGCAACCACAACCGGAAATTAACTGGAATGTTGAGAACAATCCTCTCATTTGTGTCTTATTGCGTGTACACAAACTGAGAAATTGTTTTTTTAAAAAGATAATTCTAAAACTAATCCAAATTGTAACAGGTGCTATAGGTCAGTGTTTGCTCTTAGTAAGTATCCAGCTCTTGATGTGGACCAGTGCAGTACTTTGTTTAATAATAAAGGGATGAGACGAGGTTTTAAAATGAGCTGTTTCTGATATTTTAGAGTGCAATTGAACATTTTAATGCGAATTTCACAAATAACTGTCGCCAGAATATTTTTTCAATATAACGCTAAGTTTTCCCTTATGATTGTCATTGTAATGTCTCACTTTGCGCACTCCCAATGTCCCCAAAAGTGAGCAGTGATCACAAAGAGCAAACTGGCCTATAAACAAACTGGAGTACTGAAAACCCTGCAGATTCCATTTTGACAAATCATAAAGCGATTTATTGGATTAATTCAACTTTATGACATTTGGCATTGCTGCTTGGTGATTGTGCGCAAAAGAGCAGACCTGATAGGACGGTGAAGCTTTGGCAATCTTCTTTCATCATCTTAGACTGGTTCTTCATATTTTAGTTTTACCACGAGTATCTCATTGATACAACAGCTGCCCGTCAGCTTGGAAACCCAAATCAGCATAATGGTAATGTTATACAACTTAAAGATGTACTTATTGCGTGAGAGCGCATTGCACGCAGTTGGATAGAGACCATTACGCATGTGTCCCCCTAACACCGAGGAGAGAAAAGAACTAAACCTGCTGTGTGGACTGATAGCACAGAGGGTCTTGTTGTACGTCATAACAATTAAACCTCAATTTGAGCTGTAATGTGATCACATCTCTGTGCGCTATGACATCTCCAAAAACATGCCCACTTTCGCCAAAACTCAGTGGCGCATTACATTTGTACACTTTAATTATACTTTAAAGCATTCAAGTTTTATGAAATATAGGTGAATAAGATGTAGACACAGTTGGTCCATTGTTAGAGGGAGATGGGGAGTGTGGCAGAGCTCAAACATGATTTACTATTGCCCACAAAAGATCAGGAAAAGCACTCCTTAACTTTCTGTCTAAATATGTGTTTTGTGAGCAATCTGATAACCATATGCTTTCAATAAACTGGACAAATACACAAGTGAGATAGGAGAGGGTGCCTTGCTGTTATAAAAGGCAGGAAAAGTCTAAAGTAAACTGAATATTACCACTTTACAAATAATCACTGATGCCAAATCCATATTCGCGTATCGTGGACAGGTGTGGGATTGGAGTTGTCAGTCTCTCTCCTTGATTTTTATCAGTGTGCTGTAGTGTCCTGTTTGTTATGCAAAGAGTTGGCAAACACAGGAGCCCAGTTGCTGTGGAAATAGCAGATATCGGAGCAGACTTGGTACGAAAAGTGATTTAACAATATTTAACAATAAACTGAGCAAGCCTGAGAGCAGGTGATACCTGCCCGATGCTCCTGATTAATACTTCCTCTACTACTTCACTTTACGGTCTCTTTTGCTTATTTATTAAACGAAATCTATTTATTATTATTTTAGCAAACAGAAGTACCAGGTGGGGCTTTATTTTCCTCCTCAGCTTTTTTGTTTGAAGGACGTTTTGAGGGGGGCAATCAAAGTCCAACAACTCGCTGACCAGATTGTTGTCATCCCAAACTAGCAGCGAAGCCATTCAATGTGCTCCCCCTCCTCTTGTTCAGTCTGGCAAAGAGCTGCTGGGAGAGAGAAAAGGAAAAGGAAATTTCTTCAAGAAAGGAAAAACATCTTAAAAACATTTAATTGCAACCCGGATGCCATATGTACACCTCTTGTGAGCCCTTCAACAATGTGACTGGCTTTTAGAAAGTATGGAGTGCGCCTTTGGAGACGTGTGCGCTTTTGGAGAGGTGCGCGCGTCGTGACCAGAATGACCCCGAACACACTTTACACAAGAAGTAATTCACTTTTAATGTGCTTTGGAGTTCCCTTTCACAGAAAACGCATTGTAGCTCTCACCTAAGCTTTTGAAGACAGTGTACACCAATTACAGGGGGAATAGCTGTCCTTTGGGGACAGTTTGTCTTTTTGTAAAGATTGGAAATCTGAAGCACAAATAGGGCAGCGTGTGCAAGTCTCCCCCTTTCACCAAGTAAGCTAATGCAGAATGTGTTTTTTTTTCTTCTGACAGCTTGTTTACGACGTCGAACTACGTATTCATTAGTGGCTCTCAGTGTGGATTAGAAGAACAAACGTCGTTTATTCTACAAATGACTGAAGCCCTCAAAGGAAATGTAAGACCAAGTCCAAGTTCATTTACGATTTAGATGTTTATTTGTCTATATAGGCTATACGGTTTATAATTGCCATATAAAGCATTTCCATTTGTCATAGATTAACATTTGAATGGTTGTTTACTGTGTGGGTCAGAATCTACATACAAGATTACTGCAGCCTAACCTGTTGTATTACTCCCAGAACACATATGGCCCATTAAATGTTACAATATTTAATATTTAATGATTCTCTATTAACATTGAGTAGCAGCACCATAAACAAAACTAATCATTTTTGTATTTTATTCTAACTGACATGGATTCTTTACTTGTCATCACTTTAAATAGTATATTGATGCTATCTGCATTGTCCTTGTAACTCTAGTTAACCAGAATAAGTGGAATTAACGATCAATTATCAGATCCAGCAGCTTACTCTGAAAGATAAAGTTGTAAATATCGTTTATGTTTTGAAAAAGACTTGTAGATTCAACACATTGAGTGTTTAATTGTGGGGATTTTGCGCATGTGTTTGTAGGATCTGTGCTATGATATAAACGTGACAAATATATTTATTATATTCAGTCCTATTTAGCAACAGTGGACCTAAACCAACAATAACTAACTAAATAAGTTTTTGTGAAGACTGGACCATCTAGCTTCATCTCGTGTTTTAATGTCTGAGCTCAATAGAAGATATTCTGACCGGTCTTTCTCTGGAAATCACATTTTTAACTACATCCTCAGTTTTGGCATGGTGGCTTGCAGGACATTTTAATCTTGTGATTCGATTACCTGCATTGATAATCAATACGTTTGTAGTGACATATACAAATTAATTCATTGTACTGACACGATCTAAGTCTACCCCAAACAGAAATGAGACTGATTAAGGCACCAATATCCTTCGAGATAAATCATATTGCTGGATGGATATGTAATTGCAGGTCCAGTGTTTCACCGCTCCGGGGCGCTGTTTACCCTGTTAGAGAGGCAACAACTTTTCACGTCCTCGCTCAAAACAACACAACATGAAATATCGGAAATATTAAAACTACAACTCAAGTTGTGAAGACGAGCTGTGTTTTCCAACATCATTCTCATCTTAATGGTATTACTACTGTGGCAGCTTTGCACTGACAACAAATAGGGCAAAGCATGCGCTGATAGACGTCATTGAACAGCAAATATTGATTTATTGACAATATTAAACTTCAGAACTTCACCACCGATATGCATACGAAATTCAGAGCGGGGTTGCCTCGGTTGCAGCATCAGTGCTTGTGTAACTTTGTTGATCCACTACCACAACAGAACGTTTAAGACAACGCAAAACTAGACAGGGAACTGAGTGTCCGTCGAAACGAAGATTGGGTGGAAAATAAATCATTACAAACAAAACATAAAATCGCTTACAAACAAAATACACAATTTAAATACAAGATAATAAACAAATTGTGGATTAAATCTGTGCATGGCGACATTATGGAGGCTTTGTGGTTATTGGAGGGCTTAAGTATTGCGAAATATACTTAGATTTGTGGATACAAAACTTAGTGATGGGTTGAAAACAATTATTCACGTGACCACCCCTTTGCTTGTGTGAAAACTCATGTTGCTGCGTCGCAGGTTTTAATAACAATCTACAAAACAAATAGCGACATTCGTACGTATCACGTTTAACCTATCCTATACCTTTGAGATTTGTTCATGCGCATTCTGAGCGCAGTCGACGCGCAAACTGGACCGTTACTTCCTGAATCAGAGCTAGCTTACTGCTGCGTTTGATAGTAGCATGTAAATGAGAGCCGTGGACGCCAAGCAGGCTCGTCTGGAGGTGACTTTCCCGAGTCAACGACGAGAAAGAAGACTTTAAGTGAAGGTTTGCCCCGACAACATGGATTACTGGGTAGGTGACGCTTCGTCTTGACTTGTTTATTTCATCGTTTAAAGAAATATACACGGGCGATGACACCGGACGCCTGCTGGAGCTTGTTAATGCGTAAACAAGTCAACTCAAGTCTTGTTTTTTGCTTCCATATATGATCTAAACACACAAATAGCGAGTTTACCGGGTGGTATTGTTATGAGGTTTGGGTTTGGGTGTGTTTTGTAGCAGTTTGTACAGGAATAGTGACGCAGGACACACAACATGACACGAGTCTCATCATTTTTCAGTGACTTCAAAGTAGACAATGTAAGAGGGCGACACCTGTTCTCCAGTTTCATATGGTTCGATGTATGGGGGACTACAGTGCGTTTAATTCGTCATTCCTTCGTTGCATTAAGTGTTTATAATTAGATTTCCTCTTCTAGATAAATATACAGGATGTTTATACAAAGCACTTGGTTTAAAACTCTCAGGGGAGATTTGTTTTTGAAATTTGTGAGGTGTTCTTAAAGGGGCAGAGGTCACTTTTTCTATATATAGATATAAAACTACAAAGCTAGAAGGTGGTATGCATGCTCCAACCTGCCCCCAGTCTATAATCTCCCAGGTGTTCACCCAAGGAGGATCAGTCAGTATGAATAGATCTCAAACAATGTAATCTGTATTTGGTCATAAAGCCCAACTATCTAAAAGACCCTGAACACAACCAAGCGATGTCATCACCGCTGCTATACTTCACCCACCCATGCTGATGTTGTGTTTACAGTTTCCCTTGATGTATCCCAGGAGCAACTACCTCACACCCAGTATATTTCCATGAGAACATGACCTCCCCTCTGAGACAACAAAAGGTCTCCTTACAGAATAGCCAATGCTTACATGGGGGGTGGGGGGGTTGAAGTAAAGGAATGGGCGTCCACTGCACAACAATGGGTTCAAACTAAAATGGCACAAGTGTCTTTGTATGGACTATGTCTAAGATTTCCTGAGGTGGCGTTGAATGATTAAAAGATAACGCTGTATGTTTAGTAAATGTCCCAGCAGACCTATAAGCAAACTATGGAGTGAAAATATTTTAGATAACAGAGAGCTAAGTGTGCCAAAGGGTCACACCAGTTGCATCAGTGTCCCAGAATCGCTTTTTGGAGTGAATTCAGATAACATTTAATCTTTGCTTTATGACAGATAAATCCCAGACATATGGCAACGATATCTAATTACTCTGTCAGTGTCTATCAAGTCAGCACATGACCAATGACGTTGTCTTATATTGCGTTGTTACTACATACTGCTCTACTTTGCTGATCCTGTCTAACCTGTGTGAGAGCTTTTTATTTAAACAAGTAGGTATGACAGCTGCAGGTTGGGCAGGGGGCCGAGGCTAGGAGTTCACCCATTACTTCAGCTTCATTGAAGGCAGAAATGAGTCCTCCTAAAATGTGTTGTTTGTATTTTAAAATGAACCGCAGCTTGATTGATTAGGGTCTTTGTGATTTGAGTCAGTAGGGATCATGGTGCTTGTATTGCATAAGGTGTGTGGGCCTCAGCATGACAGTCTGGGACGTTTCTGTCAGGCTGTTCTGATTGTAGTTATTGAAGACATTTCTTTGTGGACCTTAAGCTTTTCTCCACCTGATTGTGGCTGAGGTAGATGAGAGACAAGTGTCCATGATAGCACACTGCGATTGTGATTGTGTTGTAAAAACCTCAAGGAGTGGTGATAATGGAGAGAACAGATATGTTCACTTTTACTGCACTTATGAAATAGCATGTATCAGTCATTTACTGTGATAACTGACTTTTAGCCAGACTAACTTGTCCAGCTGACTGCATTCATATTCTGACACATTACATATCAGCATTTATTGGTGATGGGTCAGGTGTTATGAAGTTTTCGTAGTTCTGTCTCTGTGTAACTTCCTCACATGCCTGATTGAGATTGATTGCAAAACGTCCGCCCGGCTGGGCTGGTCCCACGTGTTGTTGCTGCTGCTTGGGGTGCTGGGAGGGGTTTGGCAATACTTGCTTAGTCAGCTTTTCCAGCTTTTCTTCCACTCTCACCTGGATGAGGAGGAGCTGCTCGCTGGTCTGCTGCAGTCACCTGGAAGAGCACTGACAGCAGTAGACTTTTGAAATTCAATTCTGTAGTCTTGTCAAAGGGTGTAAGTAATATAAACTGTTTATAACTGCTGTTAGATTTACAGGGCATTGTGTCAGCATACAGGAAAGTCGTGTGTGTGTGTTCTGTTTCTTTGAGGCTCACAGCTATTTGTGATAATACATTCCTTTTCTGCGGCGGTTACTTGAAAGAAGCTGCTACTTTCCTTTGTTGCATCAGAGAGTTACAAAGGATATCTTTTCTTTGAGTGTGTTTGTGTGAATCAAAAATGTTCCTCTGTGCTATGAAGTGTTGTTGTTCATTGTTGTAAAATACAAGACAAACCTTAGTGCTCCTATTTAAAAGTCTTGTTTTCTTCTTTTTCTAGTTTTCACCTTTCTTTTCTTGTTTTCATGTGCCTTGTTTACTATCAGTGTAGTGACGGTGACATTAATCTGCCTGTGTGCGTGTGTGTGTCTCTGTGCCTAGACTGCCATGGAGGTGTACAAGGAGATGATCCTCCTGTACCTGGAGGAGGGCCGGCGGCAGACCAACTCAATGTGCGAGAACTTCGAACCTTGGCAGATCATCGGAGCTACTTTCATCACCACCCTGGGAGTGGTCTGGGTCAAAGGCATCCTTTTCCAGCAAGAGAGTGAGTTTCACCAGTAATACGTGTGTTCATTATAGGCCTCTAAGAAGTCTTCCGAAATTGGGCCAGAGTTATTTTGTGTAAAAGCCTCTTCCTAGCTGCTTTAAAGGTTTGTGTTTTCCAGCTCAAATGCTCGTTGCTCCGGCACCGAGTTGAAATTCGAGCGAGAAATACACTCAAACCTAAAGTCTTTCTAGATCTCTCATCAATCAATTACAGGGATTGAGTTCCTCAGCTGCCAGGCCAGTTCAACCCATTTTCTAAACTGAAAATTAGTCAAAGTGAAGCAGGTGACCGCATGTCTTGCCGACTCAGGCTTTGTGAGCATGTGCCCACTTTGTGTCTTGACACGCCATGGCAGATTTGCTCACAGTCAGCTGCTTAATGTTTTTGTGTTCGAGTGTTTTCACAATATTTCACCACAGCGGGCTGACGTGTTGTCGGTTGGTGTTTTCTGTCTCATAGGTCTCACATCCAGAATCAAGAAGAAGATTTTTCGACTCGTCAGAAAAATACCTTTCATCGGCGTGGCAGTAAGTATCAGCAATAAATCTCTTCCCTCTTTTCTCAGCAGATGTGCTCTGACTCTGTCTTGTGACGCTCTCATGAGTCACTGGTGGATGTCTGAGTGCGGTTGGCGGGGGGCAGGGGTGGGGAGGCAGACAGACCTTTGGCACACTTGACATCATGCGCCAGTGATAATATTGGGTTACTTCTGGTCATTCTGTCGCCAACTGGAAACTTATTTTCAGACTTTTATCAAGGGTCGGCATTAAATCTTGACGTTTCACTGGACGTGTTTCTTTACTCTGCATCCAAACACGCCTCTGTCATCCTCTCCTCGACAGATTCAGGGCCAGCTGAACAAGGCTTTGGACGACATGTCAGCCAGCCTGTGCACGCTGAGGGAGGGCATGAGCTACACGCAACAGCTGCCATCACAAGGCCTCTCCCAGAGCCAAGTGCTGGACAAGATCCAAGAGTATGAGACTCTGAGTAAGTGCCTTTTGATCTCACAGCTTTGTCTCATGGTTCATTATGTTCACAGCAGACTGTCTCGGAAGCAAGACTAATCTTTTCTCCGGCCGCTTTGAAGTAGGTTTTGGGTGTCTACCGTAGAGTTCGTTAGTAATAAGAATGCTCACGTTTCCTTTTCCTCCGGTGTGGCTCCTTTTGAGAACGCGATGACTGTTGAGGTGACGGTGTTCTCCTCTTGCAGATGAAGTGAAATGGGAGAAAGGATGTGTTTCGGGAGCAGTTTATTGGGGTGATGAAATGCTGACCAAACTCTTGGTGAAGGTATGAAACATTTACACCACAGGTCTTGATGCTCTATACCTGCATGTACACAGTTTAGACTGAAGTGAATCCAGGTATTGTTTCCCTAGAGTGCCTGCAGTGACTTACTGCCCTTTACTGTTTACATATTCACAACCACTATAGGATAAGTGTCACATGTGAGCAAAACAATGGAGGCGGTTCACTGGTTGCATTTGTATAACATTCCAAGAGTTTGGCATTCCAAGCATAGCTAAGCCGAACATGATTATCAGTTGGACCTTGGGGTTAAGAGAGAAATGTTTTTGTGTTTTCCATGTTGTGCACCTTTTATTTATGATTTCATTTATACCCTTTTGTTTTATAGGTATATGGTGATTTTGCCTGGAGCAACCCACTTCACCCAGACATCTTCCCCGGTGTAAGAAAGATGGAGGCCGAGGTTGTCAGAATGGCTTGCACGCTTTTCCACGGCGGGTCGAACTCCTGTGGCACAGTGAGTTACCGTGCAGAATGTGTGTGCACTCAAATTCACTCAAAATTAATGTGACAACTGGACGGAATGTGTGTTGTTTTTCCTGCTGTGTCCAGGTTACGTCAGGTGGAACTGAGAGCATACTGATGGCCTGCAAAGCCTACAGAGACATGGCGTACGAACGTGGAGTCAAACACCCCGAAATGTAAGTTGCCGTTAATTTGCAGCTGTTATTGCCAAAATAAAGGTCCTTGTCTGGGCTCGTTCCTAATTGTTTCTGTCGCAGCAAGTGCCAACCCTATTTGGTTCTCATTTCTGCAGTCTCGCACCAGTGAGCGTCCATGCAGCCTTTGACAAAGCGGCTCACTACTTTGGCATGAAGCTTGTTCACATTCCCCTCGACAAGAAAACTATGAAAGTAGACGTGAAGGTGAGAGTGCGGAACACAAAGACTCTTTCACAGTTGACTTCTTCAGCACTGTTATTCACCTGTTGTTTCCTCCATTCCTAAGGCAATGAAGAGAGCCATCTCAAGGAATACCGCCATGCTTGTATGTTCAGCACCTCAGTTTCCTCATGGAGTCATGGATCCCGTTGAGGAAGTGGCCAAGGTCAGAAAACCCTGTGAATCACTTCTTTGTTAACTTTGCAGAAGTATCTCTCTCACACTTTCCCCCCCTCTGGTGTGTTCCAGCTGGCTGTGCGGTACAATCTCCCTCTTCATGTGGATGCATGTTTAGGAGGCTTTCTCATTGTGTTCATGGCCAAGGCTGGCTACCGCCTGGCCCCGTTCGACTTCAGGGTAAAGGGTGTCACCAGCATCTCCGCAGACACCCACAAGGTAAGGAGTGGCTGTGTGATCCCGTCAAACTGCTCCCTTTTGTTTCCCCACACACAGTGCTCCAGTTCTTGGTTTTCATATCAAGATTCCCATGATTGCGTACAAATTGGATGGCAACTCTATCTCTCTCTCTCTCTCCCTCTCAAATCTTCCTCTCCAGTATGGCTACGCCCCAAAAGGCTCCTCAGTGATCCTGTACAGTGACAAAAAGTACCGGCACTACCAGTACTTCGTGGCTCCAGACTGGCAGGGGGGGATCTACGCCTCGCCCTCTGTGGCGGGCTCCAGGCCCGGGGGAATTATCGCCGCCTGCTGGGCCACCATGATGCACATAGGAGAGAACGGATACATAGACGCCACCAAGAAGATCATCAGTGTAGCTCGGAAAATCAAAACAGAGTAAGAGACACCGCAATGGTGTTGACTTCATATCATCGCTCATGGCTTCTTTTGTAACTCAGTTTGCTGTTGTTGATCTTTGTCCAGTGCACTTGAACTTTGAAACTTTGATTTCTTCACAGTTTATCTTATCTCCTGCAACATTTGTATCCCTTCTTCTTGGCAGAATCTGTAAGATAAACGGTGTTTTTGTGTTTGGGGATCCAGAGGTGTCAGTGGTGGCAATAGGCTCAGATGTTTTTGATATTTTCCGCCTGTCCAATGCACTGACGTCAAAGGGCTGGAACCTGAACACACTCCAGTACCCATCCAGGTAACTACAGAGATAAAAATAGCAAGTGACTCATTCAGTGGCTTGACTGAATATCCACAAGTGTAACAACTGTGCTCTCTCTCTTCACAGCATTCACATTTGTTGCACAGTCCTGCACACCCAGAAAGGTGTTGCCGATCAGTTTATCAGTGATGTCAGAGAGCAGGTTGCAATCATCATGAAGAACCCTAAAGAAAAAACCACAGGAATGGTGAGATAACCTCATTTATACACGTTTGCAGCCCTGCCACAAATCTAACAACTGTGTCTATATACTGTATATAGCAGCATGATTGAGCTATATGAGCAGAGTCATTGCACGTGTGCTCACTCATGTCTCCACGCTCTCTCAGGGCGCCATCTACGGCATGGCTCAGTCCATTCCCGACCGCTCTATGGTTACCGAGATCTCCCGCGGCTTCCTGGACTGCCTGTACAGCACCGAGATACCCAAATCCAAGACCAGCCACATGAACGGCAACGGGAAAGCCCACTGAAACCGGATCGGGGCAGCTTGGGCCCCTGCAGGGAAACACGCTCACCTCCACCCAGTGCTCCCTTAAAAAAAAGCGCTCAATGGTTGCCTTATCTCGCGTAGACGGTAAACATCTGCAAAGATCTTTTGAAGCACAAGCCATGATTCAAGTCAGCCCACAGGGACGTCACGCTTAACAGTGCAGCTGCAACGCACAGACAAAAGTAACGACTGTCTACAAGAGAAGTTTTAATCTTTACTTGGTTATATTAATATAGTGAAGGAATAGATTTGTTTTATTTCCTAAACACGTCATTTCAATCCAACACACATCCGTCATAATCATATAAAATCACTAATCATAGGTGCTTATTATATCATTTAGCAAAACCTTTCTTATTTTATTTGTGTGTGTGTGTGTGTGTGTGTTATTTGTTTTTTCTCATTCATCATGGAAACATTTCAACATGCTGCCCTCACTGCTTGCCTGTTTGCGATGAGTCAGCAAAAAAAAGCACAGACCACTGAGAGGCAGTTCGAGCCTCTCTGCTGCCCTCTAGCATGAAACACGCTGTACTGACACGGTGCGGCTGTACACGCACAAGCCTGAACACAGCATTTCTCTTTCACGTACACTGTAATGCACTGGAAAGAACTTATCAGGTTAAAGCACTTGAATCTACAGTAGTGATGTCATGGTAGCTGGTAGGCGTTTGTCCTCTTCGTCGCTTCTGTCCTCTTCGTCGTCGTCGTCGTCGTTTACCTGCAGGGCTTTGATTTTTAGATTAGTTATTATGATTTGAATATGGGAGCTAGTAATGGTAATAATATTCAATGTTGTCTTAAATTGTTTGTTTCTATAAGAGTTTTATCGACTTTTAACAATTGGAGGAATAGTGGGAATAATGCTAATGGAATTGATATGAACTCTAAAATAATGTTTTTACAGGTTTGACTGGTGCGTCCTACCCTTTATGATCAGGCAGCACAAAATGCACACAGACGGGTGACAGATAAAAGAGAAAAGTAGAGTAAATGCTGAGAGAAAGAAGTGCAGATGCTTCCAGAGGCACTGCATGATGACGCAATGAAGCCTGTAGGTGCTGAGGAGGCCCAGGTGACCTCGAGTCAGGATCAAGGTGACCAGACAGAAATGCTGAGCAGCTTTGAAAGAGAGAGAGAGAGAGTTCATCATCTTCCCTACAACTGGGTGAGTGATATGTTATGAGTTCACAGCCCCAGTGGGAGATTTACTGCAGGACTGACGTGTTAGACATTTCATCGCTCTAGTGGAGTTTCAGAAACGTGTACAACCTAGTTCCTTTTAATTTGTCACCCATCTGTTTTCCTTTTAATCTCCTCCTGCAATTAACACCTGCGCCGCCCTCGTTTTAATATTTGTCTCATAATTCAATCTACCTCAATTTTTATTCAATGCAGTTATGTCACTCCATCCAGTGAATAACGTTCTTACACATTTTCATTAGACGGTTGTTTTTTCCAGTTGTAATCTTTTTAATCTTTACCATCCTAAGGCTTATGATAAACGGTATCCTCGTGTTCTCGGACAAGTTGATAAGGAAGAGCTCCACTGTGATTGTGTTTTGATCCACAGACTGATAGATTTGATATGTTTATCTTGCGTGTTGTCCTGGGCGGTTTGGATGTTCATTCACCAGGATGTGTACACATTTACTAGTTGGTTGATAAGTCAACGACGCATACACTTACCTTAAGTAACCATTTGTTCTCTCCTTTCATTTGTGTGCTTTTCCTGTCAACTTTGTTGGATTCCGTATTTTCCATGTAATTACTTCCTTGTTTGTGCAATAACTTTTTCTTTTATGAAGTGGAAAAAGGGGAATGTGATAGCATTAAGAGGGGATTTCACTAATTTTACACAACAAAGTTTACTGTCATGAAGAGCACCATTTAACAGAACGGAATCAACTTTATAAAGGCTGAATGAAATGCGGAAAAATCAATGGAGTTCCTCTTTAATGTTGATTAGAAAGAACATGGCCAGAATCATGACAAATTATCAGCCTTGTTTGTGTGATTGTTACCGTCTGAGTGACCACTGTGTGTTATTTTTGTTCGTAAATTAGTAATTTTAAGGTTTTTTTCGTGCTTGCATTGTGTTTTTACATACTGAACATTTTCAAAGAGATTAGCCATAAATGTATTTAGGTTATTCCATGTCTGGGGCATCGGTCCTGCAGATATCCGTTAGGTTGGTTGCTTTTCTCTGTTAGTCTGCAGGTGAAGATATGAAGTATGTCTTAGTCAGTGCCTGATTAAATAAACAACAAAAACAAACTGATGGCAACCAGTGATTCATCCATCCAGTTTAAACACTGTGCCGGCTGACAGGGTGTGGGAGGCCACGCCCCTACAAGAATGAGTCATCCTGTCGTTTCATGAGGAGTAATATCCTAAGATAATGTGATGTTTGAATAGCAAAGACGAATCTCTTTTGAATAAAATTGAAATGCAAATTCCTCTTTTAGCAGCGCCTCCAGTGAGATTGAGAGAACAGGACAAGCTGGCTCTTTGGGGAATATACCCTGGCTCATGTTATTGTGGTCTGATTATCATGTAGCAATAGGCGGTATTCATCTCTGTGCCTTCAGAGGTTTAGACTGGAGTCTCTTAACACCCTCAGGGTTTGTGTTGTAGCAGCAGCAACATCATTAAGGTCCAACATGTTTATCCATGCATACAGGTCGACCAAATAAGACAAAACATTCTATCGTACGACCTTTGCGTTCTGTCAAAACACATAAAGATTTGTTACATCTGTGTTGAGGTCACAGTGGATTTTTATTGGTCCATAGCAAATACAGTTAACATACACTTGTAGACAAAACACAGGTACACTGTTAGTAACAAGGCACCAGCAGATGGGGTTTTCAATAAAATGCGTTCAGAGTCGTGTAGAAATGTTTTTCTGGTCATTTATTACAGAACTATAACAGCAAATATAAAAACAACTTTTTCAAAGATGTTTGGCACATAAGAGTCAAGATCTGATTGAAAGATGCAAGTTAAAGTGTATCATTATAAATGTTCCCCATGATGGCAGTGGAATGCTTGAGACCAATTTGTAGCAATTAAAATGTAAACATGACTGTAACATTTCCTTTTGGCTAATACATGTATTCCCCAGAGGGAGGGGGGAAGGGGGGGGTCAACACTAACATTATTCACAATAAACTCAGTGATTCGTTTATATTCTTTGGGTTTCATCCTTTCCACTGGAATGAATCTATGCAGAGCGCTTCAGCTTGACACCATGTTGTTCACATCAGCGACGCTTGGTCAATGAACGTGGCCAAAGTGATGTCACGCTGCGACAGTCCGCCACAGTCATGGGTGCTGAGAGTGATCTGGACCTGGGAACACATAGGGGAGTGGAGTCAGGGTCACATTTATGGGGCCTTTTTAGGGGGGGGGGGGGGGGTTAGGTTTAACCACAGTCAGCATGCAGCACCACAAGACTTGCTCCTGATTGGCCCAACATGTTCATCTACTGACTTGTAAGTATAAGTTGTGAAATACTCATATTGGATTGGGGACTAACTTGCTTCACAAACACCAGGGGCCAAGTGTTTATTTATGATGACACAAAAACTGCAAAACCTGTCATACTTGTGTGCTGTGTTAACGGTCATGTCTGCATGCACACAACCCATAGTTACAAAACTGCAGCTATGATTTGTCCTTGTATACCTTATTGTAGACATTGAACCACTCAGGATGATGGTCCATCTTCTCTGCTTGTAGAGCAACTATGGACATGAACCCAAAAGCCTGAGATGAAAGGTAAACACGCTGTTAAGTACTTTAAGGTCATTCACTTTGTGTGTAATGAGATGGGAGCTACTGCAAACCTGGTTGAAGTCTTTAAAAAGAAATTCTTTATAGATGGCGTCCCTTCCCACCACTTCCACCCACTGGGCGTTGCGGAGCAGAGGCAGCAGGTGGGCCCTCTCCTCTTCCGTCAGACTCTGGATCTTTCCAGCCTGGCAGCAAACAGTGAACAGTTCAGCACATTTTTAAAAAAAGGGGCAGTTTCAAAAACACAAACTGTGATTGGTTGCACGGGATCTCATCTGGAAACAATGACAGGCCGCATTCCTAGTTTGTAGCTTTCTGTGGTGGTGGGGATGGGAGGGGAGGGGGGTGACTTTGTAGCTTTTCTCCCCTTTTGGTCACACAATCCCTAATCTTGCCCCATGACACTGGATCACATGTACTTTCTTCCAACTTTCACCACTGTCACTCAAAATCCGAGCTGCGTTCATTCATCATTACACAACATTCCCCCCCAAACTAAACATCTCATTTTATTGCGCAACCCTGAGGGGAATTCATTGGCTTTGTCCCCAGATGATCGGACATGCTTACAAAAGTAACTGCGGTGTGAGCAAACACGCATGTCACAATCAAAGCCAGGAAAAGGGCAATGACATCAACAGGTATCATAGCAACGCTCTAATCTGCTCGATCAGTGGAGCTTTAGCAGATCTGAATGTGCAGCACACAAGCAATATCCACTGGTTAAAACCTCTATTCCTCTTATTATGAAAGGATCAAAAGTCATGCACACGTAAGAAAAATGTAATGTCCCGTAGAAACGAAAGATTGATGCGTCTATCTGAACATCTCCAGCACTCTAAACTGTCATTTGCTGTTTAAAGATTAGAGATCTGCAATTAAATATTATCAACTAGTTGCGCCTCTGGAGTTTTAGTCTCCGATAGTCAGTAAAGTCAACAGGTGTGTGAGGCAGTAAGCCGCCCTGCGTGCGTGTGTGTGTTAGGTTGTGTGTACTCACCATGTTTGCTCCTCTTACACACAGGCAATCTGCTGTGACAGCCTGAGCAACGGGAATGAATCCACACATCGAAGACATGAGCTTTAGGTCCTGTTTAGCTGTCCGTGCAAAAGCCTGAGCAGAAATCCTCTCGGATGATAGGTTACACAGCCACTTGTTAATGTGTGTTTTAATTATAAATGGTTGCGTGATGCATAAGGCATGGGTATAGTTAGCCTTTGTAACAGGACAACCTCAGTACAATACCCAGTGTTTGCTTTGAGATGAAAGATGCGGACAAACAGCTTTTGGCCGCCCTCTTATTATTCATGCACATATTAAACATGAACTGAAAGGCCCAAGAATAATGGCCCATTGTTCCTGATGTGTCTGCATAATGGGAAACCAGAATTTAATGTGAGCTCTGCTCCTCAGCCAGTTCGAGTTCATGTCAAAGGTTAATGAGCGGCTCCCTGTGAGATTGCCTGGGTGAACTCATCCGTCACGGGGAGCGCTCGGGGAAATGAACTGGTTAATGAAATGAAGAGAGAGGGAGGATGTGACAAGTAATCAGCATTAACGGATGGCTGGTCGGGGAAATGAGAACGTTGCCTCAGTGTTTTGGTTTCGATGGGGAAAGATAGTGTTGATTTGAAGCAAAAGTGTTGTTAAATTAGAGCTAAATTAGGTCTCATCATTGAGTGCTATTTTAATTATTGTCTCTTTAACATAAATAGATGACACACCAGTGACAGGAAAACACCCACCTCTCATGCATGCTGCCCTTTGGCCCCTTTTTATATGTGTGTGTGTGTTATAAAAATGAGCAGTGGAAGAGACAACATGGACTCCAGCAGGCTTCTTTCAACTACATTAACAGTGTTAATCCTAATGACCGGCAGCTGTGGAGGACACCTGAGCTCAGGTGAGGCTTCCAGGAGTCGTGTTCAGTCATTAGTTATTCAATCATTCATGTTCTTTCTAGTGTACAAACCTAAATGAATACATTGCAATCAGTTCCGTTGGCGTATTGACAGACAGATGTACAGCAGTCACTAAATGTCAGCGAAGGGAAAACATTTATCAACTGTTGGTAGTTTCTGCTGACAGTGTTTGTGTTTCACCGTTCAGGTTAATTTAGTTGTGTTTGCCTTGCTTATTTCAGATGAATGTGTTTGATGAGTCAGTAAACTGATGGGCATGATTTGATTGTCTGCTGCTATCTTACATTTATGATCTGCATAAAGCTGGAGTGCCAGTTGTAAATGAGACAGTTGGTTTTGTGTTGAATCTTTGTAGAACCAGCTTTGAAGATGGACCAGGCTTTCTTGACGTTTCATAACCAGCTGTTGGACGAAGAAGTGCGTGTCTTCTACACCTCGGACTACTGCTACAAGGTAAACAAAGACATACAGTATCTATTGGGTTGAGGTTTCACTTAATCCCTGTTAGATCAACTTCATTTCCCCCCCAAATATATATGTATTAATTTGGATTAGAGGTTTGTTATTTTTGTTGTTTATGTTTGAGTGACTGTGTATCCAGGTTTGACAGTGTGACCATGTGTTGTGTTGTTGTTGTATATTAATGTGATCGGTCTGTTCCACCTGTTTTACCTGTCAGTGTGTGTACCAGCCTTTGGTCAGTGTGAAGGCCAGAAACAGCAGTGCACATCTGGTGATCAGCACAAAATTCACTTTGATGATGCGCCTGGAATCCCAATCCAGGAATGAAACATATTGCAGGTAATCAAACCACGACTGTTAAATATGTACGCTGTAAAAGTGCTGATGTCTTTCCTGTCCATCCTTTCTAATTCAGCCTGTGGGAGTGTATTGCTCTTGTCTCCAGACAAAATATAGTGTGGTGGCATCTGATGATTACATCAGCAGTCAGTTGGATTATTTATAGGGCTGAGAGACTAATCCTGACCTGCTTTCTGGACCTGACTGATGCCCTTCTTTAAACTCCTCGCTGGGTATCGATCAAGGGCCATTTTGGGGTTAATAAGACCTGACATTCCAATATTGATGAAAAGGGCTCATTAAAGCTTCAAAGCTACATGTCCTGTGGAAACCTCACAGGGGACTTTGAGTAGAGGAGACAGTTGCCATAGTTATAAACAAGCAGGAGTGACAGGGCACCAGGGCAAAGCTTTCCATTTGGGGGTCACTGGTCAACACAATGCCACGGATCTTGTTCCTGCATGACAAACCTCTGGTGTTTCGTCCTTTCCTCTCTGAGGTCTGGTCTTAGTCTTGCTGGATCAATGCTGAGGTCTCTAACCAGACTGTGCAGATATTGATTTCCTTTTCCCCTTTGAAAAAACACTCCAAGTGATAGCTTGTATGTCATCCCACAGTAGATCAATATGAGCGTGTAATGCATGTTTTTGGTCTCTGAAACTGGAGAGGGGACAGCTCAGGGCTGCATTTCCGGTTTCAGACACTAGGCGGTGCTCCCAGGTCATAATAATGACAAGAAGGCTTCTGTCAGTGAAAAAGAATACACTTTTTCAATAAGATGGTGAGGTAAACAACTGTGTGCTAAAAGCAACAAAATCATTTCATTTAATGCATGCTTTTAAGGAGATATCTTTCAGAGGTGCTTAAACTGCAGCCTGCAGATTTTATGCTTTTATGTTCTGTGGCTCATCGTTGTTTTGGGATCCAGGTGGAGTCAGAAGTATGGGGAAGGTGGAGATTACTCTGTTTGGATCAAGAAGTTAGAGGCTCCCAGTAATCCCGCCTGCACTCACACTGTGGTGAAACAGCCAAACAACACACACCTGCGTAAGTGATGAAGAATACACAATTATAAAATGCAATAATCATTCATACTGTACTGCAGTGGTGCATAAAATAATTCAGAATGAATGAAATAATTTGGATATACAAGGTTCTTGGATGCAAAAGCTTCTATTGCCAATTTTTGAAAATTGTCATGCATTCAGGTTGAGTTTTGAATAGAAGTTCCCGGTCCATTTTCCTCTCCAAAACTCTTGTGATAATGGAAAAGCACCATATCATCAAACTAAAACGTTTCTACTCCATCTGTTAAGTAAGTATCAACTGGAGCCGTGTGAGGGATGGAGTGGAATAGTACAACGTTCCCCTCAACTACCTCAAAATCGAACAGTACCTGTGTAAATGTACAAAGTAACATTCCACCCCTGCTTTACAGCTGCTTAACTGATTTATGGTGCAGACGATTGGGTTTGTGGGAGGCGGTTGTGACAAAAAGGAACCCGTGTCCATGTCTTTGATCCACTCACTACTTAATTGAGTCAGCAGAGAGGAGAATCATTTGGCTTGTATACATCTACTGAGAAGTAATTCTCTTCCACCTCTTGGGACATGATGTGTATTGATTAGATAAGACGTGCTTTCTTGAAAAGGGATAAAAGAAAAGCTTTTCTGTTTGTTTTGAAGGCCTGCCTCTGTGCGTGGAGGATTGTGGGTAATACATTAGGGAGTGTGGAAGGATTAGGGCGTAATGGGATTTTGAAAGCGTCTCTCTCCATAATGTACACTCTACTTAACAATATTGCAGATTATGTTGTAGATCAGACTTTTAAGGCCAAGTAGCCATTATCTGGCAGATATATGGTCAGTGTGACTGCACTCCTCACTGTATGATGAGCTTCCATTAGCTCTGCAGACCGGTGATTACACAAACTCCCCACAGGACTTGCTCAGCTTAAGTAATGGTCTGGTCAGCAGCTCAAGACAGGTTAGAGTTGCTCTGCTAGGGAATTTGAAAGTTTACTTCAGCATCTCAGATTGATCTACCGCAAGAGCTTCATGAGGTCATCGGTTGAATGAGGTATTAGCAGACAGATATCTGCTATCAGATCCACCCTTTAATCATGTTAGTACTGTATTCTGCTTCGTAGCACAAACCACAAGTCACCTGCTAAACCCTTAATTCCTTCAAAGAAACATGAGGTATTGACTGTTCTATTCTTATTAGTCTTCATACAACTTTTGCGAACGTATCAATGAACTGAACTCAATCTAGTTGTTCTGCAACGAGTCCAATCATTTTCAATTTAGTGTCTTATTTTGACGGTAACTAATAGCGGGAGTCTAGTGTTGCCCTCAGTTGCACTTCATGTGCTGAGAGCTTTATGGCGTTTTTATGAGTGGACACCAGAGATGCCAGGAGTTTTCAGAGGTGATTAAGTGACCACTCTTTGTTCAGAGTGGATGTCATCGTGTGTATTCAGGCGAGGTTAAAATGGCTGCGTTTGTTTGTTTTTCCACTGAGGACGAACCGTGTGCAAGCTGTCTACCTGGCGCCTCTGACGCAAGAATATCATAACAACGACATCGCCCAAGTTTATAAGCGATAGTTGTAATCAATTAAATGTGTAAAATGTCACTGACACTGTATTTTCCTGTAAACAGAGAGGAAGCCATTTGGTGAAGTACGTAGGGTTGCTCATTCTTTAACCTATTCAGGATGAAATAATTAATTTAATTGGCAACACTGACCTGCCCTGAAAGCATCATCTGTGATTGGTCATTTACTATCATAACATGTTTACATCAATATGTAACACACCTTGTCAGACACACCCACAAAGCAGAAGTCGTCACTCTGTTGGTTATGCTGCGTTCTGGACGCATGTGAAATTTGGAAACCTGGACACCTGAAAACCTGAAAATTAAAAGAGTTGTAGTTGAAACACAAGTTTACCAGTTGTGACGTATACCTGACCTTTGAACCTTTAAGGCTGGGGGAAAAATGGTAAAGAGTGGTAAAGAGTCTTAAAAAAATGCTATTGCATTTCTATTCATGTTTTTTGCAGAACAGACTATGCCAAACAATTATATATAGTTTTGTACTTAAAAGAGGAAAAGCAGTATTGTGATCTTCTGCCCCTCCATGTTTAAACTCCCATGTTTTGGTTGTTTCTTCCAAAAAGTGCACGAACACACTGAATACTTCTTTACCATCTGGTTTTTACCTCCCTTCTATGAGCCCCTGAACGGATCATAAGAAATGGGCGAACCTGAAGCTCGAGTCAAGCCAAGGCTCCAAATGATATTCAGTCTAATCTGATCTGTGTGATCACGTGTTGTGTCATAATCACAGCAGGGGAACATGTGCTTTGAGGTGAACTGCTTCATTGGTGCCTCATCAAGCTGTTGCCAGGGTTGTTGTTCTCTCACACTATTTAGCTCTATTCAAGTTGACCACATTTGGGATTGGGCCTTATTATCCTCTGGTCTCATAACCTGCAGGTCATGTTGGGTTCAGGTTTGTTTACTGCGGCTCTGTTTCATATCGGGTCCAAAATGTGGGACTTCTTAGAACATTCTAAGCACAGGGTTAGAATAGACCCTTAAATGGAAATCACAACATGAACATCTGTATACTTTGTCCCCTTTAATCCAATCCCTGCCTGTGACTTTCTGCTCAGGCTCATTTATTGATATATTTAACAAAGAAACAACATCTTGACCTATTGCCCTTGCACTAATTTCTCTCCCTCGCGCTGTCTAACGCCATGATCCTCCGTCTTTGTTTTCCTGTCCTTGTTCGCGTGTTGCCTTACACGTTTTCCTTTTTGGATGTCTGCAGTGTTAGATTACCCATCGCGTTTGCTCTGTGATGGATTGACCAAAGAGTTTTTCCATTAGGGCTCTTGTTTGTCACTTGAGGGCTCCCCTTTGACACAGCCTGACTGACAGACAGCCACAGGGGAGCCCAGAGGCGAGTGATGCTGAGGGAGACAGTTTGGGACCTTTTCAGGCCTTTAATCTCCAGTCAGATCCTGTTCTGATGGACGGGTATAAAGCTCCTGACATGCTTACAGACGGACTGTGACGTAGCTTTGATAGGGTTTGACTCCTCAATGTGCATTTCTAATTCTGCTTTCACTGTATTATCTAGCTCTTCTGGTGGCAGCACTCTTATTGGCAGTTATCTCTCTCATATATGCTGTGGCACCTTCCATATACAGGTACACATCTATAATTTTACATTATTCACAATGAAAATATCATCAATCAGCAATAAGCTCCTTTAATGTAACCAAACACATCTGACTTGTTGTCTTCCCAATAGGAAATGTGGTACTTCAACATTTATTAAGACCATTTGTTGTAACAACTCACAGTACTCATCAGATAATGTAAGTGTTACACTCCGACAGTAGGATTGATACAATATAATGATACAAATGCGATGCGATTGATTTGCTTTTAAATGATTCTCAATGAAATCAAAAAATTTCCAAATAACAGCGAATGAAAGTAAGCAAATAATGACATTTTAGTTTGATGTTTTGTCTTTCTGATTGATCCTGGAATCAAATAGCAAGAGGAGCCCAAGAATCAATACACTACCTATATCCTGTTAATCAAAACCTCACCTCATCACCTGAATCCAGCTGTTACATTGCCTTTTCATTGGACAGTCACAGTCTACAGCCTATAGATTCGTACAAAAGTGCCCTGAGACTGCAGTCCGTTTTTTTTGAGACACTAATGGAATGATTGATGCAAATGTTAGCAGAGCCAGCGAGTTGTCCACAGCAGACTTGCATGGGAGAGAGACAGCTCTGTATCCGTCCAATCATCTTTGGTTAATGGCAAGAGCTGCTGTGTATTTTTGGTGAGCATGAATAGCTCCTCTCATTCTGCCAAGCAAGATGTCTCTGTCTCCCATATGCCTGGTGGATGGCGGGCAGATCCATCACGGCGTATTAGGCTGGTGTCTTCCTGCTCTGGCTCTTTTAACTGCCGAGCCAAGGCCAGCGAGTCAGGCTAATCCAACTGGGAGGGCAACAGGGCAGATCCGTCTGAATGGTGCCGTCAGAAGAAGATGGAAGGAGAGGCGCCAACACTCGGCATGGACAGTGACCCGGGACACAGAGCGACTCAACACCAGCTTAAATGATTCTGACCCATGTGGCAATGTCGATTTTTCTATCTTTGTCAATGTTTTTACATGTCAGAACAACTTATAGTTATGTGGAAATTACAATTGAACATAAAAGAAACAACCGTGTTATATAGAACGTGTGTAATCGCGTGGGTCAGTCTGGGTTTCATGTCATCTCGTCAACTTTTGTGAACTCTGAAAGAGATTTGGACCGATGCCGTGCTGTAAAAGAAACTCTAAGATGATCAAAATCTGTCTACAGGTGCAGAAACATTTAGATTGCCATAACAACCAGACAGACAAACAGATGCACATGCGGCCTTGTATGAACCGCCTTTGTTGCGGTGTCGGAATCTCCTTCACACCAATTTCTCACGATATTTTGTCTCCTCCTAGGAAATCCCACTCGGGTTTGCAGTGGAGGACAGCGGTCCTAAACCTAAACCCACACGTCTCCGCTCGCTGGACACTTTCCGCGGGTATGTACACCGTCAACAACAACACTATATCAGTCTATCACCACATGCGGCACTTTCACATGTTAATTCTTTATAAGAGCAGTCTCAGGCATGATGAAGATCTACAGGCCCCTGCATAATGAATCATTACAGGGGTCACAGTCTGGCCACATGGTCCTTCTAGCCTTTTGTTATCAGGCAATAGCTTTGGGCATGATTTCTGATATCTCTGTGTCTAGTGTTCGGAACAGTGTGTTTCTGTTGGACAGGAGTGATGCATGTGATTGAATCTGGGCTCGCTGTTAGCCTTAATTGTGGCCTGGGGGGTAGACACAAAGCACGCCTCTCTGGAAACAGGATGCTGGTGTGGCTTTGACCTCCCCCTTGCCAAATAATTGATGTAATAATACCATCAACATATCAGCACACATCCACACGGCCATAGATCTCTTGCCGAAATGGAAGAGAGAGAGGAAATCCAGCAGCACGGAGGCAGGAGCCAGCAGACGATTGGCATCTTCCCCATCTGTGGTTTTCCCCTCAAAGCGTTCGGAAACCGCCGTGCATATGTGCTGAATTCAAAATGCCACATGTTTTTATTGCATTTGGAAGTTAGATCGCTTAAGTTCATTTACACAAAAAGGTTCAAGGACGGGGTAAATAAAATACCCTTTGTTTCATTTCCATGCAGTTAAGCCTCAGCCACAATCCTGTTCGGCATTATTAGCTGAAATGTCACTCTGGGGTTACGGAAATCTGCCGCAGAGCCTACCGACACCCCTTGTTGGTGATACTGGAATTCTCATACCTGACAACACACTCAATCACACCGTGACTCAGCACTCAAGATTAACGCCGCCTGAGCTCAAGTCCGGTGACTTATGGTCCATAACCCTGATAAGTAACAACTTTCTTCAGAGAACAGACACATCAGTCATCCGCCATAAATGCCGAAACATTTCTGAAAGCAAAGGCTTTTCCTCTGTGCTGAAAGGTTTCTCTGATCATTGCTCAGGCCTCACTGACATGATATACAGAGAACTGGGGAATAAGGTTCCACGTTAATTTTTCTAAAAGGATTTTGATTTTAATCTTGTGCCGCGTCGCTAAAAGCCTGTCGCCAGTTTTCCTCACTGTTGAAAATCGCATCGTCAGTAGTTAGTTGTACAACAGAGGCAATAGCCATTACAGCAAAAACAATGGTGTGTCTGCTTGGTTTGACACCAGGTGCAGGATTCATTCTGTGTTTTGACTGTGATCCAAGTTTTTTTACGTGTTTACATCACAGATACATAGAGCACGATCACATTTCTGAAGCATTGGTAATTTATTATGACTAGATTAGGTTTCCATGTACTTATTGCGGCCTGTGATAATGTCAGTAGGTAACTTAATACTCGGTAGTAATGGAGTGTAACTACCCATTTGCAATGAGGGAATGTACTACGCTAATACTATAATTGGTAATGCATGTACAGTGATTAAAATCAAAGACGCCCATAAGCATCTATCAATGAGCCATAACCAGCTGCCATGTCCAGAGAACAGACATGTCCGTCTATAATCTGACAGCCATTAATCACAGATACAGACACCGGTTATGTCTGTCACTGTGTCAAATATCCAGCCATAATATTTACACCTTAAGACATAATGACATTAAATGAGATTTGTCTGTTTTAGGCACAACACACACTTAAACACAAAGATCTCAACCTCATTAAATAAATTCATGCCTACAATTTATTTTTTGTGTAGCAGGATTAGCTGCCACTTCACCACCAGACACCCAAAGTGTTTTAATTAAAAAGATGGCCAATAAGCGCTTATATTAAAGTGATTTGCACCGGGGTCTCATCTGGATAGTGATTTAACCTCCGTCTTTATCACTATGGCGACTAATGGATATATTCGTCAAAACTGAAATGATAGCAGGCGGCGGGACAGAGGGAGCACGCGGACGCACGTGGACACACGCACCACGGTTTGCTCCACTTTAATAGCTCTTTTGAGATGATAGCGGCCGATTTAAAATCTTGTATCAGCAGGTTAAGGCTAAAAGAGCAGTAATGGCTCTGTGCAGCTTTTAATTGAATCTGGGCAGAAAAACAAGAGGAGGCAGAGGTAGATACAGTGAAGCTTATCAGTATTTTCCTCAGAGGTCCTTATCTCCTTATGGCTCTCGATGACCCCCATTATGTTTTCCCTTTGATTAAATAACATGAATCAAAAGCATATATGCAGGTTTTTATACACGTATGTGAAAGGATTCAATCCACTGGACCGCTGACAGCCGCCCGTGTGTTTATGTTACGTAATTCAGCCGCAAAGCCTCTGTCATGCCAAGCCAACACCTTTTCCCACAGTGTCTGATTCAGTGAAGCACTCCATCACGTGTGCGATGGCTCAACAGCCTTGGCTCGTGCTAAAGTATAGTGTATCATATATTAGACACAAAGTCTTTAGTCAGCACTCCTGCTGAGGAGATCCAGAGGACAAGTGTTCATTTCCTGAGTGATTCATAATGCTTAGACTGCATTACCTTGCATTTGGTGTGTGACCAAATAAAAGCCTCTTAAATCCACAAGTTAATGTGCATATCAAAATCAAAGCAGAAGGAGTTAGATGGTTAGAAAACACTTAAATATGATTGTTTTATTTGGACTTTCACGTGTTTGTAATTTCTTTAAAAGGCAGCAGACTTCCTTACTTCCTTACAGACTTTCTGTACTATAAAATCACTGTGCTATGAAAACTGGGATTGACTAAAACGTCAAGTCCTACCTTCTAAAGACCTCCTTGATTTAAGCTTGGAGCTACATGGCTTACTTGGCTTAGATACAAGGTTCTGACGGAGCTATGATGTCATCTAACATTGAACTCCTGCTCACTCTTTCGTAGGTTTGCCCTGACAGCCATGGTTTTTGTGAATTACGGTGGAGGAGGCTACTGGTTTTTCCAACATGCACCATGGAACGGTTAAGTAAAGTGCAAAACATCACATGACATCACTCCTGGCAACACACAGACATATTGTTACGGTTATATTGTTTTGAAAACTTGCTTTAATGTGCAAAAACCACATTGATCCACTTCTGCTCTCCCCTGCTGCAGCACTACTGTGCACAATCACTTAAATTACTATGCACTCTATTCCACTTTGATTTTTGACTGTAATGCAAAAATGCAGAGTAAGCTGTCTCATACGCCGATTGATGGAATCCCATCCATACACACAAAGTGAGATGGGGAAATGTGTGTCCAGAATGCTCCGGGCTGTTGTGATTGTAAAGCCATTGTGTTTACATGCAGAAAAAATGTACTCACAATCACCTAATAAATGTCTGTTATATGAATTACACCAACATCAATTTATGTTGATTACATATTGATTATTGTGTTTACATGATATTTAAAGAAATCGACCCGCTGCTTTATTTGGATCATTGCCAATGTTCCAATATGTATACGAGCAAATTATTGATCTGATTGAAAACAGGCAGGTTATGTTTTTATCTTTACACATTTTTAGGTCTCCTCTCAAAAAGCCTGTTGTGTTCTGAGTGACAGCTGTGTCATGATAGACGCAGGTCAAACACTCCCGTGTGTGTGTGTGGAGCCACATTTGACACATGTTGGGGTCAACATGGGACAGAAGTCAATCTAATCAAAAGGAAAGCAATCCAGAGCAGATCAGAATCTATGAGTTTGTTTGAGTGGATGCATTTTTTTGGCACAAAGCTCAATACTATCTACTACATTATAATATAAAAATGTAGGACAAAAGCCATAACATGCCCCCTTCAAAACCAAATAATGAGACACATCCCATCTTCATCTGCATGTTGCCTCTGAGTCATCTGGATTTAATAGTTTAGTAAGAGAAAGTATTCTTAGTCTACTCCAGTTTATGTAAACAAGCTGTCTGTTCTAATAGTAATAAACAGTAAGTTACACCTTCCTCCTTCAAAGCCTGACATGCAATGAATATGTGAACTCAAAGCCATTATTCAGGCTTTTCATCACGTCTACAGCGTTTTATAACCTGTTGTCACTAATTGTGACATATGCAGCTGCAAACCAAACACGTATGATACCATTCCTCATCTAGGACAAATTAAAAGCATGCTCCAAAGATGTTTATTGTTATTAATAACCGAGGAGGAAATGAGGAGGAGGAGGAGGTGGAGCAGGAGGGATGTGCTTTGAAATGACAGCTGGGAAAATATGAGAGGGAGGAGTGGATAAATAACACTCTTCCCTCCTGCAGCAGCCGCCTCTGTGGTGTCCTTGAGCAAGGCACTTCACAACTAGTCACATAAGTGGAGTCAATAAACGGCAGGAGGAGATTTATTTTGTGTCATAGCGACTTTTACAAAATGCATTCCCACCATTGTTTTAAGGGGGAGCTCAATTAAAATGGTATAATAGCCTCTTTGTCTCATCTGCACAGACGTATTGATTTCAAGGATGTTTTGATCGATCTTTTCTTTGTTTCAGGTTTCGCTACTATCACAAGAGTTTGGATGTATATTAATCAAACCTCAAAATGAAACTTTAGAGATATGACACTGTTACTTTTTGGAGAAACGCTATTTGACAAACTGCAATGGCACAAAACTCACTTGTGTGTGTGTTTGTAACTTTGTTACAGGTCTAACTGTGGCTGATCTCGTCATGCCGTGGTAGGTACATCAACATTCATACAGTAAATGCATATATTTGAATAGGTTGTGTTTGAATACTATATTACTGATTGTTGAAGGTTTGTGTTCATCATTGGGACTTCAGTGGTGTTGGCCTTCAGATCCATGCAGAAGCGAGGCGTCACACGACTGCAGATGTTGCGCAAAATCACCTGGAGAACCGTCGTCCTGCTACTGCTCGGCTTCTGTTTCCTCAACTATTCGCCAAGAGACGGGCCGTGTAGGTAGAACCTTCCTACGTAAATGAAAATGAGGGGTTATCAATCCATGGTATCACTGGTGGTACTTGATTCTGCAGATTGAAATCTATTGCAGTTTATCCACAAATAAAACGTTTTGCATTATATTAGCCATCAGTATGTAAAGAGCGAGGCTTTCCTTGGGCTAATGCATGTTCCCCTTTAAAATGGAGGTTATGGAAAGTAGGTAAATGCGCCGTTATGGAACAATGGACCATTTGGGCGCATAATCCGGAGCACAGTATGTGAATATTTCATCAGGAGCATCCGTTTCCATATTATATGAAAGGAAGGAAAAGCTATTATACATTCCATTATTCCATATTCCATTACGTGCCGATATGATATGCACTACACAAAACACACTGCTTTCACAAAGGCCAGTTAGTAATTTAACTAAGAGCACGTTTTGTGGCTGTGGAGCTCCAGATTGTTGATGAAAGCCAAAGCTGTCAGTGCTTTTGGGGGTTAAAAGAGGGAAGCTGGCTGAAAATCCACATTTCATCGTCCACCTGGGGACGCACAGGGCGCCCTTCACACATTATCCAGCCCTCCTGCTAATGGACTTTCCTGGGTGGATGTCTCTGTAACTGGGTTAACAAAAATATTGTTATTGTGTGTGCAGTCTCAAAATCCTGCACCGGGGGACATTTAACTGAGGCAGATTGAACAAAAACAACGGCTGTGGTAATGGACAATTACAAACAGATAGTGTTACAGCCTTCAACCTCAGCTGCTGGAGCTGCTCACTGACTTTTACCACAAGCGGCAGGTTTGCCCTCTGTCTCCAAGGACGTCCTCTACACTCTACTGGCAGGATTTGATGTAATAAAAGAATGGAGTCGTGAGATGCAGCTCAATATGATGAACCGTTTCAATGTCAAATGTGCCACAGTAAGGTGGTAACATTTGACATAAAGTATGAGTCATTTCAAATGGATTAGGGCCAGGATAAGACGGCGAACTCGTGGTGTTTGTGTACACGCCTATATTTTGTTCACATCTGCTAAAGACATTTAAACAATACAACAAATACTACCGATCATATCTGAGACCAACTAGTGGATAGATAAAAATGCGCAGTAGGCAAAAATCTGTTTCTCTTCTATGTTTCTAATTCTTGCATATTTAATATTTTAAATGATAAAATGATTCCAGATTCCTGATCTTTCGTGAAGTTTGTTCTTTCTGCTCACTTCCACTGTGGGATCGTTTTCATTCAGTCAGTCATTGATGATGCTCATCAGCTGTGCTTTCACTTCTTAAACAATAATGAAAGTGGAAAAAAGATCTCAGTTTCACAATAAGAGCTTTGTTTTAAAAGAGAGAGATTAAGTCAGAAAGGTGAAGCTCGTTTTAAACCTGTGGCTTTGCAGAGGGTTTTATTCAACATTGATGTGATGATAAAGGGGGGGCTCTGACACAAGGGTGTAACCTGTGGACTTAACCAAAGTGTCATTAGTAAGTGCTTTCTATTTTCCTGTGAGAAGAGAGATTTCTGCCACTTATTTGATTTGTCCAGATCAATGATTGGGATTACATTGTTTCTTTATGGCACTTTGTGCAGCAAAGAGGTTTTCAATTAACTAATGTGCAGATTACCATCAATCTCTCCACCAGAGGCCAATCCTATCTTCCCCAATTTGTTGAGACCAAGAGATAACTGGGAATCTTTGATTAGTTTCCCACATTCTTGACAGCCACATCCGACAGACCGACACCATTTTCTAGTATCTACAGCTGTCTGTCGCCCTCCAGGAAGCAATAACTCCTCTGGGATGATGTTCTGATGACCAATGTTGTTAATCAGCCAAACAGTTTTACACCAGTGAATTATACCTGCGTGTTAGATGTACATACTGTATATATCGATCGTGAGCGGTTTTGTGTTCTCTTGCAGTGTCGTGGTCCTGGCTGAGGGTCCCTGGAGTGCTGCAGCGTCTGGGCTTCACCTACTTTGTCCTGTCTCTCCTGCAGACTTTCTGGGGCCTGGTGGAAAGCCCTCAGAGGGAGGTGAGCAGCTCTGTCAGCCTCACTTTCATCAGTCATTACACAGCAGGAGCAGCGTTAGAGTCCGACCTTAAAAACACAGCTTAACAAACAAATGTGTTTTATATTGCTGGACTTTGTTGTTGTTCTTTGTTGTTGTGATGTCACATCCACACAGATTGAGCTGAGCTTCAGTGAAGATTAAGCAGGAAATGTCAGACAGGTCTCAGGTAGACATCTGGCTTGTCTTAGTCTGAAGTCCTAAAAAGAATATGCATCGTTTCTAGGTATTGAAAGGATATAATTACATGTTTCCATATTTGTTTTGTGTTTCATAGCATCACTGGTGGAACCCTATCCAGGATGTGCTCCTATACTGGCCACAGTGGTTGACCATCATCCTGCTGGAGACGCTGTGGCTGTGCCTGACCTTCCTCATGCCTGTACCTAACTGCCCCACGTGAGTCAAGGCGGTGTAACACAGCTCAGCGTACTCCCACGTAAACACACACTCTTCATATAGTATAATACACAAAATATGCTAAAAGTGTAAATTTCTTCCATCTCCCCATCTTGAGGTGATCTCCAGTTAAGGTTGTTGTGGTGCGGCGGCGGCGGTGTGCTGCTGGTGTTATGAGCCGCTGTGATTTATGGGCCTGTGGTGGAGGCTTCAGAGGGCATAATTAGCCAATCTCAGTCTGTCATGTGCAATAAGAGGAGCAGAGGCAGAGGATCCATCTTCCTCGCTCCGTGTCTCCCTCCTCTCCGCCGTCCTCATTGTTGCTCTTTGTGTGCGTTTGTTTCTTTCCCCCTCTCGCTCTCTCTCTCTCTCTCTCTCTCTCTCTCTCTCTCTCTCTCTCTCTCTCTTTCTCTCTCTCTCACCCTGCACGCCGCCGCTGCTAGAGTGCTGTGTTGTGTTCAAGTGGTTTCCTGCTTCCCACAGCTCTTGAGATTCTTCCATTAACTGATTTATTTTTATAGGAATATGGTGGTGGTGAATTAAGGTGGAAATGTTTATTGGTACAAAGTTTCAAAACAAGAGGCCGTCTGACTTTTACAATGTGAATTTGAAGAAAAGTACGTGAGGAGTTTGACTGTTAAATCTAAATGTTGTTAATATTCATTTTTACAGACTTTTATGTGCTTTTATGATTCATATCTGGTTTCCATTACTTTTATTGACAGAGCTACATAAATGATTTAAAAACATGATTGTACTGTACTGTTGTTTCCTCTCAGAGGTTATCTGGGGCCCGGTGGAATCGGCGATGACGGCCTGCACCCAAACTGCACCGGAGGCGCTGCAGGATACATTGATAGGTTGATGTTCGGTGATAACATGTACAGATGGCCCACATGCAGAGTGAGAGCCTTTTTCACACACCAGTCGTTATGTAAATATCACTAATCATAAGAACAACCTCACTGATGCTTTTTCATCTTGCGGTTTGTAGGAATTGTATCGCACCACGCAGCCCTTTGACCCAGAGGGGGTTCTGGGTACGATCAACTCTGTCGTCATGGGTTTCATGGGCATGCAAGTAAGACGGATTGTATAACTACTGGATGACAAGATTATACTGTTATCAGGTTTTAAAGAGTCCATATTATTGTAGTAATGTTCTCTATAGCAGGTTTCAAGTAAATATAGTTATTTTGTTGAATGAATGTGAAGCGACCCGCAGCTTCAACATAGAAACAAGCAGCATGAATCATTTAACAATACTTTAAGGTTATTTTATGCCCATTAAATCATTTAGAAATATAGTTTTGCTTCATTGCAGAGAAATCACATTGTTATGGTCAATGACTGTAAACAAACCCATGAGCCAGTTACCATGGAGAAGATGCCAGATAATTATAGAGTTGAGGCAAATTCAAATCACTGCATCATTGCAATCAAAAACAAAAGATCATAAAATAATATGAGTCAAACGGCTAAATATGTGTATAGCTTTCTGCATGTGCAACAAAGTTATCAATCAACTCTGAGATAAATTGTTTCCCGGGAATCATTATGGATTTCTCTCCCATCATTCTAATTTACACAGTCTTGTCATTTTTGCTTCTTTTTAAAAAATATCTGTGAACCAGATTTACAAAGTTTCATTGCATTCTCATTATCTGGCCTCTGCCTGCATGCTGATTGGCTATTACCCTCGTGTTTCACCCATTGACCAGTCTCATAACATTTTTGTACATATGGTCGCTGCTCACATTCCAGGTGTTTATGTCCATTTTTCCTTATCTGGTAAAAGTGTAAATGAGCTGCAGCTCTGTAGCCCGACACTGTTTCACCCCCGGAACCCCCGGCTGCCTGAAAATAACTCCCACTAATTCACTATATTGTTGAAATGAAACTGTAACTGGATGAAGATTTCTGCTCAAATGCTGATGATTGACTTCATATATTTCATTAAATCTTCAGTCAGTCCAGCTGTGATGCATGAAAGTGAGTTGATCTGAAAATCTGACATGGTCTTTGATTCTTCCCTGCCCTCCCTTCAGATTGTGACATTACCATTAACCTAAAAGTTGTTGTTCTCTGCCTCATCCTTAGTGCACAGCTGCGCTCCTTTACTATCAAAGTGCTGTCAGAGAGGGAACTTCTGGAGTCTCTCAGGCTGCTCACGTGCACTAATTCCCGTCAGTGTCGCGTATAACCATTTGTGTTGTGGGAAGTTGCCACGCAGAAGCAGCCACATTGCTTAATTCCCAGTGGGCGGTTAGCACTGAGCCCTTCAGTCATCGGGTCTTAGACGACACACCAGGTGTCTGCTGCCCGCCTCTGTGCTATCCCGTGCTAATGTCCTCGGCTGAGACATATTCATCATCACCAAATTAATCAGAAGAGCGCGGATGACTTGCATCTCACATCTGGTACTGCAGGATAGGAGAAATGCGACCGCCACTGTCAGGGACGCGGCGTCGACACCCACATCCCAGGCCTATTCAGTTACCCAGGGGCAAATAAATAGGTGCCGGTGTTTACAGGCTATTTCTCATTAAATGTATGATTGACTGAGTTGTGGTTGCTGCTTATCTCT
This sequence comes from Genypterus blacodes, assembly GCF_046128005.1. NCBI lineage: Eukaryota > Metazoa > Chordata > Actinopteri > Ophidiiformes > Ophidiidae > Genypterus > Genypterus blacodes. The sequence goes on along the minus strand of NW_027466995.1, from coordinate 318,133 downwards.
CTCTCTCTCTCTGCTTCTCCACAGGCTGGGAAAATTCTTATTACCTATAAGGGAGAGAACTTCAGGATCCTCGGTCGATTCCTTGTGTGGGCCGTCGTCCTGGTACGTGAAACCTTGTGGAAGTTTAAAACACAGCTGGTAAAGTAATATAGTCTATGTATGTATTAGTCTTGGCCTGTTGCAACACCTCACACTCGGTCTCACTGTGCATATTAATGGATTATTTGATGCCAAGAAACAAATCACTCAGAGACCGTAGAGGAAATGCTTTCCTGCTCACATGACTCACACAGCAACAACAACGTGTTCACTATGTTGCAGGTAAACTGCGCAATGTGTTCTCCAGCTCTCTCCCTCTCCCTCTCTCTGATTAGTCATAGCTGCCCAAGCCCTTCATTAGCAGGACTTAGTGAAGGACGTGTGTGTGTGTGTGATCTCGGTACAGTTAAACAACATCCGTGTGTGGCAGAGTTTCCGGGCAAACATGGTGTATCCAAGGCCTCGGGGGATGCAAACTGTATCCCATAGCCGATGTGTGTCTCACATGTGGTTTGAGGATGGAGGAGTCATGCGTATTCCTTACACTGAGCACCGGCATGTTAAAGAGCTTATGTTCCCCTCTAATATGCATGGATCTGATAAAATGTGTTAACAAATGCACCCTAAGTTTCAACAGATATGCACAAATCCAAACAGATGACATAACAGACAAAGCAACAGAGTAAACATCCGTTCGGAGCCAAAATAGCCAAGATAAATGTCTTTATTATAACCAACGTGTAGAGAAGGTCTTTTGAATAGATCTGCTCAGATGTGTGAAGGTCATATTTGTTTTGGATCTGTGCTCATTCTGGGTGGTCTCCAAACACAAAAAAACACAAGCTGGCCTCTATTTCATTTAGAGGGGGAACGTGTCCCGCAGGGAGAAGCCAAGTGTTATACGAGATCAGCCGCTCTGCATTTATAAACCTGTGACAGGAGGCTTCGTCTGCTAACGAGATGGAAGCTTTGGGCTTTTCTAAACTGCGCGTACGGAGTAGGATGCTGCTGAGACAGAGCTCGGTTTGTAATAGGGGGGTTAGTAGGAGTCTGCAGGCCTTGCAAGTAGACATCCTGAACTGCCAGCCCTGTGACCTGGAGCGATGACAGAGGGGAGCTAGCTGCATCAGGGCGGCCTTTGAAATCAGACTATGCAGGATGAAAAGACGCAGCTAGTCTAACCTAGGAATTAGCATCAAAGAAAACACACCTTGTGTTGTTTTAAGTAAGGACACATTTCAGCTTCTTCATTTTTCTCATCAATAACACATCAGCTCGGTCGTTAAGGTTTACGGTTTGCGAATTGGGACAAATCCTGCGTCATATGTGGGAATCAATTGGAATTCTGTTGCTGAGTATTTAACGTCATTAACCTCAATTCTTGAATGACAAATCTCCCCATTATGTCCTCTGGTGTTGAATCTTACAGACCATTATTGTGGAGTGGGTGGCTAGACGGAGGTGAAATAAATTAGATCCATTTGCTTTCTGCCCGCAGGCACAGGGTGATAAAGAAAAGCGTGATGAAATAAATAAACATTAGGCCTTTACCAGTCTACATTTGCAATACACACTTTTTCCCTCTTTTTTCTGTCTTTCACATTAGACTGTTCTATAGATGATGTGAGCATGAGACTTAAGAACACAGATTCGTGATCAATACACGGCGTTAATTCCCAGTTAACGGTAATGGAGGACAAAGCTAAAATGTTTTTTCCCTTAAAATGGCTTTCAAAGAGCGATCAGAGCTTTTTTTTATTGATTATTGAGCTCATTCGGTGTCTTAAGCATGAATTCACCCATGTGATCTGCTCATGCACTGTATATTTGCTTTGTGTCGGTTTCTTCTTTGATCTAAGCAGCAAAATCCTATTTACAGTCCTACAGAGTGTTTGGACCAACGCTGAAAGCTAAATTAGTGTTGCTGATTGGCCTCTTATTCATATTGACTTTCCTTTATGTGATTTGGTCTTGGAGGGAGGCAGGAAGCCGTGCCGAGCCTCCTCCTGTTTCAGACATGTGCTGTTGACATTAGCGGGTCCCCACAGTGGAGGAAACAGCTCATTTCTGCAGCCGTCCAACCGCAGCTTCATGCACAGACGTGTTGATACTGTAAGAAACTGATTTTACAGTACAGTGAGCCATAGTGTGAATTCTATAACTCACTGCAGACTGATATTTAAGAGCGGCCATGCTTCACCTTCCTAATGAACAACAACAGTCGCTGTTAATTAAAGTCCCAACGATCAGACTCGGGGAGTGCGAGATTGAAATTGAGCGATTGCCCCACATACCAGCCCCATCCCACATCCTGCTTGCCTGCGTAGCCTGGAGACTCAATCCAGCCACGGCCGGGCTATTTCCACACCATCGATTCTGTCATCTATACACATGATGGATATCCACCTAACAAGCATGTTTGGATCCTGATCCTTTGCCCCCGGTTTCTCTCTTGGGTACAAAATGTTTCCTCAAGTGTCCAAATCATATGTAAAGGGCAAATAGATGACAGAATAAGAGCTTTTTATCAGCGTACAGCTCAGTCAGATTGTAAATATTGTCCAGATTAATAAGGCGGTGGAGTCAAACGGGATCTCCTCCCTGCAGCATTCCATTGCTGACCCTCAGCTCGGTGTGTCTGCAGTCCTGTACTGTATGTGTGAGAGAGAGAAAGAGAGAGAGAGACCTGATGGACTCGGCTCATCTGAGTCTTAGATAATCGGTTAATCTGCCGGACTGCGTTGATTCTGTTGCCTCACGCTTTAGTAGCCCAATAGAGCCAGCTTTATCGCCCGCCATCGATTTGAAATCTGTTTCATTTCCACCCTCAGGGAATCTCTGCAGCCATCCTTTCTAAGTGCACACGAGACGGAGGATTTATACCTGTCAATAAAAACCTTTGGTAAGTGCTTCCTGACCCTCTAAATCCAGCCACTTTGCTCACAAAAGAAAGGATGAGTTTCTAGCAGGCACAAATCAGGGCTGCTAAAACACGCGTTTACTTACCTCTAACGACAGCTACGACTGTAAATAATGGGCCTGGCTGTCAGGAGTGTGAGGAGGAGCGTTATACATCCTACAGCATTATCACTCTTCCTAACAGCCAGCAAAATACAGGATGCTTTATATTCTGTCCTGCACCGGCCCTTGTGGCAGAGAGCCATTTTACCAGCTCTGCCCGATGACTCTGATTCTGGGAAGAGCCGCCGTTGAGTATTCCCCAAACTACACACGCTCATATAATTCTTTCCGCAAAAACAAGGCGTTGGATTTTGATAAATGTCTTTGCACGGAATCCAGAGTCATTTCAAGCTGAGATTACTTTACAGCCTCTGCCTTTTGCCTCCACTCCCACATTCCCCATTATATGTAGTGAATCATTTTAATGTTGCATCAGGAAGAATACCATTTCATCTGTGATGTGTAAGCAAATTCTTCATGATGTTCCACAGGGGGCTGCGCTATAACAGTGCTCATCCCTCGCCATTACCTGCACGGCTTTTATAGGCAGTTCATCATACGCAGGTTATTGAGCTCTTGAGTACGAGTCCCAGCCTGGATGTCCAGAAGTAATTAACTCCCAGCCAGGAGTCTCTTTTGGCCCCACTTCAGCTAAGATAAAAGATGCCCAGCGCTAGGCGGCTTCCAGGAGGCGGCCATTTTACATTAGATGATATTACATCAAACATTCTTGCACTTAGGAACAGACAGGGACATGGCTGGCTGGCACAGCTCCACTGGGCACGTGCCAAGGATGCAATGCTTTACACCGGCCCAGCGAGGAGTGCGGCAGCTCGGGACCCCAGGGGTGTTTTTTATCTACAGCTACAGGATTGACACACTCGTTGGGTTTTACATTCTTGTTCACACGATTCTACAGCAACGCCTTTTTGCGATGCTCGATTGTTCGCTGTAAATTGTTGTGTGTTCCAGGTCGTTGTCCTACGTGACGTGTATGGGCTGCTTCTCCTTCCTGCTGCTGGGGTGTGTGTACTTTGTCACAGATGTCAAAGGGTGGTGGGGTGGACAGCCATTCACATACCCAGGTACTGCATGTTCACATACCAAAGGGTTGAGTACAATTTTGAAGTTCTATACTTGAATAGAATAATAGAATAACTATGCATCTCAATGTACTTCGACTTTATGCAGGATTTGACATATATTATTCCCCATATAATGTTAATACTCCTTTTTAAATAATGCTTTGTGTTTATCTTTCATCACTGTTGGCTTTGCCTTTGTTAAGCCAGATAAGAGAAACCCCAGTGTTTTCTTCTTGTCCTCCTCAGGGATGAACTCCATCCTGGTGTACGTTGGTCACTCTCTGCTGGGTTTCTACTTCCCCTTCAGCTGGGAGATGCGTTCCCAGCAGACTCACTGGGAGTGGCTCCTCCAAAGCCTGTGGGGAACAGCACTCTGGGTGCTTATCGCCTACCTGCTCTACAGGAAGAAATTCTTCCTCAAAATCTAATTTCAGGATGATCATCTGTCCTCTCTGTCTCCATATGCCGTTATCCTTTTTTTTTTAATTTGTCATGTGTCCTGTGTGGCACCCGGTGAACACTGGGACAAGCTCCAGCCACCTGCTATTCTTGGTCATGCACAGGAAAGATTGGAACATTAATGGGAATTCGGAAACTTCTGCAGATTGGCAGAAGTTCCCAATCAGTGTGTTTTATTTAGTTTTGTTTAATTTTCTATGATTTATACCTCAGTCATCTGATAAAGGAAGCACATCTGAGTGAATGCTAAATGGATTTGACCGATGCAACCTTACCAACCCGACCAAACACAGCAGATAATGTGTCACAACGTTGATGCATGAATCCCATTCTGTGTCATAATTAACCAACCACTCAATTACTAAACACGGCACCTGATTCACCGTCCGTTCGGGCAGCTGGGGCGTTTTATTTGATGCCACTTGTTTCATGCACTGAATAGACTGATTAAATCAAATATACTGAGGTGGTACTTAACAAATTAGGCCGAGTGATTCCACTACACACCAGGCCAGCCATTATGAGTCTGTTGCCATGGCCACTCCTCTTTCTGTGTGTGTGTGTGTGTGTGTGTGTGTGCGTGTGCCATCTGCCATCCATGAGACAGTACTTTAATAGGGGTCAAGATGCACGGCTCACAAAGGAGCGCCGTTAATGGGACCAACACCTCTTGCACTCGTTCTACGGAAAAATCAGGGAAATTACACAAATGCAATTCAGTAGATGAGAACAAAGTGCTGCCATATTGTTCAGAGAGGAGCCCCCTCCCCTTTTTCAGTTTTTTTTACTTTCTAACACACCAAGCCACTTAACAAATGACTGTATCTGAAATGGGTGCATTGTTGTAATGACTCACGTTATCGTGTTTGTTGGTAATCTGACTGGTTTACATAAAGGTTTTGCATGGATCATACAATGTCATGACTAAAATATAAGAGAAGAGGAAACTGACAGCTTGTGACTTTGTTGAACCATCAAATTAGATTGTTTTCTATGAACATAAATTGATCAGCACTGCACAGTTTATGAATAGCTCGATTCATAATTGGAACATTAGCAATGATTGGTTAATCCAAATGCATATGTCATTTTTCTTCTTGAGCTATGCCAAATAAGTTTCCTAAGCTGAACTTGTCCTGTACTGTGGTTGTAGAGGCATCCGTTTGAGCCACCACTGCTGTTTATCACTGTTAAGTACAAAGTGGAAGAAAATCAGTATTGATTTTTCGTGTACACTTTATAATGACAGGATGAAGCCACAGCTGAACAGGAGCAGCAACACGGCTCTACACTGAAAACAAACAAGATTGTACAGTATATGTTTATGCAGAGTATTTATAAGTGTATTGCTTGTGCTCGGGTCAGGTAATGTGCAACGCAATGCACTAAATACAACCAAAATAACATCTTGCTCTTCCTCTACACTGTCTGGAAGCAGTAACAGCATTGTGTAATGTGGTGCAGCAATTTTGGTAATTGTCTTATGGACAGAAGTTGTTTTGTGAGCGCCCAGTAGGTGCATCCTGTCTCCTTGAACAAGACTCAAGGCCCTAATTGCTTCCCAAACTACCATGCCAGCAATGGAAATGCATAGCTGCTCGCTCGCTGGTGAAATGAAGATTAAATCAATATAGGCTCGCTGCAGAGAACTAAAGGCGTCTTTTGTGTACGGTGAATACAATGATCAAACTTTATATTTAGGCAATTAGCTGAGTCATGCAGAATGACTTGCATTAACGGCGCCACAAGCTTAAAACCTAAATGAGTTTATAATGAGCAGGGTCCAAATAAGAGTTAATACTGTGTGACACATATTCTACATGTACTGGAAGTCTTAGCATGTTTCATATTGGATTTCCAGTCCACATATTCTGTGTTTGTACTCGATGCCACTCATTTTTCGAGGAAAAGGCCATAGAAGCTTTGCGGTTCTCTGGGCCATGACGACAGCAGCACGTCTCCTCCTCTCCATTGATCCTCACTGAGCATCTGTCCCAGAATACCTATAGTCTGTCATGTGGTAACTTTATCTGTCCCCATGCAGACCACTTAGCTCCCATAATGATCCCCACATTCTCCCCTACGGTAGAGAACCTGCATTAAATGTGTTAATGTTTTGTTAATAATTACATGTATAAATCCTTAACATTTGCTGTTACCTGACTCATGCTTGGTCTAATACTTCAGTAACTGACATAGCACCAACAGAGTGCAAAGGCTTTGGTTCTAGGCACTGCTATATGATATTTCCAATTATTTGAGATTGATTTTAAGAAACAAGCTGACTATAAAACACATACAGGATTCCAAAGCTTTCATTTTGTTTACATTTCTCAAGTTCTGAATTCATACTGTTGTGATATCTTCATACAATGCATGTGACATCAGTGGTTCTCAAACTGCAGCACCTGCACCCCTGCTGGTACTGCTGGTATGATCAGATGACTGAAAACTCCTGCAGCCAAATTACCAAATCAGTTTTCCCTTTTGTGTATGTGTCAGTAACATTTTGTTCCCCTACACTAGTCAAGGCGTTCCTGGGCTGAACTTGGTGGCCTGTCCATGATTTGGTGTGATACTTGGCTCAAAAAAGTTTGAGGCCCGCTGTCTTGGATGAAGCGATTATACCAAAAAGAGAAAGTTACCACTGAGCGGTCCTGACATCTCCTACACGGGCCACTGAGCTCTGGGGTTTGGCTCCACGCAGAGGCATTGATTGGGGAGCGATTGCTGTGTGGCTGGTGTGCTGCCCCGAGGCCGCAGCAGTGCATCACTCCACACTATCCAGCTGTGGAGAGAAACGCTGCACTTAAACACAACCTTCAACCCAAGAAACCCTCTGATCCTGTGGACATACAGGAGCGCAGCTATTCCAGCCGGCAGCACGGGTGGAGCTGCTCTTATAGCAGTTATCTGGGTTCATGCTGGCATTTGGGCATAAATTATGAGTAGACGCGCACACTCTGCAAATGTCTGTGAAGGGTATTAATCTATATTGTGTTTTGGGCAAGGGCTCAACAATGAAATGACATCAGTTGGCCAAATAGACCTCCTCCTCTTCCTCCTCCTCCTCCACTTGGCAGGAGTTCACTTGCTCCTGTGCCACAATATATGAGCTGATGACTCGGTTCTCATCGGAGCTCTGCTATCAAATGGCACTGTTATTAAAATGTTGGAAACTTAAATCATCTCACTACACTGGAAAATTAGATTTATTTTCACTCTCAGGATGTAATAATACACAAAAGGACTGTGAAAAATAGAGGCATTTAATTATTTATTATGTATTCATTAGTTTTAATACCTAGTTTGTCACCAGTCGGCATGATTGTGGGGCTTTATTTACCACTGTTCCATTTTGGCCTTTTGAACTTTTGAAGTCATAGAATCAAAGTGAGTTTGTTTCTTTGGAATTCACTTTTTTGTATTTACTCCTGCAATTCTGAGTCAATTGTCACTCATTTTTTGATTTATCTTTGCTATAGAATTGACTGACAAAGTTGAGTCCCTATGACTCATTCTCACCTCAGGAATGAATTAGCCAACTGACCTGATGGTGGCGCTATAACAACAACAGTTAATTGTTGTCAATAACCTGACGTGCTAGAATCAAAAGCTTGTTGGTCTATCATAGGGCTAATCAGGGTGTTAAAGTTCCTCCTTAAGAGATGGGAGTCATATGTGGAGGACTAGTCGGCCTTGGTGGAGGTATGATCTGAGTGCCTCCTAGTTTATCTATTTATCTATTTATTTATGTATCTATTTATGTATGCAGTGCTGCAGTTCCAATCCATTTAATCAATATGTGTAATCAGTATTAGATGCTCTGACCAGAACGTGTTGATGTTCGATTATTTATTTCAAAATAAAACACACAATAAAAGTAGGTTCCAATCGAGCATTTGAACGCAACCTATAGCTTTAAATGAAGTGAGATGTTGCGTTTAATGGTAATTGTTAATATTTTTCCCCACAGGGTGTTAATGAGATGACTGCACTGCTGATAAATTATGCTCTTAAATTTCCTGTAGATGCTGTCCGGAAGCAGCGGGAAACGTGTGTGTGTGTGTTTGTGTGTGTGTGTGTGTGTGTGTGTGTGTGTGTGTGTGTGTGTGTGTGTGTGTGTGTGTGTCTGAAACCTCCCCCCAGTCCGCAGCCAGCAGTGAGCGGCGCACAGCAGCCTGTCTGTGGGACACCGAGGACTTCATCTCTCCGCGCACTCGGGACTCGCTGTGTTGATTTAATTCCTCTGCTTTCCGACATTTTATCTTCAAGGAACTTCCTATTTTTCTTTTTCAACGTCGCATTTTCATTCAGAAACTTTCACTTATGGTTCGCGAATATGGGCTCAACTTGTGGTTTCTCTCGGGGAAACATCCTTTTTCTGCTGCTGCTGTGGTGTGAAGGTAAGACCAGCCTCATCCTCAGGCTGCACGTTAGACTCCGTGGAAAGCTGCCGGAGCAAAGCAAAGTTGGAAATAATTCGGAATCTATAGTGGCTCAATATCTAGCAAACACCGCATAATATTGTGATGTATTGAAGAGCAAAAGTTGTGATCTCCAGTTTGACCTTATCTGTTGTCTCACATCATCAGTTTCAATGATGAACCTGATTAAAGTGGTAATCGATCACCTTTAATTTACAAAAAGAAATCGAAAACATTTATCATTAATTTCCGTATATATTTAAGGTAAAACAGTGCACGATCGTTTACACTTTTAACTTCAAAAAGACATTTAAAAAAAACATTAATTTCTTTAAATTCTTGAATCAGCATATGAATGAATCCCTTAGAAATCCATGATAGAGACCTTTTATCAATATATATATTGATATATCAATTTTATGTGTCCCTTTATTCTAAGCGTGTCGTCAGATTTCCACTAAGCTCATCCTGACTTATTTGTTATCCGTAGAAACTCTGGGCTCTCCTCTGAATTTCAAAATAAAGGCGTGTGTGTTTGAACAATATTTGGCTGAAACATGAGCTTGTGAAGATGGAACTCTTCATCATTCTCTCTGGTCTTCTTTATCTCCTGATTATCACTCAGAAAGGCAATTTACAAAAATCTAGATTCCGGAAATGAGACCTTTCTGAGCTGCTTCTTTGGTCTCAAAGTCTAGATTCCAGTTTGCATACATGCATGAACTTTGCTGTCCATGTTAACGCCAAATTGCTTTGATGAAGTGCAGCCGTCTCCAGCTTGAATGTATTTTAAGGCTTTGGAAGTGTGTATGAAATACCACAATGCAAGACCTGTTTGATGCTGCAGAAAATGATACTTGTATAAATATGTTGTCTGCTGGTTGTTATGCATGGAATGACGCACTGAAAAATACATACAGCCATATATCATAATATTATAATCCCATTTACAATCCCACAGCCCAACTGTAGCAACACTGTCCTGCCTGGCAGTCTATATTTAAAGTGTCTCTCATAGCTCAAGAGTGTGTAAATCTCAGCGTGGAGCAAGTATGTGAAATGGGATGGTTGGACAAATATAGGCCATTGTGTGGAATTCCTTAATTTGTTATGGGATTTAAACAGAATCCTTACAAAGGTTCTGATCAGTTCTACTATAGGATGGTGTAAACGTGATGCTGTCATCGCCATCTATGTGTGATTAAGATGTAAAGGGAAGATGTTGGGTTTAATGTAAATATGCTACAAGGCTACGTAATCCCTCAGGGGAGCAGTGATGTTAAAATGATGAATGGGATATATAAGGTGACATAGTTGTGCGTAATGCTCTTATTGTCTTTCATTGTGACAGCTGAGACGGTTTGGGCTTTGTGCTGCTCTGTGATGTACATTCGCACAACGGTCTTATCACTGTGTACATTTACACCCCCCCCCCCCCCCCCCCCCCCCGGTCACCGAAGCGGACATTTCTTTCTGATATTTATAGTTTGGACATCAGTTTGTACCTTTGAGGTCGAGTCCGGGCTCTGTTCCTGAAGGTCAAGGTCGTGATGGTAATTAAACGGGTGCTGAAATAAACGGGGCGTCCCCCTTCACCTGCCTTTGTGCTGCAACAAAAGCTCTCGGTGGAGGAGAAGGAGCAGGCGGAGGGCAGGTGTGCAGCAGCTGCTCCTATCTCTGGGCAAACACCGCATGTTTGTTTTCTTTAGGAAAATATCTCCTGTCATACAAGTGCACACACAGTTCAGATTGCAGGTCGTGTGTTAACTGCCTTCAAAAAGACACCTCAGATTGATTTGAGCATATATGATCACTCAACACACTAACTACTTTTCCTTGTGACGCCATTTTATGTTATGATGGACTTTTTTCCTTTGTATAACCCAAGACTTGCAGTGGAGTTTGAATCTGCGCCACATGCAGCACAGTGATCAGTCCTCTAACAAACACTCCATGTTTGATTTGAAGCTAAGTCCTGGTTGCTTCACAAAGGGAGCTGGTACTCCTATGGTGATTTACACCGTTTCTGTTCCAGATTAGCGGTTAGTGATTGGTTTAGTGTTTCTTGCTGAGCTAATCAAAGAAAGGAAATTGGTGATCAGTGACCCTTTAAGAGTAATTAGAATTTTTGCATGTGGCGAGCTGCAACTTTAGACCTGCAGTGAAGGGGAAGTAGCAGAAATGAGCCAATTTCAAGACATTAAAGTTGTTTTAAGAAGTTTTAATTCTGAAATATTGTGCAGTTATACATGCGTTTAAACAAAAACACACATTGATTGACCCATACTCTGCGCACTATTTCTTCTTCTACTTCTCCTTTCTACTTCTCTATTTCTGCTGAAAAGCCTCTCTCCTCAGTTGTTGCTTACATGGGTGTGTAACCAGGTGTGTAACTCATTCGTGCCACTACTTTCAGGACAGTTCAGGATCGGTGGTTTTGTAACTTTGACACCACTTAACACACACACACCCTGATAATATATGACACAAAAATGGAGGAATATAACACACAGCACAATTCGCCAGTAAGATCTTATGGGTTAGATGAGTTAGTGTTGCAGTGTGGCTTTGTAAATGGCTTGGTTTGTGACTCTTTTATGTGAGCTGAGATGTCAATTCAGTTTGACAAATCCACTAAAAGCCTTTATCAAAATTAACCAAATCCTCTAATAGATTTTGCTGTGTAATCCATCACCTCTGCAAGAAGAGACACAGATGTTTTCACATGAAAGGATCGACCCGTTTATCTTCTGCCTCGACCTTGCTACTGTATCTTTGACCCCGTGCCGCCCTTTGACCTATGAAACCCTAACCAATTGGTAATCTGCGGTGATGACCCCCTCTTCATCCCAGAGGAAGCTGTGTTAGCAGCCACTTTACTTCCTCCTCCTCCTCCTCCTCCTCCTGCTTGCTGTAGAACATTTTCATCAGCCTGCCTCTCTTTTGAGAAGGACCAGACCAATAAATCTCATTTGATACATGCTGCTATTTGATTTAGCTCCTTTATTACATTATATGATTTAGTAAAGCTTCTGTGTTGCGTTGCCTATGGAAACATTATAAATCTTGTCGATTATCTAATCGTGCTGTCAGTACGTCTGCTTTAGTATAATTGGAAAAAACATGATACAAGTTGCTTACTGCAGTGTTTTTTGGATTATATTTAGATAACACTGCTTATTTCTGAATGTTGGAAGGAAAATTCTACGTTCTCAAAGCTGTTACTCCTTTAATAAGAAGAAATTGATTATGACCCATTGAGTCAATATCTGGTATTGATACGGAGACATTTGTTAACACATGGTGGCCCTACAGCAGAGACCTTCAACCTTACTAAGGGATACAAAACCACAGAACCGACCATCTGGCCTCAGGTCACCCCTCTCCTGACCCCAGCCCCCGAACGGACAAAACAAACCACTATAGCTCAGGAAAATGTGCCGACAGGACAAATCAAAGTAATTAGCGTGTTTAGGGGGAAAGCAAACGCGCAGTGCAGAGTGGAAGGAACAAGTCGGTAACTACATGAGTCGTCTTTCCAAGTTTCCCCAGAATCACAGCAGGTACAAGCTTTTCATTTGACCTTTAACTAAAGCGCCCCCTTTAGGCCTGTCAGTGTAATTGCTATTGTCACCTCAGCTGTGGTGTTTGTTTCGATTTTTTTAATTGATTTGTTTGATGCATAAAAAAATGTGTTGCTGTCCAGTAACAAACAGGGGTGAAAACATGAAGAAACAGTCACATGTAGCTGATATATCTTTAATATTCATACATAAATTGATCTTAAACAATGTTTATCTTTTGGCCAATAAGTTGTTAGAACAATACACATGTTGTCTAGGCTTGTTCAGCCTTGGTGGAGGCCTTGATGCAGTTACTACAACAGGAAATTGGACATCCGCCTTGATGTTTAATTACATAGCAGCAGTGGATTCATGTGGAGGGACGCTGCCTGATCCTTCCTAAGTTCCGGTCATGAGAGTCCTGAGAGTCCTGAGAGTCCTGAGTGTCCTGGCACCAGCCTGTAACTGTGTGTTGCTGTTGCGGCTGCTGCATGGATGCTGTTCGCACCTGTCAGAGCTCTCAGTCTCATCCTCTCGTCAGTTCAGGGTCACACTTCCCTCTCATGCACAGCTAGAATCTAATTTGCTGTGGTGAAAGGACAAGGAGACATTGATTGAAATTTTGCCCCGAGGACATTTGGTGGTCTCGTTTCACATGAGTCTTGACAAGTTATTTTCCAGTTGTTCAGTCGAGCGTGTAACATTTACAACAATGAGCAAAATACAGACTGAACTGGGCTCATTTAAAGCCGTACTGTGTGTGTGACACAGCACAAATACATGAGGGTGAAACTGAGTATTGTGATGTGTTGTTACTGCGCTACTTATTGCATTTTTAAGCATTAAAGTGATTTCAGATAGCATAGAATTACTGCAAACAAACTAGGCCATTGCCAAACGCTCCTCCACAGAACACAATTCCCGTTAACCCCCGTTGCTTCCTCTCGGAAAGAGGATGACCCAACCACCCTGGCATCACTCTGCGTGCACTTATTTTATCTTTCGTGGTACTGAAGACTGTAAACATGTTGGAAATTATTTTTCCGCCAGCCTTTCACCATCTGCTAATGCCAGAAACTCTGAAAGCTTTAGTTCCATTTGTGCTGGAAGAACAGCGCCCTCGTTTCTCTGCCATAAACCGGCCTCCCTTTGTTCCATAATGTAATCCAGCCCGTTCACAGTGAAATATGGACACATGTAATGCAGTGCAGAGGCTATTACAGGTCTCCACTCACTCTAAACATTACTACTCGATTAGGTAACGGTGCTTCTTGTGCTGCACAATGCACTATTGAGGTGCATGAAGGAAAAGGAGCCTCAAAACAAGCAATGTTTTAATATCACAATGACTTCAAAGTTACATAAAGTGTAAGCTGTAATGTACAAAGTGTTCAAATGGCCCCTGAAATTGTATTACTGTGGGTTCAGGAAGATGCAATATGATTGTTGTATATCTCCAAATATACCGGTACAATAAAAGTGAGTCCCTTTAACATGAACTTTAAAGTGGCAAGTTGATTGATGGGATAGTCTTTGATAAAAGCACCTGAAGGCACCACGATTAGCTGATCCCATTACTCAGTCACTTAAAATCAGTGTTGAATAGATGCAAAATAATGGGTCAAATTATTGACTTATAGGCAAACACAATACAATACAATGCAATAATCATTAATAGCATTTGTCATTTTATTTGTCAATTTTTATGATATAAGTGCAGCAGTTTGAGGCTGGGCCGGTTCATTCATTGTTTTAGGTTTTTTCTGTTTTCTTAGATGATGATCCAAAGTCGGCCATGCAATAAACCTCAGGTCCAAAGCAAACTGAAACCCTCATGAAACCTGAGCCGTACAATTACAAAGGACTGTCCTGTCTGTGTGTCCTGTCTGTCCTTTGTGTCCTGTGTGTCCTGTGTGCTGCTGCTGGCACATGTAGTCTCTGTCCACCGCTCCTCTCTCTCTCTAATCAGCATCAACATGTTTTATCAAAGCACCCTAATGACTCCAGCGTGGAAGTCAGACTCCAGTTATATGCCGTTCCCGGTGTGTTCAATTTTTGATGCCACCGCCGTTCCCAGAGGAATTCTTAAACTGGATTTGTACTCGCAGCTCAGCCCTGAGGAGATGTTCTATTAGATTTCTTGATGACTGATGAACATGGTTGGTTGCATCTCAGCTCTTGTATTCTCTGAGGCCTAATTGGATTACATTATATGGGTAATTGATTATTATGTTACAGTATGCATCACAGTAAACTAACTAATCTACCTGGAGCCTGAAAATATCACAAATATCACATTACTCTGATGAAAACTTTGATGACTGTCATCATGACAGGAAATGAGTTTTATTGTTCTTCTGCGTGACAGACACACAATCAGCTCCGGTGCGCCGCTTATGCTGAGGCCATCCTGATCAAAACAATATTCAAACCCAAGTTCTGGATCCAGCATGATCTAACGAAGCAATCATGCGTTCTGGTAATGGAAACCAAGTTGGAGACAGACAGATTTTAAAACATTCTGATCAATAATAGCTTTCATAAGTGGAATTGTGGCTCAATGTGCAGCTTTTTAGTTAATTGAATCATTGGACAGAATGATTCTCAACGCCGTTACGTCTTTGGCAGGGTTTTGGTGTTCCATTTGGCTCATTTCACACAGATATTACCGGGTAACGGGCACCTTAATGCCTCAGGCTGCAGTCTGGTTTTGATAGATGATAGATTTAAAATGCAGATATTGATGGATCAAATTGTGGAGTTGACTGTGAAATTAAACTCACAGATTTTTTTGAGTGGCCTTGCTCATGCAACGCAAGTCTGTGTTATGAGCAACAGAGATGATTACAAAGCCACCCCCCCCCCCCCCCCCCCCCTCTCCCTCATCAGTGGAAAACAATCAGCATCACTGTTGATTAGTAGGACTATTGATTGGTCTGCTGCCAGATACACGCTCTTCCAGTGGGTCGTTAGAAGGGACAGATGTTGTGCACGTTGACCTTGGAAGAGAGAGGGAGAGAGAGAGAGCAAGAGAGAGAAAGAGAGACAGAGGGACAGGGTATTGGGACAATGTTCCAAGGTTAGTGAGGGAATGAATCACAGGTCAGTTTTTCCTGAACCTCCGTCCTGTTGGCAGCATTGCCGGGACATCTGTCTGGGACATGTTTGTTTGTTTCTTGCACAGAGGATCAGTAAAACGTGAAATGCTTGTGCGGGTCACTCCAGCACATGAGCTCATAGATGGTAAATCTCTCAGCCGAAGCACGCGTTGAGCTAATTGAGTTCCTGTCTTTGTCTGGGACGAGGGAGAGGTCGTCCCACCCTCTCAGGTCCTGAAGAGTCCTAGACATCCTCTGCGACTCACCGAGAGCATGACTGCAGATTTAGCGATGAGCCTCTGTCCTCTTTGTCCTGCCGCGGTTAAAGTGCTTGACACCTTCTGATGTCTTCTATAAACATTGCTGAATAATCCTCTGAAATACTTTTTTCATTAACAAAAGCAAAAGGCATATGGAGGGGTAAAAGCTCTGCATAGGTTTATAGGTGTTTGAAGGCTGTAAAAGGTTTGCTGACTGCAGTAATGCTGGCACACTGTGAGTTATGATGGGAAAAGACTGGAAGAAAAGCTTATTGTGCATCAAATTTCATAATGAACATTTCTTTTTCACAACAAAACCCTGAATCAGATCCAGATTGCTTCCTTTTAACTCTTTACCCTCAGACAGACAGCAGAGGTCAAATCACAGCCGTCACTGTCTGCATTGTTGTCATCCGTGTGCATCATTCTGGGAAGATAATGAGTCATGCTACGGAAAATCTTCATCATGGCTTCACAGCGCAAAGATGCTTTTCGCTCACAGGCCTTCTTGATCCATTCAATTAATTAGTTTTGATACAAACTGCTTGCTTTCTGTTGGCTTCAGTCCTGGAAAGAAATTGAATTTTGAATGATATAAACCAATTGTGTTGCATGAGCTCCACCCACTATGGCTGCAAGCCAAGACCAGCATCCACAAACGCATTCAGCTCCCTCTGATTAACACGCTGGGCTCGCTCATTTTATTTGTAGAGCTGCTGTCATCTGTGTTCTGTGATTTGTGCCATGTGTACTGTGTCACATGGAGGATTCTGTAGAATAAAGACGAATAAATTCTAAAATGAATATAACAAAGAAACAAGAGATGTTGTGTTAAATACCAAATCTCACATTTATACTGACTTTAGTTTAGGTTTAACATCTTATGATAGTGACATGTGGTTGTAGGCTGCAGATTCCCTTTCACAGCTGATTGAGTAAGGAGATTATGGCGCCCTCTAATGGCCAGTAAAGGTTTAGAAGTTAGTTTACATCAAGTGCATGAATTAAATGTTTGCATTTCATTTCCTCTGTGACACATCTCCACACATCTCCTCCATCACATATTGCTGCTTTGATACTGGGAGAGCTACTTGTGTGTTTTCCTTTTCCAGACACTGAATTTAGGTTCCAGCTGAGAAAAATACTTTATAGAAGTGTTTCTCAAACTGTGGTATGTGTGCCACAGGTGGTACTTGAAGCATCCCCTAGTGGTCGGTAGTAGTAGTGGTGAGAGATCACTCTGGGAATTTCTGCAGAGAATCGAAACCACTGAAGTCTATGGAAATTAGGTTATTGTGACAAATTACACCTTTTAAGTAAGAAATAGATTTTTTTAAGTAGGCCAATTTGTGCCATGAGCTCCCATGTGTTCTTCTGTTCAATGTGGATTTCCTGTGATTTGTTGCTGGAGCTTAGATTTTTCCTTAGAATTCTCTCAGAAGTGGTATTTGTTTCAAAAAGAGAGAAAGAAAGAATAATATTCAATACAATACTGAGAACCCAATGACAAAACAGTTTGGCTCAGCATCTATCACATCTATGTCTATGTAAATGAGAAGAAATGTAAAAAAAGATGGAGCAAAAACAAAAAGTAAGCTTTATAAAATCCCCACAATACTAAAATCTCAAATCTGAGCATTCCTGAAACTTGCTCCTGTCATCCTGGTAGGATTTCCAAGCAACTTCCCCTCTGTTTGTTTTTGCCTCTGAACCCTTTTAATAAAGCACGTTGCAGCCGCTCAGAGTGTATCTCCATCCTTGAGGAAGGCCACATTTTATCCATCAGTTCAGCCTCCTGTCATCCAAGCCCCGCAAAATTAAATCAATGTCTGAAACCAGAGCCGAGGCCTCAACTGCAGCAACAGAAATAGAAAATCTAGTTTTGCTGTCTGCTAATGACATTAGTGCGTTCCCTAAATGGTCGCCTACCGTCGTCAAAGAGGAACATAACAGGGATATAATTACAGGACGAACACTGGCATCTCCATTTTCCTGTAACACACACAGCCTACTATAGCTCCGTATGGATTTCCACCATCACACCAACACGTATCCCAGTCCACTTACACCCCCACACACAGACACACAGAGACACACACTCCCCCAGGCAGGTAATGATTCATTCCTCCTCCATATCATGTTATCCTTTGTAATTAAACTTCTCAAGGTGAACACAAGGAGAATCGGAAACCACATGTTATTGACCATGTGAGAAATTCATTAAAAGAGCTGCATAAGTGTCATTTGAGCCCTCCGTTCAATTTCCGGTAACAGGAGCGATGGGAGATACATCAGGGGAGGAAAAATGAACCTGTCAGGAGTCATATGTGTTAATTTTTATTCAGCGGGTTCAGCATTGTCCGAGAGTATTGTTGCCGCACTGAAATAGCCAAAGATGTCTGATAAGTGTTGTATATTAAGACAGGATCTCATCGGGAATGGCTGCCTCATTCTCCGGTCCTCAGATGGCCTAATGTGAACAGACCCAAATCCAAATCCCTCCTGCGATCCATCTCAGCACATCTGCTTTCTCCATCTTCCATCAACAGGATCCACGGGGCTGTATTTCCCCCAGAAGGAGTACATAGAGACGGTGTATGTGGGCCAGCCCGCAGGGACCCAGGTCCTCCAGGTCCACGCCATGCTGGACAGCAACTCGGAACGCCCCCATTTCTATCTGTGCTGGTCGGGCCCTCTTAGACTTCGACCCTACAACCAGTGGTTCCACATGGATGTCAACACGGGAATTCTGTCCTTGAATAAAACCCTGGAGGAGAGCGACTTCGCCTTGCCATGTGAGTTGAATACAAGCATTGTCATGGTAATGTGTGTGTGTGCTCCCGTTCCAGTGTTCGACTCCATGCATAAGAGTCAATTTCTTGAAGTTTATGTTCTTTGCATACCAATAGTGCTTTGGTTCCAAGGAAAAGCTCAGTGTTCACTTTAATTCAGGATGGTAATGTAATCACAGAGGAAAAAGAGCTCAGTCATCAATTATGGAAGAAGCACTCAAATAATTTAATTAAGTAGAACTACTAACAGTCCTGCATTGAAAAATCAACTTCAAAAACAACATTTTCTCTGTTTGAAGTAGAAGAAGTAGAAGTAGAGTCACAAAATGAAAATGCCTCAAAACTTGAGATTAAAATTCCTGTTTCTTCTTTCCCCTTCCGTCCATCAGATCCAACGTACTGGTCTGTGAAGAAGTTGCTCCTGCAAGTCATTGTGTTACCAACTTTCTCCAAAAAGGCCATGTGCTTTAGCAGAAACCCGCTTCGGATCACTCTGGACTTTGTGAACGCCTCGGTGCCGCTCTGCGCTCAGACGGACATGAAGGAACTTTGCTTTCCCCACAAAGACACCTTCAACCCTCACATCATGGAGAACAGGTTCCCAGGGGCCTTTCGGCAACTCCGGCGTCTCACCAGAATCAATGTCTGCCCCAACTACACCATCTCATACAGTGTGGAATCAGGTGAGAGGCCCAACAACATTGTCCATCTTCATCATCATCATCATCATCCTCCAAATAATAATACATATTCCATGCTCTTCCTCACGGCTGCAGACATCCCAGCTCCGTTTGCTGTGGATGAGAACACCACCGAGCTGATCGTGATGGCTCCTTTGGACCGTGAGGAGAGTGAACGCTACAGTCTCCTGCTGGTCTGCACAGTTAGGACAGAGACGGTCATAACCAAAGTGGAAACCTCAATGGACGTCTTCGTCAACGATGAGGACGATAACGCGCCGTATGTGAACGGAACGGACACGGTGGACGTCATCATCGGCTTCAATCGCACCAAGGTGAACTTCTGATCTCTCCTTGGTGTCGTCCATATTCTCAGATTAGATTGTGCAGCATGTTGGGTCGTTCTGTATGTTCTGGACACAAGGACTCACTCAGATCACTTCTCTCTCTTTCCACAGGACGGCTTATTTGGCACCTTGTCCGTCTTTGACAGGGACTTAACGGCCATATATCCCGTAGACGAGAACAGGTATGTGGGGACGTTACTCAGCACGGACCCCTGGATCAAGGAAACATTTGATGTAAAGGACACCTTCAGGGAAAAGAAGACGGCTTTGGGCAACATTCGAGAGACCATCCATGACTACCGTGAGACATCCAACCACACACTGATGTTTGGTTTGGACAGAAGTAAGGCTTGTGTCTTCATGTTGCGACTCCCTCTCCATTACAGAGCTTGTCCTAAAGAGGAACCTGTTTGTGACTGAGAATCGCACCCTGCAGTTGGACTACCTGGTCAACGACACCACCTACCCGGGTTCAGAGGGGACAGTGGTGCTGCATTACAACATCACCATCTTACCGGTTCCCATACGCTTCGCCAACATCACCTTTGTGTTCACGCTCACACGCAGAGCTTCTGTCTATGCACAGGTACTGCTGGGGACATTTCTTGTGCTCTTACTCAGAATCTGTCAACACACATGAAGAGATCTGTGATTCATTAGGGGAGGAGAATGTTACTAAGTTACAGTTTGAATTCTGTATGGCAATATAAGTAAAGGTCTACGGTTAAAGAAGTGGAAACCGAGTGACTTATTTATGGGTCTGACTGCACGGAATCCTTTTAAACTCCCTCCTGAGTGCTGATTCTCCTAAATGAACACTGCCCCCTGCTGTCAAAACAAAACCACTGCCAACTGGAATCAGCCTTCCACAGCCACTAGAACACGTTTATAAAAGTGTTACTCTCATTCATCAGTATCAGCACTCATTGTTCAGTCTTTCCTGTTTTTTTTTTCTCATATCATCTCATGTTCATCACTGTTCAGGTCGGTCGAGTCTGTGTGGAAAATTGCCTGCAGTTTGACGGCTTTGGTGTCACGTACCGTCTGGAGGCGGCGGATAAGAACGTGTCCGCTGACATCCAGTCCTGTTATTCTGCCGTGAGCGTGGCACAGAATCCCAGAGAGATGTGGGGGCTGCTGTACGTGAACGATACCGAGTCACTGCGCAGGCCCGAGTGCCAAGACCTGCAGTATACTGTTATAGCTCAGGAGGAGCACAAGCAGCTGGAGGCCAGTACTCAGGTCCTCATTGTTCTCGATGGAGAAGGTGAGAGGCCATAGACAGTTTCACCCCTCCCCCCTCAGGTACCTGGTAACATGTATGATGTTATGTGTGAACACCTTGTGTTTACATTGCAGGCAGAGCCATTCAGGAGCAGCAACGCTTGCTGTCCTGTGCAGAGAGCAGACAGAGAGGAAAGTGTGAGACCACCAGAGGTCTGGGGACGACCACAGGGAGATGCCAGTGGAGACAAGGCTCAGAGAAAGGTGCAGCTGTGTACTTTAATGCGTTATTATACTTATTTGAGACTGGATTTTGTTACCAAAGTGGCAATACAAACGGAGCTAAAGCTTTCAGTGTCTGTCAGTGGTGAAACAATTAGAAAGTCTGAAGGAAACATCACATCACATCACCAGCAGCTTTATCCTGTTTAGTAAAGCCAAGCATCCTCTTTGCATCAGGAAGCATCTGCCTGCATGTTGTGTCCACCCTTATCATTTTCCTTCCCTCATGTTTATTTTCCAGGGATATCTGAGAATTACTCCACCTGCTCCCCGGACCTCCGCACGTGTCCAGATGGATTTTGCGATGCGGCTGAAAGCCTCGATGCGTCCATCTGCCCGCAAGACTGCACAAGTAAGACACATGTGCCTTGAATTCTGACTCTCGTGAGCTCCTGCAAGTTTACCAAGACATTTTGATCCATATGTTATTATTCGGTTTGTTTCATTTGTCTCTGAAGTGGAAACTGTAATCGGAGGTCATGAGAGAGACCTGATGTTTGGAATCAAAGCTGGCTATGGAACCTGCTACTGCTACTCTGAGAAATGTTTCTGTGAGAAGGACGACGTTCAAGGTGAGTCACCATAAATCACAGAAATCCCTCTGAATCAATGTGAAATACATCTGAACACACATACATCATGTCAGCACAGTGCAGTGACGTCCTTTATTCCGTCTCATCCAGAGGTCATATGTGACGACATGTGCAAGACCATCATCGCCACGGCTCTGCTCCTCTCCTTCATCATCTCCATCCTCCTGTCATCATACTTCATCCATCGGTACCACAAGAACTCGCCCAAGCCCCCGATCGCCTCCGCCGAGATGACATTCCGCCGGCCAGCGCAGGCGTATCCAATCAGCTTTCCCGGCAACTTGCGGCGCGGGTCGCAGGACTCCATCGAGACCGACACCTTCAAGATACCCGTGAGCTGTCTCTCTCATCAGGCTCAGTGTTGGGAAGAATTTTATGTTGGGCAAAGTCAGGATTCAGACATGTTACTGTATTTTTTAACAGGAGGATCCTAAGTGGGAATTTCCTCGGAAAAACCTTGTTCTTGGCAAAACTTTAGGCGAAGGAGAGTTTGGGAAAGTTGTCAAGGCGACTGCATTCAGGCTGAAAGGAAAAGCCGGCTACACTACAGTGGCTGTGAAAATGCTTAAAGGTAAGACGAGCCAGACAAATTGAGAATTAATGGGCGCTACGTCGGAGGAGATGAATGGTTTCATCATTTCAATTCCCTCTTTCCCGACAGAAAACGCCTCGCACAGCGAGCTGAGAGACCTGCTGTCGGAATTCACTTTACTGAAGCAAGTCAACCATCCGCACGTCATAAAGATGTATGGAGCGTGCAGCCAGGACGGTACGTACTCATTCCTCCCACCGCCATCCCCCAGGACGTGTGTGTGTGTGTGTGTGTGTGTGTGTGTGTGTGTGTGTGTGTGTGTGTGTGTGTGTGTGTGTGTGTGTGTGTGTGTGTGTCTGTGTCTGTGTCTGTGTCTGTGTATCTGTGTGTGTGTGTGTCTGTGTCTTGGTGTGTGTGTGTGTGTGTGTGATGGATTCTGACTGCTGCATTTCTCTGAATAGGTCCTTTGTATCTGATTGTGGAATACGCCAAATACGGCTCTCTGCGGAACTTCCTGCGTGAGAGTCGGAAAGTTGGCCCAAGCTACATGGGCAGGGACGCAAACCGCAACTCCAGCTACCTGGAGAACCCAGACGATAGGGCCCTTACCATGGGAGACCTGATCTCCTTTGCCTGGCAGATTTCCAGAGGCATGCAGTATCTGGCAGAGATGAAGGTATTTGACTCACAATCATGACCTCTGAGATTCAAGCTCACAATGACGATCAGTTTGATGATTGCTTTTGTGTTTGTCCAGCTCGTCCACAGAGACCTTGCGGCGAGAAATGTCCTCGTCGCTGAAGGACGAAAGATGAAGATCTCCGATTTTGGCCTTTCCAGAGACGTGTACGAAGAGGACTCGTATGTGAAGAGGAGCAAGGTACAGAGATGGACGCCTCTTGGTGCAGTTTCTGCTTTCTCACACATTCAAATGAACTAATCTGATCTGTTGCTGTGTTTCAGGGTCGTATTCCTGTCAAATGGATGGCAATAGAGTCGTTATTTGATCACATTTACACAACACAAAGTGACGTGTAAGAACATCATGATTTCATCTATTATGTACACAGATTCCATTCACAGTTTATTCAAATTTTCTTATTCTTATTTTTGAGCCTGTTGTTCGCTCTTCCCTGTCCCTCCAGCTGGTCCTTCGGTGTGTTATTGTGGGAGATTGTGACTCTGGGAGGAAATCCATATCCAGGCATTGCTCCTGAACGCCTCTTCAACCTCCTGAAGACCGGCTACAGGATGGAGAGGCCAGAGAACTGCTCAGAGGAAATGTGAGCTCCACTCTGTCACTTTACAGCATCGCCTCATTTCTCAATTCCCTCTGAGAGCAATAACTCCCCCCCACTCCCACCACCAGCACATTCAGCCTTGCATCCGTGGAAAAATGTATGGAAAATGAATTTACATGGAAAGTGTTTTACCCAATGGTGCAAATGTTTGTTCATAGGTATAACCTCATGCTCCGATGCTGGAAACAAGAGGCAGAGAAGAGGCCCACCTTCTCAGACATCAGCAAAGAGCTGGAAAAGATGATGGTGAAAAGTCGGGTATGGTGACGCTCTGTATTATAAAACCTGATTATTAATTATTAATCTACTTCAGCAACTGTTTAGATTTACATACGCACATGCACGCTGTCTTACACGTGTCACTTTGCTCGCTCGCTTTGCTTCTCTGTATGATCTGTCACGTCTCCCTGAAGCTCCTCAGATGCCATAATTAGTGTTTCAGGCTCCTGTAATGTGGCCTTGGGCAGTATAATCACACAGCGCACCAGGCGGCTCTTGTTGTAGAAGTGAGGCTAAATATAGAGCCTGTAAGGACGAGGGAATGCAGACGCCCCGAAATAGATACGGACAGCGCTTCAGTTTGATCAAAAGAGCCGGGCGGACAGCAGAGGCAACTGATATTGTTTAAACTATATATAAAGGGATTTTCAAGTTTTATCATATCGATCATTTCATGGGTTTAAATGCATTATCAGCTCTTAAACAGTGCATTACATTACATTACATACATACATTACAGTACATCGCACCCTGTTGGATGGACCTCGGCTCCAGGATGACTTAGACGTCTGGAGGTTTTTTAAGGCCAAAGTATAGTTAGATGCGGAATAGTAGCATTGTATGGAAATGTAAAATCTCAAAGTGCTCGCCTGGTGCCGTCTGCATTGAAACGTATAGCAGTTAAATGGCATCTGTCTGTGCAAGCCTGCAATCAGACGAACTGAAGAGGGTTCAGCCAGGGTTCCTCAGCTTAAGCCAAAGCACTTCAAGCACCTATTTGTAGCTGGTTTATATCTATGGCAACACATGAGGGTCAGCGGCGTGCAGGTTGTTGTGCATTGTGTGGATTAGACAAGGTTATTAATGAACTGTGATGATGTTATTGACTGTGAATGTTTTAATGGAGAGCTGATGCATTGACTGGTTGGGTTCATGATGATTCTCACAAGTAAATCACAGGGGTAATCCATCATGAAGTTGTAAATATGATAAGTTATTGATAAATGGATCACAGTCTGGATGCTGCCGACGTCTGTCCCCAGAAGTTATGTGGTCAAACTCATCTACAAACATTTATGAGGCCATTAGTTAGGAGTAAAATAAGAGTGATGTAGCCACATTTCCTCCTGTGTGCATGTCTTGTGTGCATGTACAGCTGGATAAAGCATCTTAAAGTCGTGCTTGAGTAAAAGATCTCATTCAAAAATTACTTTGATACAAGAAAAATCCACCCATTTGTAAAACTATATACACTAAGTAAGTCATTTAGCTGCTAATGTTCATGTTTGTTAGGTTTTTGGATAATAACTGTACTTAATTAGTAAAAGTAAATAATTAGTTTCCTCAGTGTGTGTTTATACCGTGTCATATATATAAATACTCCACCTAAGTACCAGTAGTGTCACAGTGTGTCTGTTTATCTGCTGTGGCTCGTCTCCTTGGTGATTAGCCTAATCACACCTTTATCTCCTCTTGTCAGGATTACCTGGACCTGGCTGCGTCCACGCCGGCCGACGGCCTGCTGTACGACGACGCCCTCTCTGAAGAGGACACGCCTCTAGTGGACTGTAATAACGCCCCTCTCCCTCGAAACCTCCCCTCCACATGGATTGAAAACAAGCTCTATGGTAGAATTTCCCATGCATTTACTAGATTTTAGAAACAGGACACACAAAGCGCTCTTTTCTTTGGCAAGTTGTGATTGGCTTTCTGTAGTCAAGTGTGTGTGACTGTGATCTAGGCATGCCTTTGCTGATGTTGCTGACATATCTCCCATTTCATCGTAAATGAGAGGCTCAGTGAAAAAGATCTGGTGTCCTGACTTTCTGTTTATTTGGACCTGCTTCTAATGTACATTATAGCTGAAAATCAAACACATGCTACATTTGTAAATATCAAACATACCCTTAATTCTAATTTATATGCCAACGCTCATCTTCATTTCTTATTTGTATATACTGTAGCTTTACATTCCATCTCATCTCCATTTCACATCAGTTTGGCGCTGGAGGAAACAGTGTGTAACATTTGAAACAGGTCCTCGCTGAATCAATCACTCATTGTGGTTTGAATTCCATACTGTCTTAAATTTCCTGACTTTCTAATGTGTATCTATTAATCTTTCATGATTCCACAATGTTGAACAGAGAAACAGTAAGGCTTTTGAACGCAACTCTTGGGTATTGATAAGCCATTGATAGTCAATAGAAATGAGCAATAAGCTGCCTGTGATTTGAGCGCTGACTTGGCTGTGGTTACACCGAGTCAACCACTGAGGCACGAGCAAACACCATTCAATGTACTACTTACTTTATCGCTTCATCAATGTGAACGTGTCATGCTAGAGAGTTTGATTTAAGAGCCTTACTGTCTGCACGCTGTTTATCTTTCACTGAGTGCAGAAAAATGATATGTTCTCATTTTTAGGCATGTCATACCCGAACTGGCCTGAGAAGAGCCCGGTACCGCTCAACAGACATGATGCCACTAATCCGGTCTTTACAAGATATGCCAATGATAGTGTTTATGCAAACTGGATGGCTTTGCCCTCACCCGCAAAAGCTGTGGACAAGCTCGATAGCTAAAGACAAAAACAACACTGTAGAAAAGAAAAGATGAGTAATTGGTAGATGTGTATATTTCTATAAGACTGTACAGATACAATCTGATGCTAAAGTTGGTTCCCTTTTCTTTCTGTTACACGGGTATTCAACGTTTCAACTGGGGTCTTTTTGCTGCAAAATGGCTGGATCCACATAGACCAGGCTTCATACAGCTCTCCACTATGTTTGTTATTATTATTATTATTATTACCTCAAGGTCATGTTAGCCAAATTGTATCAGTGCATGACTATTGTACCAGATTGTATGTCAGTGTCAATGTCTTTTAAGTGCCTGTGCTGCTTCTACAATAGCCTCCAATTGTTAATGTGCGACTGTGAAGATCTTGTTCTCTGGCCCAGGAATTAAAGGGGACGTCTTTACCATCACCTGTTGTAGACATCTGGGATTGTGTGGACAAAAAAAATACAAAATACCGAACAAACACTTTATTTTGCCAAAGACTTGTTGAGTCAGAGTTTGTTCATTCTCTCTAGTATGTGACAGATATCAGCTATAGTGAGAGCTACTGTCCCGTGTCAAACTCCAGTTCACTTTTGGATTCATTGTAATGGCAATCTTTGTGGAAAAAGTCTGATTATGTAAACTAATGAGTGTTATCATTGTCATTATTTGATTATGTTCCAGTTGATAATAAACATTAAAATGGGCAGTTTATTTGTTGACATTATGTGATCATCTGATCTTTGATAAATCTACATTTGTTTGTACAATTGTAATTTGTTTGATGGTTTACATAAATTATTATTTTTATAAAAGCATATTTAGTTTCAGTTGACTTCTATGCCCTTTTTTTGCTTGTTACACACTCAAATTCCCAAACTTTTTTAACTATTTTTGTATATTTACTGTACATTGGTATTTCCTGGTGGGAGAAGTTTCTGAAAAGTCACACACTCATGCTGAACTCTCTGACACACTGTTGCTACAGCAGAACGACATTTTGCTGGTTATTTGCTTTGAGAGCATAACATACAGTATTTAATATAGCCCACTAAAGTAGCTTCAATGTAGTTAGCTACTAACTTGAGTACAGCTTCACCGTGAGTAGTTTATAATTTGAAAAGCTTGCCTGACATTATGCAGGATTATTTTATAAATTAAATAAACACATTAGAAATTACCCCCTAAAATCAATAACAATTACAAAGATGTTCTAAAATTTTATTGAACAAATCACAAAAAACATAAATAGATATAAAAGTAATTTACAGTGAACAAAACATAGAATTTGGTGAAAATAAACGGTTACACCTTTTATGATAACACCTACTAGTGACAAACATAAGAGGCTAATTATCAACAAAACAATAGGTACGTTACAATAAAAAAGAATACTAACGTTAATACTTTTACTAATGCTAATACTAATGCTAATACTAATAATAATAATGCCGCGTGTGTGGTGACGTAAGCGCTCCTGAGGCTCTCATTGGGTCGCTGGTGACCGGAAGCAGTTTCCGTGCCACTCTTGTCTCGCCTGTGTTTGCTCCGTGGCATTTTGTTCCACAGGCTTCTGATGCCTTCCACAGCGGGGTCGCCGCGTGGACAGACGCGTGGACAGATGGACCGACATGACACCTGGTGAGTGGCTGTGTGACATTAAACTGAAAGAACCGCTGAGGACGACATCACGACAACGACGTGAAATATCTGAAAATTAAAGAGCTCGGCTAGTGGCTAAGCTAGCTGCAGAACCGCGCATCTATCCGCTTAATATTTTTCAAAATAAATGTGAACAAAGGTGATTTTTAACTGTTTTGTCGATAAGTTTTAAACGGAAAGACACACCCAAACAGTTCGCACAAATGTAATGTAATATCTAATTCCAAAATTAGATTTATTTTTTAAGTAAGGAGTTAATTAATAATTAATTAAATAAATAAATAGTTTTTAAGGGTGCTGTCTCAATCCTTATCTAGGGAACTGCAATTAAGTCACAGATGTCTCTTGGTTCATGTCCTAACACGTGAAATCTCTGAAATCTGTTGGCTTAATGTTTGTCTGTAGGGCAAAATACACGAAGGCTGAATTACGAAAGATTCAAGTTGTTTACTGAGTTGTCAAGGGCTACAGGATATTTTTGTTGGTTGCTTTTGAGTCATCAGTAAGTCAGCTGAAGGCATTAATAATCTGCAAAATGTTTGAAAACATGATCAGATTGTTGTGTATACTCTGTAATGTCTGTTGTGGATACTTGCAAACTGCCCTTTAGATTAGGAGCCTGGGAGGAGACGGGGGCTCTCGGCTCAGGCTCGGCTCTGCCCTTTGGACCCAGAACCCTGCTGGGTTTCATTGTAGCAGTGTAGTAGGGAATGATTTCAACCTGGGAGGCCAGAATGTGAAGAGAAGAGAAGGCCACCACCCTGAATAACTTTAAGAAACAACAGGAGAACATACGTGTGTATCGACCTCGGTTTAACCAATCTGAACTTTTTTCCAACTCGTATCAGAACAAATAGACACTGACCAGCTTATTGGTCCAGGGCGTCCATTGGCTGCTGACCAGGCCGGCCCCCTAAATGTTCACGATGCAGTTGTTTGTTCAGTAAAAGTGAAAGTCTTCTGTGACATGTGACATTAGGAAAGCATCGCCACAATAAAACTACAGTAGTTTGTATATTGAGATAACTTTAGGCAATTGATATACTTTTATGTTTTGCGTCATCTAAATGGCTGCCAGTGTTTGAGGAAATCTATTTTACATGTTCTTATCACTATACTAGTGTTTATATTCAATTTGAGGGACGAGTAGTGTTCTGTCCCCACTGTGTCGCCAATGTCTTGCTTTTATTCTGAAAAGGTGTGTGTGCGGCAGGAAATGCAGCGTTGGTTAGCTTGATGAAGGTGGCGCTCGCCCACTACTTTTCCCTGTGCTGTTGTTTAGCTGTTAGCGGTTAGCGGTTAGCGACAGTCCAGGTGAGGCGAATGTGAGTTTTCTCAGGATTTGGAATGTAAAACCTTGATCTATGTTGGATAAACACTGACGCGCTTTGTTTGACTGAACGAGCGCAGACAACGTGACGGGCCAATGGGCACTTAGGTAACTATGGAGGCAGGATGAGGGGAACGTTTTACTGTTTAGGTTCTTTCAGCTTCCTGTCTGCTCTTTAATGCTTTCATTCAAATCAGAGCCAGTTAGTTCATGTAATTCACAGTTACTCATTTGATGTCTTCTCATTGTGGATTTGTTTTCTTTTTCAGGTGAACATGTTGGATTTATGGACGTGGATGTAGAGAGTAACACGATTTTCACAATAAAATGACGGTGCACAGAAACTCTGGCTGCCTGCTGCTCTTCCTCTTTGTGGATTTCAACATCAAAACAGGCCGTGAGCATTCCCGATCTGTGAGGTAATATGGAGAAGCACTTTGTTAGTAATGTGAGTTAGTGCGTTTTGACAGAAAATTCAGGGGGGAAGGGAATGCAGACTTGCCAGTCGTAGCTTGTTTACAAGCGCGATGCCCAGGCGAGGGTTTCCCCTGCAGGGCCGGGTGCGCTGGCTCTTCCTGGGCCTCTTCCTGCTGCTGGTGCACCTGCTGTTCGCGTACCTGCTGGAGTGCACTCCCCCCGCTGACGTCAGCGTTGTCTTGCCCGGCCTGGCGGGCGAGTCCTACGGGAAAGAGTACTGCCAGGCCCTGCTGCAGGAACAGGAGGAGCGCCACCTGAACCGAGCCTACAGCCTCAAGCGGCAGATCGCCCAGCTCAAGCAGGAGCTGCAGGAGATGAGCGAGAAGCTGAAGCTCCTGCAGGACAAGAAGGAGCTGCCCGGGGTGCAGGGTCTGAGCGAGACTAAGGACCAGGAGCCCGGAGATCTGCTGGAGTACCTGCACTCCCAGATCGACAAAGCCGAGGTTAATACCGGGGCGCGTCTGCCTAGCGAGTACGCCCTGGTTCCCTTTGAGAGTTTCACCTCCTCCAAGGTATACCAGCTGGAGATGGGCCTGACCCGGCACCCGGAGGAGAAGCCCGTCCGCAAGGACCGCAGAGACGAGCTGGTGGAGGTCGTGGAGGCGGCGCTGGACATCATCAACAACCCCGACGAGGAGGACGGAGTGGAGGACGACGTGGCGATGCAGAGACAGACCTACACAGAGAGCCACTTCACTGAGGGTAAGACAGACGCTCGCTCATGTGGATCCTCACACACGGGCGAGAGACAAACCTGCAGTGTGGAAGTGTGACCGTCTGTCTTCTTTCTTGTGTCTCGTTCACAGGACTGTACAGGACAGAGCGGGACAAAGGGACACTTTACGAGCTCTTCTTCGCCAAAGAGGATTCCAGCAGCTTCCGTCACGTCACACTCTTCCGGCCTTTCGGTCCCTTAATGAAAGTCAGGAGCACATCTGTAGAAACATCCGCCATGATCATCAACATCATCGTGCCACTGGCAGGCAGAGTGGAAACGTTCCAACAGTTCTTACTCAACTTCAGGTAAGAAGACGCTCAGCAGGAGACATTTAGAGACATTTATCCATCAGAAGTGTCTTTGTATCATGAACTTTACCATTTTTAGGGAGGTGTGCATACGGCAAGACAGACAGGTTCATCTGACGGTGGTTTACTTTGGACAAGAAGGCTTACAGGAAGTGAAGTCCTCTGTGGAGAAAATGTCAAGGTGTGTCCTTTTGATGAGCTTGTGTTAGTTTTGTGGGTAAAGTGTCAAGTGGACTTAAATCCAAATGGCATGTGATGAAACGAGCTCGTCTCCTCTCAGGGAGGAGAGCTTCGCCAATTACACTCTGATCCCCGTGGACGAGGAGTTCTCCCGAGGCCGCGGCCTGGACATCGGCGCCCACGCCTGGAAGAAGAACGACGTCCTGATGTTCTTCTGCGACGTGGACATCCACTTCACACTGGAGTTCCTGGACACCTGCCGTCTCCACGCCGCACCGAGTAGGTTTAACCCGTCTGTGCTTCCTTACACTGACAGGCTTTATTGAAACGTGGCTAAATGTGCTCGTTTCTGTTTCTGTAGACAAGAAGGTTTTCTACCCTGTGGTGTTCAGTCTCTACAATCCAGCCATAGTTTATGGAAATCTGGATCTGGCTCCGCCCATTGAACTCCAGCTGGTAAGAACCTGGAAAAATCACACTTACCAAGATTTCTGTGAGCACATTTTAAAATTTCCCCTCATAAATATCCACAGATCTGCATGAGCATTTATACTAAACATACTGAATAAACTGTTATCTCTTCTCTAATAGATTCACAAAAAGGACACAGGATTCTGGAGAGATTTTGGCTTTGGAATGACCTGTCAGTATCGCTCTGATTTCCTTAATATTGGTAAGTATTGATGGTTCATATTGTTGTTGTCCTGAGTAACAAACGTGTTGTTGTCATGTCCGTGTCACGTTGTAGTCACATACATGATGAGCTTTAATACGCACCGTGTCTTTGTCTCAGGTGGTTTTGATCTTGAAGTGAAAGGCTGGGGCGTGGAAGACGTCCACCTGTACAGGAAGTACCTCCGGAGCGAACAGATAGTGATCCGGACGCCGGTGTCGGGCCTCTTCCACCTGTGGCACGAGAAGCAGTGCGCGGACGAGCTGACGCTGGAGCAGTACCGCATGTGCATCCAGTCCAAAGCCATGAACGAGGCGTCGCACTCTCACCTGGGCATGCTGGTGTTCCGCGAGGAGATCCAGGCTCACCTACGCAAGCAGGCCTTCAAGACCCCCAGCAAGTCAGAGGACTAGGAGCTGCCAGCGAGGTGCCGACACGACAGAATAATAATAATGCACTACAGCAAAGAGCCTGTTTACACGGATCCTTTTGCATTTCACCGCACAGCTGTAGACACAGATGAATGTACAAAAAAAGGAACAGGCGATCAATGTGAAGCTTCACAACCACGGTACGACTCTACCAGGTTGGGAACACTTGGATGAAAACCAACAGTCGCTTCAGTTTAGGTCCTTGTGTTTAATATCAAACTTGATTCAGTAAGTATGCAGTTAACTTGTAAACAAACTTCCCATCTTCCGTTTGAAGCCGGTGCAGCTGCTCCTCACGTCACCGGAGACCAGGTCCTCCATTGTTTTCACCTTTTTTCTACTCCTACTACCTTTTACTGCAAGCCTGAGGAATGTCAGCCAATAAGACTTCAGCTGCGAGGCCATTTCTGTATTCCAAACAGTATTGAAGGTAAACAGACTAAAGGTTACAATGACAAATGAGAATAAGTGTAGAGCTGCTGACAGAAGGAAAAGAAGCACGTTCCAAAGAGGAAATCAAAACAATCAAGATCATCAAAAATTGTAACGGCATCAAAAATAACCCCCAGGAAGTTGTGTTCATGAAGTAGATGAGTCTTTTCTAACAGTGTTTGCAGACGCATACGGACCTGTAGTGTTCCATTTGTATTTATGAGTTTAGATCGGCAGCCTGCTTAAGAAAAAGGGACCTTATGTGTGTGTTAAAAGGGACAATCAGTGGCTCTGTTTGTCAGTGGCAGCTTCTAAGTGATGACTAAGCGGTTTAAAAGCCAGGATTGCATGCGAGCGCTTTGACCTTTTAGGCCCACACGGACCAGTATTGTTAAAAATTCCAGATGTCTTTAGCTCCAGTGAGGTTTTGCTTCTTCATACTGGACTTGGAGATTGAATGTTACAGCCACTCTTGTAAATAGTTTTCTAATTTCTTAGCATATACATGCAAGTCCATTATTTCTTTGTCTTATGTGCCTACATTCCTAAAAACTCATATCAAACGCTTAAGAGACGCCGTTAGTTCTCGCCCCATCTCATCCCGTCTTGTCATGTGGCAGATGTTGCAGCCTTGTGTAAATAGTTGAACAGTCGCCCTCTTCAGACTGTGTGAGAAACGTAGCTTCTTCCTCCCGAACGTCCTCATCCGTACACAGCAGGTCAGACAGAAGCTCGTAAGGGAACGGTTTTATTTTGACATTTTCACCATCAAATAAAACTGAACAGAAGGGTTGCGGTTTTTTTTGTTATTATTGTTTTTGTGTCATGTCATTTCTGCTGTTAGCATTTAATCTGATTACACATTACAGTGAAAAACTTGACCAGTTCTATAATTTATAAGATAAAAATGTAATACCAAACTTGTCAAGTGTGATTTGTTTCTTAATTTAAGACAGATGGCATAATACAATTGTATTCATCCATATATATAATATACTACATGAAAAACAGAAAATAATGAGGAAAAACAAAAAAAAGAAGCTTCATCATAATCCAGGAGTCCTTGAATGAAACAAACAAACCTAAAGGGGAAAGTTTGACACGTTTGTTTTCATGTCAGACGCTGCCTGGTTGTATTAATGTGCGATCGCTTCAGGCTGGACCCCCATCATCTTGTAGATCTCCTTCAGGATCAGCAGGGCCGTGTCTTCAGATTCCCTACAAGAATGAAAAAAAGGGTATTATTATAAATTAACCCTCCAACTGCTCAATCAAAGTAGTGGAGCTTTTAATTTGAAAATATCACTTTCGTTGGCATTGAACTGGGAGAATTTCAAAATAAAGTGAGCTATTCTAAGATGTCACGAAAAATGTAACATGTTCTTAACTGCCATGAGGTCATATGGGATTGTGGTGTGGTTTCTAAGTTGCCATAGTACCAGTAGCAGAGGTGACTCTGGAGAGCAAACAGGTACTCGTTGAAACTCTCGATGGGCTTCTCCTGCAGGACGTAGTCGATGCGATTCCCTCCGTTCAGCATCCCGATCTTCACCTGAGGCTCCTCCTCTTTTGGGGGCTCTGGACAGTCTGGCATCTTGTGTTCTGTGATTAAAAAGGGGAAACAATGTGATGCAATCTCACAGACTGATGTGGAAAGAATGACTTGGAGCTTAAAACGGCACTGTCAGCTTTGGAGTCCTCTAGTGTGTGTTATTGGTTACTGCATCCATCCAGTCCAACAGTCACAGGGACGAACACAAGTCAAATGCAGACTAAATGGATGTGACACACACACACACACACACACACACACACACACACACACACACACACACACACACACACACACACACACACACACACACACACACACACACACACACACACACACACACACACACACACACACACACACACACACACACACACACACACACGCACGCACGCACGCACACGTAATAACGATACACAACAGGGTCCAACTCACCCTCGTGCACATGAGCATGCTTCTCCTGCTCTTCGATCTGATTGGCCACGATGGCCAGCTCGGCCTGAAGCTGGGCATTGGACGTGTGAGCTCGGGCGAAGTCGTTGAGCGTCTGCCAGGCGGTCCTCAGCGAGGTGATGAAGCCATGCTTTAGGTCGGAGCCCATCCGAGTGAGGCTCTCCTTCAGTTCTGCAACATGGACACGGTCATTTAGAAGTCAGCACCAACGTATCGGCAAATCGATATTAGTATGTAAGGATGGAAAATCTTAGACATATCCATGATTAATGGACCCCTGAATTGTGTTTCTTCAAATTCTGAGACACCTATGTTTAAAAAAAACATATATATTTATATTAAAAACAGAAAAGAACAGAACTATTCTTCACATAAAATGTTCAATCTAAAGCAGAGCTAAATCCTGTGGACTGAGCAGAAACTCAGGCTGCTTTATTGTTTGGTCGCCCTGTGGTGTTTTCAGGGAGAGAATGGGCTCTTTGTTCTTAAACACTGCAATAATTTGGAGCGCCACACCCATAAAGAGAGAGCGAGAGGGGGGAACAGAGCAAACAGCATGCGCTCAGTTTACACATGTGCAGACAAGGATTTGAGTCAGAATGTGGTGTTTCCGCATGACATACTTCAATCATCCAAGATTTCAACACCAGTCATCAAACTAAAAAGTAATGCAAGTCAGACATTCAGGAGAGAAACAGTCTGCATCTTTGGAGTGCCTTACCCAGATGCAGCCTCTTCCTCCCTTTGTGATGTGGGATCAAAACAGGTTTGAGGTCCACGTCTGTTAAGATCATGGGCTCCATCCTGTAAGCCACCGGGTCCAGCTGACAGAGGGAGAACATGCGTCATCATTAAAGAAGCCATGTGCTTTCAACTCATAGTACCCTGATACGAAAGTGGCATGATAAGAGTTAGATCTGATTAGTTTCTGCGTGAGACCAAGGAGGGAGGAGTGGCGTACCGGATGGTAAATGTTGAAGAACCCCTTGCAGGTGGGCAGCTGGTACGTCTCCTCGATCTTCTCCAGCCCTCGCACGGTCAGGAACATGCCGATGGGAGAACCCAGGGCGAAGAAATTCACCGGCTCAAAGTCCAGAGCGTGATAAACCACCGACACCTGCGGACCAAAAAGAGTGAATGGAGACATTATGACATCATCGACGTTAGGAACAGCTTACGTTTGCACATTATAAGATCTAAAGAATCTAAACAAGCGGCCAGCTGTACCATCATCGTCATCATCAACAGTCACATCTACCTGTCCGGTGCCGACTTCAAAGTAATTGTAGTCGACGTGGATGGAGGAGACCCCGACAGGAAGCTTCTGGACCAGAGGAGCAGGAAGTGCTGCAGCCGCTTGTGGAGGTGCCGTCTCTGGACTGACCTCCGTGACCTCCGCTTTCTTCTTTTGGGCGGCTTGGCGTGCAGCCTGCTTGGTCAGTCGGTCTTTCACAAATTTGGCAATCTTCTTCCTGGGCCCCAGTGGGATTCCCATTTCTTTCAGGTCTTCCATCGTGCACATGAGCTGAAAATCCACCAGAGAAGAAGGTGAACAAGAGGGAGGCTACAGTGGGACACATTTTATTCCACTTCCACCCTTCCGCACGCCTCCCTGACTTTGCTACTTTCACTTCTCTCAATCACAAAATAGAAATGCTGGCTTTTTATTCTTACAAAGGACTCTAAGTCGATCTTCTCCTCGTCTAAGGTGCTCTTGTATTCAGACAAGCCCAGATGTTCCAGCACAGCAGTGAGATCCTCAAACTCCTCCCCTTCTTCCTTGGGCTCCTCCTCCACAGCTGGAGGGGTGACAGCGTTGCTTCCCTGCGTAACTGCAGCCGTTGCCTGCTCAAGGAAACAGAATTCAAATCTTAGAACCACCACCAATCTTAGAAGTTTTACCGCCTGATTAGATTTGTAATTGATCGCAAATGACCTGCTTGCCGTCTCCATTGGTGGTCGGCACGATCGGCACAGGGGGTGAAGACGAGCCGTTCTTCTGATTGGACAGCAAGTCGAAAAGAATGAGGGAACCTGTGGGCACAAAGGAGAGAAAGCGGAGGATCAGAGCCCAAACAGAGCTCCATAACCACCTGAGACACGTTGTAAGTGTCTGTCTGTTTACCTAAACTGTGTCCTGCAACTGAGACGGCTCCTCTGTAGTCTGGGTTCCTCGTCATGAACAGTGCATGAAGTCTGTTAATCTCTTGTGCGACCGTGTCCATGATGGTCTGGCAGTAAGTGGGGCTGTTATAGAACAGCACGTCTAACAGAGTCTCATTGGTAAAGTGACGTAAGCGTCCCGTGCTGGGTAACGTGATCTTCTTTATTCTCCTACAAAGAGAAATACGTTTAAAAAAATAGTGACACCATTTGCTTACTGAATGGATGGCAGACATTTTCTTTCAGACGATTGTCCAACCGGCTCGGCCTCACCTGTCCACCCCTGTGGCGTCTCCATGCAGAGCCGTGTGCCACTGGACAGGAAGGAACTCCACCCGGCTGATGGTGTTGTCGTCCTGAGACTTCTTAAAGTGACTCTGCAGCAGCTTCAGCGACACGTTGCGGAAATCATCCACTGGAGACACAGAGTTGGATATCATCAGATTACGAGACGCAAGTGAAAGTGAAAACAGAACGACGCTGAATCCCATAAATTAGTCATCAAACGCACTTTGTACCCCAAATGACCTTCTGAGGCAGGAGATACTTACCGCACTCCACCATGCTCCTGAACCTCAAGTCACAGACCGGGCCGATGCCGTGAACCATGAACACCAGATGATCCACCTTGGGAAGCTCACCTGGAACCAGAGCAACATGGGAAAGTTACATTAAGGTCAACACGCCTCTCATATAAACCTTCACTTACTTCCTGTAACCTCATTTGAAGGTAACGGCCTCATCTCACTCGTTCACAAGTATTCTGACAACCTGACACCTAACGATCAGAGCAACATGTAGAGCACTTACCGTCAGACACTTCATCGTGGTCGTCGTCGATCCCTCTCTTCACCACTCTGGGCCGGGTCTGTCCATCCTGAGTTGTTCCCCACTCGTCGGGCATGGAAGAGGGCTGGAACTGCACAATCACCTAGAGGGGCCAGAGAGAATCCGTATATTAAAATGCCAAACGCAGCATCTACAAAAACACAAAGTCCCGCATCTCTCCATCTGTGGTTCACCTTTGGATTGTGCATGACGATGGTCTCGCCTGACGGGAACTCCAGCCTGCGGTGCCACTGGTTTGTAGACACGGCTTTTTTATATTCTGTCTGAATACACAATAAAGTTTGATGGTTACAACAATCTCCTCGGTCATCTGGATCATTCTGACCTCCCGATCTGTTTCTGGACCTGTGTATACGAGAGGAACAAACCTCCAACTTGTCGCTGAACTCCTCTGAATAAGGAACAAAGCGGCTGTCCGTGTCGCCTTTGTAGAACCAGGTGCAGCGCCGCACCTCTGTTGGCTCCTCCTCCCAGTACACCGAGGTCCGCAGGCGGTCGTACAGCTGCACGTCGTAGCGCCCCCCTTCTGTACGGATGATCACATTCTCTGGGTCCGGCTGAACTGGAAGGAGGAAAAGGCAGAGAGGATGTTAGAGCAGTTCATTTGAAAACAATGTGCGGCGTTGTGTCTTCTTACCTGAGTTGTACGTCTCTTCTAGATTAATGGAGTCAATGATGCTGAAAGGAAGCCAGACGCTCTTGGACTCCACTTGCTTGCAGAAGAACCAGTGAGGCTGAACGGCTTCGTACACGTTGTAGTTGTATTGCATCATGGCATTAGCAGGGACTAACATTCCTGCAGTGGAGGATGGAGGTGGAGGAGGATGAATATGTGTTGGAGGAGGCTAGGGGAAGAGAAATGGAAGTTGTTTTAGATCATTAACAGTAGTTTTCATTCATTTAGTTACATCGAGTTAATGGGTAATAACTGACTGATCAGGCGTTCCTCTACCTTTGAGAATGTGGGTCCTGGTGGTGGGAATGTTTGTGGCGTAGAGCTGAGGGAGTAGGGATTCTGCTGCGGCATGTGCATCGACGGCTGGAGCTCTGGAGCCGCGAGATAGGGACTAG
Organism: Genypterus blacodes; assembly: GCF_046128005.1. Classification (NCBI taxonomy): domain Eukaryota; kingdom Metazoa; phylum Chordata; class Actinopteri; order Ophidiiformes; family Ophidiidae; genus Genypterus; species Genypterus blacodes. The sequence continues at coordinate 279,407 of NW_027466995.1, read as the reverse complement.
CTCTGCTGCTGGAGGGGGTGTGTCGGTACGGGTTGTGGCTCAACTGCTGGGGCTGGGGAGGCGGCGGGGTCGCTGTGTTGGCAGGAGGAGGGGTGTGTCGTCCCATAGGGCTCTGGTAAACCGCACCGCCAAAAGCTTGAGTAGTGGGGTTAATCTGTGGGCCTGGGGAGGGGGCCAGCGGAGTCATGCTTACACTGCTGGGAACGGACACGGCACCCATGGGTGTCGGAGCCATAGGCGCTGCTGCCGGCGGCGGGCATGGCTGCTGCCCTATGGAGGCAAACGGGTCACTGGCAGTTACGGGGCTGGAAAAGTAGTTGAATGTTGATGCTGCTGGTCCGTTCCCAGAGGTCTGGCCTAGGAAACTGTCCTCCTCTCCAACATCTGTGGAATCATCTAGAGAAAATGAGATGTAGGTCTTCACATTATCATTTCTGAGTGCATATATCAAACAAGAATAACAAAACCCATGAGAGCACTCCTTTAAGAGTAAAACCTGAAGTAAAACAGTAAAAATGTATCATAGAATGCAGAAGAGTTCCCATTACGAAAAGAAAAACATACTGAAATGTAGCTGTGTTTTATCAATATGGGCTGTAGTGCTCAACTTATATCCTGTATCATAAACCGCTAGTTATCTTGATTTAACACCCGTAAAATACATCTTTGTCACGGCTAACGTGTAGTTCAGACAGTCCACATCACTGCCAACAAGGTTTGTAAGACTGACAAGCGAATGACACCCAGTATTGTGATTAATAAACAGCTGACATCACATATCCTGTTGCTAACTAGCCTGCTAAAGCTAACACTTCCTCCGTCAATATTTTATCTCACCTCCTGACAAAACCGCCGGACCGGTGGCCTGACTAACCGGGATGAAAGGCAAATTGAAGTTAAACTCCGGCGCAGCGCTGAACAGTAAATTTGCACTGCTGTTTGGAGCATTATTGTTTTTTCTATCTGCCATTTTCCCCTCAAATTACACGTAGCCACTACCGGGACGGACACGCAAAGCACTAGGACCTCAAATCAGCTTTTCCCTGCCTGGCAGATTTTACAAATCTATAAATCATTAACAGCTTCGTGCGACAACGAAAATAGTCACATACTATTTGTAGATCTACTGTAGTGACGCAGCTCGTATGTCTGCCGCTCGTTGGTTGTAGGAGACACCAGTGTTAGTACCGCGACTGCCATCTAGAGGTAAAATGGTGCTATTACCCTGAAAAACTGGACAATCTAGGTAGATAAGTTGAAGTAAAACACGAAAGCAAATGTCTGACGAGGCCAAAATGTAAAGTTAGAATAGAAACATAGAGTCTACCGAGGTCACTGAAACATTTAATCACAGGGTACCACAGCGCTATAGACAGCCCCGCTCCCCCGGTGTGTTTCTGTACTCAAAACAAGCGCGCTGCTCTCTACGGCACGCGACGCAAATTTCCCGCCGTCAGTGCTACTGTCCTGTCTGAGGAAGACTCCGGAGCAGTCAACAAACTTTCTACCTGGACATTCTGCGGAGATTCTTCTGATATTTGGGCATTAATTGGTGTCTCATCATGCCTTCCACACAGGATTGGATTAACAACCCGCTTGGTGTAGTCGAGGGGATGTTTGGTAAGAGAGACACGCCGGGACTCCCTGACAGCTAACGCGAACGCCTCAAACTAGCACGTTAGCTCGGTGCCATTCGGAGTCACGCTGCTGAACACAATACTCCCACATGTTGAGTACAAATGCTGTGTTTAGGGCGCGTTTCCATCATCAGAATCGGCAAATATCAGGTTTCAATCTACACTAGTTATCAGGCAACTTTGACGTTAAGAACTGTACACAAAGTGAAACTTGGGATGTGGAGTTTACACAAGCAGTAGCTCCAGAAATCCAGTAATTATGACAAGTAACTCATCCAAACTAGGACAATATGGCATTTTGTTCAGCCTCAGCTACAGCTAATATCAATATGTATGTTTTTGAGTAAATGTCAAAGTATTGAGGATTGGGTAAATAAACACTAACCAACCAAATAGTGACAGTAACATAGGTTCATTACAGATATTATGAATTCACACTGACAAATATTTATGTATCTGTATCCCAGTTACACTGAACGTCACACCTGTGCTTGCTACACTGATTGCGATCAATTATTAGTTGTAGTCCCAGTGTAGCTACTTGCATTATTCTAGTCAGGTTGAGATGTTCCAATGATTTCTGCTCCAATTACTTTGACATAAGCATACTTCATGTTTCAGCTGCTTCCCAGAGCGATCCCAACTCTGGATGGGAAGCGAAAGTGGTGGAATACTTCAAAGATCGCCTGAAAGAGAAGGAGGCTCATACCTGGGTAACACACCTGTCAAACCTTAAACCCCCCGCAAAGATCCTCTTGTTATCGGTTTGTGTCGATGCTGAAACCATCTTCATATCCAGGTTCCGTCTCTGAATGACGTCCCTCTGCACTACTTGAAGCCCAACAGCCTGGTCAAGTTCCGTTGTTTAATCCAAGACATGTTCGATCCCGAGTTCTACATGGGAGCCTATGCCACCACTCATCCTTCTTCCAATGCCAAAGTGAGCACTTCCTCTTTCATGTGTCTTCCATGTTTGCATCTGATAACGTGGTTGATCTTATCAGAATGTCTAATTTTACTTTCTGACACCTCCCAGGTTTTACGATGTGGGAAGTACAAAGATGTGACAGAATCTGGGGTACGTTCATCTCTCTTCAGACATTCAAAGGATCCATGAATGCCTCGTTTCAGCTGCAATGAGACTGATTCACGTTTATCCATCGTGTTCTCCAGGTGGATTACAACACGACAAACACTGTGACCGCAGAGAGACAGACGTTCTACTGCGTGCCTGTGCCTGGAGAGAACCCCTGGGTGAAGGAGATATCCTCATCTATGTACACATTATGTCACTCTTACATGACAGAGGAGTTCCGTGTTAGAATCATTTGTCTTGTAAGCGAGCGCGCCCTAGTTTTCCCTTAACTCCGTCCCACAGCTACGCTAGCTGCAGCCAAGCCAGAGTGGTTCCTTCCACCTCGTACGTGCCGAGCAGACAGAAACGCAGCTACGAGGAAGACGAAGACATGGACGACATGGACACACAGCCTCAGAGGCAGAAGGATCCACACACAGGTTTTCCCTTTGTTTACTTATTTAGATCCCCGTGTTGCTGTTGTTAAGCATTACAATCAGATATTGAAGACATGACACAGGTTATGACACTCGCTCTTTGTTATAGCTCTATAGTTGTCTGGCTATAACTCAATGCTGAGCTGGTAAAACTAGGCTCATACCAACTGTTGTCCATTGTCTATGCATTATCACAAAGCTTTCTGGGAGATGTAGGTTTTCACTAGAATTGTCTCGGTCTCCGCAGGTCCTCACAGTTCGGCGGAGAAACACAGCAACGGCGACTGCAAACGACAGGAGACCGAAGCACCTTCAGGCCAGACGACATCTACCTCCCACCTGGACCTCAACTTCCCCCTGCCAGAAGAGAAAGGCCCATCCTGCCTCGTTAAGGTCAGACAGGGGATTTGTTTTCCTGTTTCCATGATCTGATCTCTGAAAGGGAATGATGCGTGGATGAATTTGTGAGTATGAGACATTGTGCTTTGATGTGTTGGCAGGTGTACGAGCAGTGGGACAGCTTCAAGTTGAACGACACACTGGAGATCTTTGGGATCCTCTCGGTCAGTCCTGCTCTCAGCGCTCTGGCGGACGAGAAGTAAGACTCCCGATTTCGTTCCATTTCATTTTGTCCGGCTGCCGTTTCCGTCCGCTCACTGTTTGACGCGTCCACACAGAGACGCCACGTCGTCCCTGCTGGACCCGACGGAGACGGCCGAGGAGCTGAGGGTGCACAGCCCGCCGGCCTCGCTGGTTCCTCGCCTCCACATGCTGCACGCCAGGAGACTGCCACACAACAACCCTCTGCTGCCCCCTGCTGCTCTGGAGGACGGCAGCGCCTGTAAGGACGCCTTCATGTTCATATTTGTTAGACATTATTTTATTTTCTATTCAGGCAGGTTCTTACACGGCCATGGCCCTTAATTCCAGCTATTTATGTAACTCTCCAAACAGCTCCACAGACTTTAGTTTACAGTCTAGTCTCAGTTATTCAAGCTGCTGCAGGCAGAGAAAGGAGGCCCGAACTCTAAAGTTCAGTTTCCTTGTAAAGCTGTCTGAGCGTCAACAAAGCAGCCGGTGCCCTCTGCTGCAAACCCCTCAGAGCCCACATGCCCTCAGTTGCCATGGGGATGACTCATCTGAAATCTCTGTCCCTCCTCCTCCTCAGTTTTATCTTCCACCCTAAGCGAGATGGCGTCGGTCCGGACGGAGCTGCTGACGTACTTCACTCACGTCCTCCTTGGAGACGAGCTGGCGGCTGAGTACCTCTTACTGCATCTCATCTCCAGCGTGTACGTGTCAGGATACAAGCCCGTATCGCCTAACACGGCAACTTCCTGCCGTGTTTAGAGGCTGCCTGCCAAAACCAAAGTGTCTTTCTTCACAATGAGCTTCATTTGTCACTCGTAGGTACGCGAGACGAGACGTTCTCCCTCTAGGCAAGTTCACCCTGAACCTGAGCGGCTGTCCCACCGACGCCTCGTACACCGAGCGCCTTTACCAGATCATCCAGCAGCTCGTGCCCTCTGTGAGTGAACCAAGGCCAGAGCCACACATAGTTTGATGAAAGATGAATCAGAACAGGCAGCTCGTGCTTCATCAAGTCCTTTGAATAAGAAACGGCTTCACGTACACGTTTGTCACATTGAACAGCCTTTTCCCGTCTCTGCGCCCCTTTGCAGTCGCACTACTTGATCATGAGTCTCCAGAACATGAACCGGATGCGTCTGGTGCCGAAGAAGGACTACGTGGCCAACAGGCTAGTGAGCGGAGTGCTGCAGCTGGCCAGGAACACGTCCCTCTTCCTGGACGAGACCCAGCTGGAGCAGGGACAGCTGGACACGACAGGTGAGGCTGTGGAAAACCGCAAGGGGCCGACTGAGACCGAGTCTGACGTAAATAGAGATCCAGCACTCGCAGTGGGGGAGATAAACTATTACACTGCATGCAGCCTGTAGGCACTGATTAAATCATTTGATTGATTTAACACGGTGTGTGTGTGTGTGTGTGTGTGTGTGTGTGTGTGTGTGTGTGTGTGTGTGTGTGTGTGTGTGTGTGTGTGTGTGTGTGTGTGTGTGTGTGTGTGTGTGTGTGTGTGTGTGTGTGTGTGTGTGTGTGTGTGTGTGTGTGTGTGTGTGTGTGTGTGTGTGTGTTCTAGGTGTCCACAACGTCACGGCCCTGGGGAACCTGATCTCGTGGCAGAAGGTTGATTATGACTTTAACTACCACCAGATGGAATTCCCCTGCAATATTAACGTGCTGGTCGCGTCAGAGGGCCGCTCGCTGCTGCCGGTGAGGACAAAGCGGGAACGAGACGCGCAACCGCAGGGCGCAAAATACCTGAACCTCCCTCCCCCCTCTTCCTCCCTCCCCCCTCTTCCTCCCCGGCCAGGGAAGGGTTTAGGTTTCCAGCAGCCTCTTGTGAGATCGAATCCCGGGGTCGTCTCTAGCCGGCGTCACACTGTCATCCGGGCCGCCATTGGTCGGCCGCAGCAAACCCCCCCCTCCCCTCCAGCCCGCCAGCTTGAGTCTGGGGGTCTCTCGCTTTGTTGCGAACGGCTCGAGGAATGCGCCGTGTGCTATTCCTGTGTTGTTGGTCTTACGTGTTGCCATGGCTGCAGCCGTGTGCCGAGAGAAGAACGGTCCCTGTCTGCTAGGCCCGACAGTGAAGGGCAGCGTGCAGTAAACAGGTCTCACAGTTGGATCAGAAGTTCACAGCTGTGTTTACAGGGAACAACTGTTGAGCTGAGCAGCAGCTGGAAGCTCAAGCTGATCAAATGCTTCGTCTACATCTCTGCTCCTGCCTGGCATGATAGCAGAGTTGAAGCTTATTCTGTTATACCGCATCACAAAAAGGGCTGGGGAAGTTAATTACTGCCCATTAAAATCAATGAATATTCATATCCATGGAAGAAACTAGTGTGTGTGTGTGTGTGTGTGTGTGTGTGTGTGTGTGTGTGTGTGTGTGTGTGTGTGTGTGTGTGTGTGTGTGTGTGTGTGTGTGTGTGTGTGTGTGTGTGTGTGTGTGTGTGTGTGTGTGTGTGTGTGTGTGTGTGTGTGTGTGTGTGTGTGTGTGTGTGTGTGTGTGTGTAGGTTCTCATTGTCTTCTGGCACAATGTGACTACTGTCTGTCTTTGACCCCACAGTCGGACTGTCGCATCCACCTCCAGCCTCCCCTCACCCCGCCCGTCCTGGAGGAGTATCTCCATGGCATCCACGTGCACCAGCAGTCGTCCCAGCTCAACAAGTTCAGACTCTACCTGACTGTGGCCCGAACGCTGGACTACAGCATCTCTGATGAGGTGACAAAGGTGAGACGAAGCCTTTTACGGTCAGTCTGTAAACATTCTAGAGACATTTGAGATTTGCATAAAATGTCTGCTTACACTTCTCCTTTTCTAAGGCGGTAGAGGAAGACTTTGTGGATATGAGGAAGGACGATCCCCAGAGCATAACTGCTGAGGATTTCCACAGAATGCTTGTTGTGGGAAGGTAGGCTGTAATCAAGTTGATAGAAATTGATAAGAATAGTCTGGAGTGTGAGCGTTGACAAAGACACGACTCACTGTGCCAAAGGAAACAGCTTGACAATAAAAAAACAAATATGTGCACTTTCTGCGTGATGCATGTTGAATGGGAAGTAGCTGACTGCCACTCTGTTCTCAGGTTGCTGTCTCTGAGCCTGGGACAGACATCTCTGTCTCGAGACAGCTGGCAGAGGGCCAAACACATCGACATGCTGCGGAGGAGCCGGATGGAGCAGCAGAAGTGCGTCAACGGCAACGAGCCGTGATGCGGAACGCAGAGCAGTACGGTCGTACTTCATTCTAAAAAAACCTTTGTAATAAATGTGTTTTTCCATGCGCCACATACTGTAGTTCATGATGTGCTCAGAGCTTTTGGCCTTTCAGAGCTGCAGATTAGACTGAATTAGATTTCTCTCACGTAACTACTAATGGTTCTCGAACATTAAGTCACATCTCAGTGTGTAAATTGTGCCTTAAACTCAGAGCTTGGTGAGGAATTCTTAAGTGTTTTTTTCCGCCGTGTTGCTGCAGACCAAATTTTCTACTTTTGTAATAAACCTCCATTCGTTGACCTGAAAATATGTGAATAATGCAACCAGGCCCAGTGGTGACATGTTGGGGGCGTGTTATAAGAGATGTGATAATAAACGTCATGCAAAGCGTGTTCACTCTTTTATTCTAATTTCCATCTCGCTAGACAAAACTTTGTACATCGCACGTTATCAAGTAACACACCCAAAGAGGATAAGAATAAATAGGATGCTTTAATATACAATAAAATCTGAGTACACCATGGAAAACGATGAAAAGTCAGTTAAAGAACTATAAGACGTGACCACAGACGTTCAGATGACGGTGCTAATGGTAGAAATGTGCTTCGACAGTGCAAATCAAAGGAGGGGGAAGCCAACCATAAATGACAAATGAAGACGTGGTTTCAAAAGCACTTGGTGTAAGAAGAGAAAAGGAACAACATCTCACTCAGCATGAGTCGGTTAAACAGAACTATGCAGCTTTTGCATATTTAAAAACCAGACACCTAAACTCCAGCACTGTGATTTCTCTCAGGAATGTTGGTCGTCACCGTTTTCCCCCTTTTAGCCTTACTCAGCCAATCAAAAGGGACAGGATCACTCGTTTGAGAACTGTTCCAGTGTTTGCTTGCTCTCCTGAACAAAATTGGAAACTACTGTACTTCAAGAGATGGGAAGCTACAGTGACAAAAGAACAGGGTGATGAACGTGTCCTTGAACGCCCCACAGACACAGTACAGGTGACCTCAGACGCGTTCACCACCTTCTTGCTCTCTTGCCATTTCACTTCCTTCCGGGTGCCTCGTTGCATTATAGCCTTTATCTTATAGCTTTGGCAGCGTCGGACACGTATCAGCAGGTTCAATGACCTCATCGCCACCCCATTTGCATCAAGTAACAGTTAGATAAAATATAGAAACTATCCCACACGTAAGTAAAGCCTATTGGTGAGTGAAGCTGAACGGACGGAGACGACGGTCCAATATCACCATTTACAACACAAAATATGGAACGTGTCGCTCTTTATCCTGGGATATTCCAACAGGGGGCAGATTATTTCGCAAAAACAAACACCAATAAACAGCGGGGAAAGTCACTTAAATACGGAAACTTAATGGGTAACAACTAATGAGGCAGGGTATCACTTCTTGAGGTTAAAAATTAAGGAGAAAAAAATGCTTCGTACGCGATACAACGACGCTTAGAACTAAATCTAACGCACATTTCCTCCTAAAAGCAGCAGGGACGCTCGTCAAACAAACCCACACATACTGTACACACAACATACACAACCCACGCTAAACATACTTAAAACCTTAAGACAAGTAATGCGGGGTGAAATATCCCAAGATAAAGTTCGTATTGTCTACAGTACACCGAATGTAACATGTAAGAATAGACGTCAAAAAGGTAGATTTTGCCATAAATACCTGATATACAGAATTCTACTACAATCCCCCTGTTAAGGCAAATATATGCTTTTTAGGTTGGGGGAGTGTATAAAGCATAAAGAGTCTCAAAATGTGTGTGTGTAGGGGGGAAGGGGGGGTTGCATATACATCTACTATATGCTACTCGCCACTGTTTATCAATGTCAACGCAACAATGCTGGCTAATGACGCAGCTCAAAACAATCCTCGGAATTTAATTAGCACAACTTCGCCTACTAGCAAACTCGATACATTTCTATGGACGCGACTCCAACCAGTGTTTTTCTGGTTATCTGACTCTTACCAAGTTGTTTTTGTTTTGTTTCCCCAAAATAAATAACGCTCCTATACCTCTAAAGCCGCCACCCTACTATCAATACAAAAGCTGAAGGGAGGAGACGGACATACGATGCTCACTGTACATTATCAACAACCAGGGTACTCTTACCAAACTCTTGTGGTCATTAATTTCTATAATCGATAGATATCTGCTAAGTTACACTTGACAACAATGATATAACACAGAGTAGCTACGCGTGTCGCCTTGTGTGGTTTCTGATAGCTATACAATCTCCTTTGGAAATCACTGAAGATATTTGGTCAGGTTCAACAACAACAACCATTTAACAAACTGAGCGTTAGAAGGAGGTCGATATCACACAAAAAAGCCAATAAGTGACCTGCACATACGGGAGGAGGACACGCGGTACACAAGTATCTCAACCTCACATGCAACCAAAGGGGGGGTAACCAATTAAAATCATTTATCTAACTAAAAGGACAGTGATGTGTTTACATGCACAGACATCATGGTTCTGTAGGAGTTTATGGGAACGCTATTGTTCAAAATCCAAATATCAACTTGTGTCTTTTGAATCTCTAAAGTTGATCCAAAGTGAACATCACTGAAGTTCTATCTGGTCTTGTTTCAACACCGTAACCAGGTTTTCCAAGATAGAAAATAGTTTACTGACTGGATTCTACTGCTGTGGCACGTCTGGATTCCTCTTCAGTGTAGATGTGTCAGGTCTCTCAAAACCACGACATTACAAAGTCAAATGCACATTCTAATGTACTAATGTGCGGTGAAACAACTGTCACTTACAACAGGATCAGACTCTAAAACCGCTTGAATAAACAATATAGATGTCGTCTGAACTAACAAAGTGATGTCGTCAAGCTGACAAGGTGATGTCACACAGTAAACAAAGTTACAATAGTGCTGGCATCCAAACTAACAGGTTTGCAACAATGATGTCACATTTATACATTCTGAAATACCAATCGCCTGATTCTGGCTCCTGCATCTCCCGATACACAAGCCTGCAAGAGAAACAGGATATGAGCCGAGCTTCCCTTTGTTCAGAATCTGGACCAGAAATCACTCATTGTTCCCATAAATCATTAATTCCATTGTTGTGTGCATGTAAACATGATCAGTGTCCTATTGGACCTAAGAGTATTTGTAAATTCTGTACATGATAAACCAGTAAGTAAAACTAAAGGGCTGATTTTGGAGCGGGATTTGTTGGCCGAGTAGTGATGATGTGTGCAAGCTTTTGCTACTGCTACCGTTCTGGAAGTTTGTACACATATACTACTACAGAATCCTGCTACAAGGAAAAATGCTAGATCTGGATGATCCTGGTCTGGCACTGTGTAAACATTGCCTTCAGCTCGCTCTCCTGGACCTCGTTGATAGTATCTGGCTCCGGGCTCTTCTGAACCTTCGCTACGGCAAAGTTGATGCCCTGTGTGAGCCCCGCCTGGGTGAGGCTGGCCACCTGAACCATGGAGCTCTTGATCTTGGCAAAGGGGGACACCACTCGGCTGCCGTTGCTATCGGCGGGCGAAGGGCCAAGGCTGCCTTCTATCTGTGAAGTCAAACTCCTCTGAGAGCCTCCCGAGACAGCTGAGGTTGGCTTCTGGACGGTGAGGAGGGTGGAGCTGGAGGTAGTGGACTTGACGTCAAGCTGGGATGGCCTGGGGAGCTGCGGCTCCTCCTCTTCCTCCTGCTGCTGCTGCTGCTCCGGGCCGGGCTGTTTGTCTGAGTTTGCAGAGACTTTATTCTGAACAGGCACCGTGGGGTTGATTGGGGGGACAGCAGCTGGTGGCTCTTCTCCAAATACCTCCACCGGTACGATCTGTGCGTCCTGGACAAACTGATGGCAGTAGGCATCGATGGGGGTTCCAAAGTCAATCAGAATGGCTTCCTCAGCCACCGACGCTGCCCCGGGGGACTTGTCAACACTGGTTTGGGATGAACTTTTCAGATTCCCATCGCAGCCAGTGACCCGGATAACAGAGGGAATATTTAGGTCCACACTACAAATGGACTGGGAGCGACTTCCCAAGCGGGGGTTTGTTGCTACAATGCCACAGCTGGGCAGCACGTAGTCCACGTTTTCCAAGGAGCCGGAAAACGGGTTCTCCGGGTCGGAGTTGTAGGAGTCAGAGTCGGAGGAGATGATTGAGTGATTGTCGGCGAGATCTTTCAAAGCTCCAGCAGCGGGCTTGCTGTCCGACGTCTCCAAGCTGCTGTCTGACTTCCACAGGTTGACGTGCATAGTTGGTTTCAGGAAGTTTACCTTCACATCAGGCTTGGAGAAATTCCCCAGCCTGCTAAGGGGCCCTATGTTGACATTGGACTTGGTCTGTTTCACTTTTTGATTGAGGGAGGAGAATTTGTTGAGGAGGAAGCTTTTGCCCTGTGCCAGACCAGAGCTACCGTGGACCGGGTCACTGGATTTGTTCTGGATGCCCATTATATCCTCATGAGGTTTACTCTGCCGCCTGGAACAAAGACACAGAGCTTATTTCAGTGGTTAAAAGTAATGGCTGTATAGAGTAACGGAAATGTTTGATAGAGAAATACAAACCTCTCCAGCTTCTTTTCTACCACAAGCAGGTCCAGCCCGACCGCCTGTTTAGTTATGCGAAGCATCTCAGCTATGCATTGTAAGGTGTCTAAAATAAATTACAATATACGTTACAAGCAGTATATAGCAGGTTTAGAACGTGGAAGAATACTTTCAATACAATTCAAGGCATTTGCTATAATAACAGCCCACCTTTTCCATCATCTTCAGGATTCCTTGTTGCTGCCCGTAGCGTGTGAAAGTATCCGCTCGTCTCTTCATTCCTGTAATGCAGACGCATGCAGCAGAACTTTGGCTTCCCAAACAGCGTAGGCTCTGGACCTGCGAGGAGATGGACAATCCTTTCATTTGCATTTAGTGGTGTGCTTTCCTCGCATGACTCACAATGAGTAGCGGCATTGCAAAAAGGTTACTGAGAAACTGTTATACACACTTTGGGGAAGCGATGAATGACTCAGACTCATCACTTCTCCTTAGAGAAACACTCACCGATTTCAATCTTTTCCAAACCCGATAAATTAAGCCGCTGGTATTGGTTGACTTTATCTGCTTCTTCATCATAGCTAGAAGCAGATAACACATGCAAACATCAGCCAATCTGTAAGAGCAACTTTCACACACCATGGAGTATTTATAAAGGCAGACTTACTAAGCAATGTAGTAAGCTTTGTCTGACAGAAGCAGCAGTACGTCCACGTCTTTGTTGGTTGCATCTATAAGGCTGAAGGGAAATAAGAGATACAATATGAACACCAAACACTCCCAGGAACAACAGTCCTTACATCTGAAGTATGCACAAAGTATCCACCCAATACAGCAAAGCAGCACAGCAACCCACTAACCTCAAGTCACAGTTGATGAGGGCCCAACCGCCATGGAACCTCTCATCATCTGGTAGCAGGAGCTGCATGTAGGTCTGCAGCAGAAGGCTGACCTGCTCCTGAGCTCCTCTTTGGCTCTCCTTCTCCTTCTCTTCGTGCTCCTTTTCCTTACTGAAGATGGAGTAGAGGTCTTCGGTCACGGGCAGGCCCATCATTAGGTCTGCAGAAAAGGCGGTGAGACACAAGAGACACTCGGCTATAAAAAGACCTTTTGTTACCACAGTTACGGGCATATGTGTTTGGAAGGGCAGCGATCCGTACCGATGACCGCTTGTCTGTACGCGTCCCTGAAGCGATTCAGATAGTAGCGGTTGGCCGAGTTCACGCCGTCCTTCATCACGCCGGCCAGTTTTCTCTCCCCGGTCCGGGTAAAGTCACCCTGAAAACGCATGATGTAATATTCAAACTGATGCATTGTGTTGAATTACACTTGATATGTGACTTTATTATTTGTAACTTTTGTCAGATGAACCATAGAGTCGCTCCCAAATGAAGACTTTGGGTATATGAACCTTGGTATTGTGCCAAGGACCACTAATGCTGTCATTTTGTATTTGTACATGAATCATATCCTAATGTTATCAAGGTGACAGAAAGTTCATAACTCGGCAGCTTATGCGGTCAAAACGCCAAGCCCAATTTCCTGTGATGAAAGAAGATGACTTGCTACTCCTCCTTGTATCTGTATCTGTATCTGTAAATGACAATGACATTACCTTCAGGGCAGCTGTGCCTGCATATTGTCTGCTGATGGTGTCTCCGTTGTTGGCCCACATCATCTGATAAATCCTGTAGCACTTCAGAGGCAGCGGCTGCTCTGGAGGCATCACTCCCAGTTTCTTCAACTGCGGGGAGAAGAGAAGACGACTCTCTCTTAGTTTAATATGCATCAGTTGCAAGGTCAGCCTATCTCTCGTTTCTAAATTTACACTGTATTTGCTCAAAACATATTACAGTTTTGATCATTAATTCCTCCTCAATCTCAGTTTTTCATTCCTGCTTTGTGTTTTTCTAGCTTATAGTCTTTGAACCTTGATTCTCCAGATGGGTTTGTAAGACCTGGAGAAGATCTCACCTGTTGTTCCATCACGGCCCGAGCAATGGCAGCTTGGACCACGTTGGTCCTGTCCAGACAATCCATACAGTTGACCCTAAAGATGCCTTCCTGGTTGCAGATGACTCCTGCTTGGTCCACCCTAACAGAGGAAGAGGCACAGATGTTAGGACACAATCATGGAATTAAGATTTTCATACCAGCAGCAATGACACATGCAATGACACACTGGGGGGATAAAGATGAGCTAAACCCCATATTAATACACTATGTTTGTGATATTCTTCCATAATACTGTACGTGACACTTACCAGCCCCATTTCATGTCGGTGATGATATCAGATATGGCATCAGTCAGTACCTGCACATTCTCAAACTTCATACCTCGGCTGAGAAACAGAATACGAGGAGAGTAATGTAGAAGTACATGTACTGCAGTATAGAATAACCACGAGGAACAGTAATTTAAGGAGCTGAGGAAAGTCTCACCAGTGCTCGTGGAAGTCAAATGAAACGTATGTGAGGTTGGGGTTGTTGTAAAGCAGGACTTGCTTTAAGTAGGCATCACCAATCAGCTTCTCTCGTCCGCTTTGGTCCACTAAGTTAATGATGACCTGAATATGATACACAACAAGTGCTGTTGTAGTTGCACAGCTTGTAAAATGTGCTAAGATCTATTTTCAGACAGACTAATAATGATGCCAAGATGCACTGGATACAACACAGTTTAGTGTGTAAAACTTGACATTGTGACTTTTATAGGTCACACTGGCTTAGACTTGGGAGAACAAGGGAAACAAATATTCAAACTAAACGCAAAACCTGCCGGTGTTGGCAGAATGATAGTACGTTAGCCAACAACTATTCTCACACAAAGAAACATGCAAAATACAAGACATTTAAAATCTATGCAAAGCTTATATCCACATATACAAATGGTATTGCAGCTCACCTGCTTGGTGTACAGTTTAAGTTGTTCGTCAAAGTGGGCAGCAAAGTAAGACATTGTCTCCTTCTCCCCTGAAACATTAGAATAAGATACCAATTATTGAAGGCAAGCCATTCTGCAAATTTCAACATCAGTGGAGATATAAGTGCTGGTTCCTCAGTCACCTGAGGACAAAGCCAATTCACAATTTCTAACCCATCTTTAATCTATGTCACATTTGATTTCTAGGAGTAAGCGGAGCGAAGACTGATGAGCGGCTGCGTCCTCAGGAGAGATGTCGGGGCTTCCACTGACCTTTCTCCAAGCGTGGCCGGGGATTGTAGCGGTACCCAGCCTGGCTCCAGAAGACGGGCACTGAGCCACGGGTCTGCACGAAGCACAGAGTGTGGTTGTGCACGTGGATCAGCTGCTCCGTCTCCACATAATTAGCTACATGACCATCTGTATCCACTCCTCTGCGTTTGTACCGCATCCCTTAGGGCAGAGAGAATGAATCATCACTACTCAAACATTATTAATATCACAGATTCACTTCAAAAGTGAGACCCAATTACACAAAAATAATAGTTCCCCCGCTACCTGGACGGTGTCGGCTACGACGGGAAATCAGGGCCACGGTGAACCGGGGATGGATGTCATCAACACAAGTGGGCTCCTGTGGAGGGGTCTCAGGACTGCTCCTCTCCTCGTCAGAGGTGTCGTTGTAGTTCACCACCAGTTCCTCCACCTGGACAAAACCCTGGATGATTGGCATCACCCAGAAGTCCACCTCGGGGTCCTACGGGATTCAAACAAACAATAGAACAAGATGTGAGGATAAATGTTTCTTGCTTGGGTGACATGTGTGCACGTTTGCCCAGCAGGGCCATCTGTGGTCTGTGAGCTAACGGGGAGGCAGTGGCTCAGTGGGTAGTGCTTCCGCTTGGGAACCGGAGGGTTGCTGGTTCAGGGCCCTGCCGAGGCGCCCCTGAGCAAGGCACCGAACCCTCAATTGCTCCCCCCTCTGCGAAGGGTGGTAATGTAATGTAAGTCGCTTTGGATAAAAGCGTCTGCCAAATGATTGTAATGTAATTTAATGTAACAGCTGTAAAGAGAAGCATTCGAGTACAAACAATGTCAGCAAAGAATTGACGCTGGGGACCCAGACTATTTAAACAACAGCAACAACTAGAGCAGCGCTGTTATGCTTTCATATTTGCTTACCTTAAGGTCAATAAGATCCTGGATCATGTGCTTGTTCCAGAAGAAACGGTCATCCACCTTTCACAAAGACAGAATGTACAATCAGACAGGAGTAAACCATTAAATATATAAAGATACATGTACATGATATTAATGTTTCAGTGTGCTCTGATACAAGCACCTTCTAACCTGTTTCCAGAGGGGCAGGTTGGACTTATCAGAGTCTCCCTGGCGCTGCACAGTGTTTGTCAGGTCATAAGTCATGCTGTAGTAGAAGGAGTCTGAATCCATGAATATCTTGTACAACTCATCCAGCAGCCG
Organism: Genypterus blacodes; assembly: GCF_046128005.1. NCBI lineage: Eukaryota > Metazoa > Chordata > Actinopteri > Ophidiiformes > Ophidiidae > Genypterus > Genypterus blacodes. The sequence continues at coordinate 263,502 of NW_027466995.1, read as the reverse complement.
CCTCTCCAGTCGCTCCTTCTCTTTGTTTTCCTTGACCTGGAAAGCAGGGGAGTACTGGAGTGGGTGGGTGGATGGAAAAGCACCGCAGGTTGACAAAGAATAGAAGGAAATTAAAAAAACAATGACAGGATAATAGGAAACAGGAAAGGAAGTGTGCGAGTGTGGAACTCTGGAAATAAATGGAATACAGTGTAGTGTAAAGAATACCTTTTTCTTAATTGGCACAGCCACGTTAGATTTGATCTGACTTAAAGTTTTCATCAAAAACTTTGAGTCATCGGGAGACTGGGCCAGTTTTTCTGGTTTGTCAATTCCAAAGTGATGCTTCTTGCAGAGCTGGAAAAGAGGAACGTCTGTCAAATGTATGCAGCAGTAGAATCTCATATAGTCTGAAGAAGAACTTACTTACTGAAATAATCACTCTTTCTACATTATTCTCCAGTTTTAAAATGACATCATGACTAACCCTACTTCTAGTCACACTTAAGTACTATCCAAACCTACCCAAGTAAAACACGACAACTTACATATCACACACAATCAAACACAACACCGTACAGTACTCTATTTCCAAACTACTGCAATGAACAATCTACATTCTACACTGTACTAAGGACAAAGGGATCACACTGGCAGTTTACTACAAGCTGGGGGTCAAAAGGTACATCCAAGAACAAGCTACCTCTGATATCACTCACTTGGAAATACTCTGTCTCATCATCCATGAAGCCCCCCTAAAAAGACTGAGATCTTAGTAATATTCCAACCAACCCAAGATTTTCTGCACTAATTCAGGTCTGCATTCATCACTGGCTCATGTGTGTGTGTGTGTGTGTGTATGGTAATAAGATGTTTTAATTTTAACTCATCTATATGATCGTCAGCCCATGAATCACATGTTGACGCACACAGGTTATTTGTGGGGACATTAAATGACGATCTGAGTTCTCAACTGCTGTAATAAGGAGTGAGGAGGCCGACGGCAACAACGTATATACAAACACGTGAACGCTGCCTCTGGTGTCTCGTGTCTTGTGTACACACCTCCAGCTCAAGCTCCTGGGGCTCCTCATCAGACAGAGGGATGACAGCTATCTTTGTGATCTTGTAGACTTTGTGGTTTCCTGGTAAATGGCCAACCAGGGCTTTCTGGCGGATTAATATGAGGCCGAGAGGAAGATCTGCCAAGAAGAGGAGAAGGGAGGGGGGGGTGTTGCGTCATGGGTACAGAATTCTCACATTCCAAAAGGTGTGACAAAACCAGCTGCCCGAGAGCCACTAACTGCAGATTTACCCTCTTTAATAGACCGCACAGGACATCTGAAAAATAAATATTTAAACATTTATTTACCAGATTTATTCAAATAATGAACCCGATCACACTCAATTCGCAAACGGATGCGATGATCAATTTCACATGTCCAACCCTGAGAGCCGCAGAGACGCAGCTGCTGGTTGAAGTCACCGTCAACACAAAATCAAACCCGGAGATACATCATCCGTTGAATCATCACCGTCAGCTCACTCCTTCTCATAACAAGGCATGCTTGAAAGTACATTTACACAATTACTTCACACCGTTCTTTGTGAGGAGGAAATAAACAATGTACTGGATGACTGGATCATTTAAATGTGGGGCGTACAGTGTTTGAAAGGGATAATGGTTACGCTCGGTGCTAAAGCGGAGAACAGCGGGGAGGGAGAAAGGTTTGTGTGTGTCACTGTCCACTTACCTGTGTGAAGTTGTATCTTTCCGATGACACCCTCCACTAGTCCCAAACACACCGGGTTCCAGGCTAACAACAGGTCTGTGGCTGCAATAAACATGGAGATGAGACGTCACAACAGTGCTGTAGGTGCACACTCAGATACAGCTGATCATAAGCTGCAGGCAAGATGTGAACTAAAATCAGAAACACTAGAGCTGTGGAAGCCTAAATTACCTTTACACAAAGTACCTCAGAGGGCCAGTCTTGAATATATAATATATAAACTACCCATAACTGATTGTGATTCAAATTTGAAGGTCAGTCTTTCAATGAGCGGGTGAACGGTGCAGCAATTGAGTGTTAGGGCGATTTGATGCAAAACAACTACCCTGTTTTCCATTTACTTAGACTGCAGTGTGGATCTGAACTGGTTGCGGGGCAGAAAAGACAACAATACAATACAGATCTGGCTTTTTATATGAGCAAAGGAGAGGAGAGGAGGGTGAGCGGTTACAAGGGTATCAGAGACGCCACTGTATCTCTACACCAGGTCAGGCAGAAGCGATACGACAGGCGCCTCCTGGCTTCTGACATGTCCAAAGTCTGAACGCACCATAAGACGCACAGTGGAAGGATGAACATATCTATGCTATTTCATTACAAAGGTTAAGGGCCAGCCTGGAATACTTAACAATGTATATATGATTATAAAACACATACAGATCGTTTTTTTTTCCAACACTGTACAATTATGTAGACAAACTGACTCAATGGAAACTTGGAATGTGTAGCATTGGTGAAGGATTGAACAACGCAGTGGAGAAAATTGGAAAAATGTAAGGGGTGCGGCTGAGGGTGGACAGCATCAGGGAATCACTCCTCCTGTTCCATGAGTCAAAGAACGTCATGTACAAGAGACCCAGAGGGCCCGGGAGGGAGGGTCTCTCCAAAAATATAATAATACACGGGGAAAAAGAATTCCACAACTTTGCTCCGGATGTGCAATATGGAAATTCGTCTCTGTGCCCTTATGTCAACAAGCCAAGTGAGGAGTGGAAACCCTTTTTCCAATTAAATAATGAAACAGCGGTGCAACTAAAAACCTGTTCAGGGTGGCTGCACAGGCGTACTACTTCAACTGACACGCAGGGCCTTTGGGTGCACACAGCATACATGTATACGGCGTCCCATATGGTATGTTTATAAGCATAGAAAACAGCAGCATTATCACAGTCTAATCAATCCTTTCTAGGTCACAGATGATCACTGTGATGTGATGAAGGTTTAGAAGAAGACACCACCACCTTTCCAAACTGACCTTAACAACACACCCTTGTTTGGGCCTTAAACTTACATATTGTAACCGCTGTGTGTGTGTGAATGTTCCACACAGCAGAGTAGCATTCACTTCTTTAAACAGCACAGTGACTCCGGAATGCGGTCAAATACCATTTAAACGTGACGGATATGAAAGATGACACTCGGCAACAGTCACCTTACTACACACTACTACAATGTGTTCTTCTGTTGAATCACTGACTCGGAAGACTCGAAGCTAGACCAGGAGCAAAGCCAGAACTCCAGACTCCTTGTGGGGTGTTGGCACTACAGGAATGTTGGCTAAGATGATTTCAAAACTATCCACAAAATAAATCGCAACAGTTCCTGTCTATTCTATACGTCAATCCTCTAGTTTACTTAAGAGTAACTGAGTGATTAAACACAAAACACAAGAACGCGTCTGATGTGGTGTTAAACAAAGCAATGACACCTTCGAGTAAACACCTAAATGAAACATCAACACTGAATTATAAACGTATAACAATAGTCTGCTTTGCAAATACATCGATTTAGCTTGGATTCACGATAGATTCCAATGGTAAGCGTTTCGGTTCAATGGCCGGCTGCAGTAAAGAAAGCTGTCATCCAGTACGTACCAGGTCTGACCGTCATGGTCCCGTCTTTTCGGCTGCACCACAGCGCACGGTCGCCACTCTGGAGAATGTAATGGTCTTTGGCTTGGAACAGCTCCATTTTTCTTCCTTTACCTTACAGTAAAATAAGTTACTTACTGGCCGAGCTGCCAGGTATCAACTTGGAGGTTAAGTGTAGCCAAACAGCCGACCGACTAGCCGCGGTTAGCTCGATCCCTACAGCTACGTTAGCTACTAGCTACCTAGCGAGCTAGTAGTAGCAGCAGCTGGATGCATGTCGGGTTTGTTCAATCAATTTCTACGCATAGTGACAGTGAAATGGCCCTGTTAAAGCAGCGGAGCACGTCTCCCCACAGACATCCTGGACGAAGGAAGCGTGAATGGACGTCAATGAATGAGAGAATGTCCCAATAGGTGCCGCGTTGCGTTCAGGACGGAACAGACAGTTTCCTGCCCTAAACAATAACACGTGACCTGTTCGAGGCGTCATCAGCAGCGTTCCGGTACTGTTTACTCGGCTCACATACTTTTACATTTGCCTAACTATATATTTATCTTATGTTATACACGCATATTGAAATGATATCTCTCTGTCTTCATTTTATATATGACTCCTTGTTTGGGTAAATTGGCTCTTAAATGCAACATTACCTTCTCTTTCACACACTAAAAGTAACCTCTCAAGAGAAATGTTTGTTTATGTTACCATTGGAATGTTAAATGTGGAAAATCCAAGACTGAGTCTGACTCGAGAACATGAACACACTCCTCATACACTCACAGTTTGTACTATATTGGCAGTAAGTAAGCTCTGCAGGCCTTCATTTGCATATTAGACACGTCTAGTAGTACAATGAAGTATGAATTGTTCTGGAAAAGCCAATATAGCTATAATTAAAGCTTAATAGGTCATGCAAATTCAGTAAGGTGTGTTAGGATTAGGGTGTGTTACTATAGTAAAATCATGGTCACACAAATATGAGCCAAAGTCAGTGTCAAATGCATTTTATTTTCAACCATTCTAACGTGACTTGCTTTCAGTAACACGTGAGGCAGCTACTCACAAGCTGTGGTGAACACTAAGCCACAATCCATAATGTGTGTGTGTGTGTGTCAAACAACCAGTGACTTAAATTTACAGAGAACTGATGTTTTTTTTATAATGACATCTTTGGCAACTCATCCCTTCCTGCACAAATCAGAATGTAATCATAGAGTATTGAACTTTTTCTGACAAAGTTTGGTTGTTTTTTGCACTTGAGTGACTGTGTGAATCTGATCATTTCTCATTTTTCACATTTTAAGGCTTTAATATGCAGTTTAAGGTTTGTTCTATTACAGATTGTGACTTGGATAGCGTTACAAAGACACTCTTAAACTGTGATTCTTCATTAGGGTGCTGATTGTCTCACGTCTCAAGTAAAATACAACTCACATCCATTCCATTGATAAGTGTACCAAAACACTATATAATGACATAAATACTGATATAATAAGTCATAAGTAACCAATGCACATACAGTCAAACACATCAATCAAAACCTGTGTAACTGATAAATTTCAAATGAAACAATGCTGATCTTTCAGCATAGTACTTTTCAATGATTGCAAAGTGCAAGACAGCAAAATCAGTAATGCACCAAAAAGCAGCATGTAATAAACATATCCACTGTGTTTATGACAAAGCAGTTCCAACAGATGGCCTTGTTTGTAAAGGAGAAACTGCATTTGTTTTGTAGTCAGTGAAACTGCTACAAAGCCCCAGTGTTTAAGTTAGTGTACCATAATTAATGTTCTGGTGAATATAGAAAAGCTTCACACTATACATGTACATGATCAGACATTTCTTAAGAAAATACATTCTTCTTCCATTTTCTTAAATAAAGGCCTCTTATTTAAACTTTCATTTGAAATAGTTGTCAATGCCTTGATCATGGCAGCTGTTTTTATTATAAAGACATTGGCACTACATAGAAGGCAACAACATTGGCTTGTGAAACATGATCGCACGGAACTACCATCAATTATGTGCTGAATTGCAGGAAATACCAACACTGTTAATCAATGCATGCAACTTCCACAAATGCTGTAAAGAGAGGAGAGTGAGCTGGAGCAGACATGTTCACTATCAAATATACAGCAGGTGATCTTTCTCTCCTTCTTATTATGAAGTGTGCAGTCATTATGATATCTCCTTTGCCATCCCCACATTCTCCTTGGTGATCATGCTCGGATCTCCTTTCTGTCTGTCTCCTTCCATGGATGGCTCAGAGGCAGGCCCAGATGGCTGATCCTGGAATTGCTCCAAATCCTCCAGTATGGTCTGAACACGACGTACTCCATCACGCCTCGCCTGCCGCACATCTGCACGGCCCTCTGGGTCAACAGAGTCTAGTGCTAAAAGCTCTTTGGTCAGCATCTCTTCTAATAGCAAGTATTTCTTATCATTCTTCTTTCCATCAAAGCATTTCACCTCGTGCTCCAGTTTAGCCACCCGTTCAACAATGCGCTGTACCTTAATCAAGCCTGGGTGGGCAGGGCACTGAGCAGCCTGTTCGGTGTCTACCTTCGGAGGTGAGACCTCTGGAAGAGCAGCTGACAAGTCCTGGGCCTCAGGTTTTGGGGGTATTTGTACTGTGATATCTGATGTATGTTGTGGCTGTTGTGGTTGCTGTGGCTGCTCTGGTTCCTGGGGCTGTTTCAATTTTGGCTGTATTAACTGCTCAGGCTGTTGGAACCGATGAGATGTCGGAGATGGTAACTGCTGAAATGGTGAAGGTGGTTGCTGAAAGGGTGATGGTGGTTGCTGAAAGGGTGATGGTGGTTGCTGAAAGGGTGATGGTGGTGGCGGAAATGGTGATGATGGTTGCTGAAATGGTGATGATGGTTGGGGAAAGGGTGGTAGTGGTTGCTGAAACGGTGATGGTGGTTGCTGAAACGGTGATGATGGTTGCTGAAACGGTGATGGTGGTTGCTGAAATGGTGATGGTGGTTGCGGAAATGGTGATGGTGGTTGCTGGAGCTGTGGTGATTGCTGAAGCTGTGGCTGTTGGAACTGCTGAGGTTGCTGAGGCCTTTGGCCGTCAGGTTCTGTATGTGAAGACTGGGAAAGCTGCAGGTTATCAGGTCTCTTCTGAGTGCTTTGATGTTCTTGCTCTTTCTTCACGGGTGCATCTCTTGTGAGTATATGCTGCTGAGCCTAAGAAATGAAAGGAAGTTAGTGAAATTCTGAAAGTCTAGGTCAATACTGACTTGGCATGAAGAGCGAAAATACACAAACATCTGATTACCTGTGGTCTTTCTCCCAACACCTGTGATACAATAGGAGATTGGCTTCTGATATGAGGTGGTAGGTGAATAGCAGCAGTATCCCGATGTTGTGGTAATATTACTGGAGAAGCTCGCTCCCTAGGTGGCTGCATTGCTCCAGAGTGGCCCGCCCAATCTTCTGGCTGAAAGCGTTGGAAGGTCTGTTGGTGCTCTGGGTAGGGAACACGTTGCGAGTAGACAGACGGATTTACTTGAGGCTGTGGTTGTGCTTGGCCTCCTCCCCCTTCATGGATCACCGGGATGGGGATGTAACCCGCCTGAAGACCAGTGCTGTTGGGTCGTGGGGGTTGGTGATAAGGGGCACTGTAAACCTTAAAACAAAATAGCAGGAGAGAGTGAATCAGTGTGAAATTTGTCATTTGTTTTACAAAAAGTTGTGACAACATATAGAAATGTATCTATTGATCTATCTAATGGATAGACAGTGTGTGTGCAAAAGTCTTACCTCTGCTGTTTGCGAAACTGGTGAGTTGGACTTGCCAGACTCCGGGGAGCAGCTGCCCGAAGGCCCGTGTAATGGCGATCTAGGCCTGCAGTGAAGCCCCGGTGTGGGGGAAGGCGTTCGGCCGTCTGTCCGGATATTCTGTAAGGTGGCTGGCTGGATGAAGGAATAACACGGGTGCTGTTGCTGTCTGAGCTCTGCGCCTTCATGGAAGACTGGGATAGGGACATAGCCCGGGCGAAGTGTAGGGTGCTTCATCTCCCTCACAAAGGTCTTCTGTGCTTCCTGAGGGCTTGGATCCGGTGGTACGTTGGGTCCATTTGGTGACGTCTCTCTCACCTGAAATAAGCAAATGGAACTTCAGTTTATATGATTAACATTCCCTACATTTTGTGCTGACTATGACCCTTTTGAGAAATTTTAAGAGAGCCACTCCAGATTTGATTTGGGCAATGGAAGTAACATTATGTATGAGCTGCATCTACTATATGATACAAATAAAGTCACTTCTATTAATGTTTTGCTATTGTAACATTAATAGCTCTTTCTCTGTGTGGTTAAACAGTCACAGACAAGCAGTATTTCAAAAGGCAAAATGCTAGGATAATTACAGGGGTCATAGGTGAGTAATTTCCACAGTGGGATGCTAAAAGTCTCACCTCTGTGAGCGTTTGTAAAATGAAAATAACTACCGATTAACATGAACAGCAATTTGAGTCCATTTCCAGTCAGACAATTGTTGCTTTGGGTTTGACATTTTGCCCAACAACAACGTTCACTTGTTTAAACAATTTGGCACAGCCATCAAACATGTTATTAGAGAGTCATCACTATGTCATGGCCGCGCCTACTCTGGGTTATCTCACTAAAAGAAAACAATGATCACACATTTACGATGTAAACTACACTAATGACACTTGACAGGACAATTTACGGTAAGTTATTACAGACAGTTGATACTAATAAGAACATTCTACAGAGTTTCCCTTCTATGTAGAAAGGTGTTGTGCAATATCTATTAGCTGAGTTACAAAAGGGGTGTATTTTTATAGTGTATACCCAGAGGCCTAAGTGGAGACAGTGCAACACCTGCCAATGACAGCCGGAGAGAAGAAGCAACAGGTCTGCAACTCAACTCTGTCACTGATATATCTCATTCTAAAGTGATCAAAACACTGACTAATGTACTGCAAACATATACAGAAGACTCCAGAACAAAAGTGCATTCATACATAAGCCATTTCTCAGGCACAACATGCGAAATAATAGTGAACGACCCTTTGCCCTTCTGCCATTTCAGTACGGGACTGTGCACTCTTGCACTCTGCCAGCAGCATTGCACCAATTTTATCCCCCGACAGCTGTGTCTTTCCAGCAGATTCTTTTGGGACACTAACTTTGGACAGCAGCATGTCTCTCTCTCTCCCTCTCGCTCTGTCTCTGTGTCTCAAACGGGGGAGATTACCGAGCCAGACCGTGAACCTTCCCAACCAAACACGTTTTAATAAGAGTTTATTCGAATTTTGCACATAAGCCAGCGGCTGTGGGGGCAAAGTGTTCGAGCCTTGTAAGGGAAAAAGTTTAATAGGAACATGCGACGCGGCGGGGATCATTATTAAAATGCCAGAAGCGCCTGGTACGTTGCCTTTACGTACTGCAGGGGGGTGAGTCATCGAGTAATTATGGGCTTAGATCATGACTCGGGAACATAACGGGCTTGATCAGTCGTTATAATAGGCTTATGAGCTGTCGGAGAGGAGGAGGAGGGGGCAGGCGACGGTGCCAAAGCAGGCCTATGGTCAACAACATTAATAGATATCAGTGACATAGCGCAAAGCTTTCAGCTAGCGGACCAAAACATCAACTACACCGCGGAACGACGCAGATCGGCGCGGGTTTCCAAAAAGCAGGAAAACGTGCGTTCGAATTTTAGTTCCACGACATTTCGCGACAACATTGACAAACCGAACTTTTATCCCGCTTGCCTTTTTTACCTTTCTCGTGTCGTGTCTCGGGTCATTCCAGGTTGTCGTGCGGTTGTTGTGATCCACGAAGAAAGGCCAGCCGGTGTGAGGATCGATTTTGACTTCCCATCCGAGAGGCATTGGGTCGTTGTTGTTATTATTCGCCATAGCCAAGATCGGCGATTGGGTCTTCATGCCGTTCATGTTGCTCGCTGTCGAGTACTGAGACATTTTATACAGGCGACGGACGCTTTAAAGATTCCTTGAAGTGACGTGGGAAAAGTGGGCTGGAAGTTTCTCGAAATAGCAGGATCAATGTCGGGGGCTGTCGGGGGCGGACAGTGCTGGATACGGTGCCATGGGTTCCCAAACTTCATGTGTCGCAGACCACCGACAGAGGCTCGAATTACATCTGCGATTTGTATTTTTAAGAAAGGCTTCCCCTCCCGGTGAAGCACAGTGGTTGTAATAGTTTGCAGCAGGGAAAAAAGGGCGACACCTCTGATTATATGCTCCATTAGGAGGAAAGTAACGGAAATCCACACGGGTTTTCATGAAAATCAGCCCCCCAAGGACAACTGGGTCTCCCCGCACCCCAGTTTCACCTCAATCCCCCCTTTTCAGATTAAATGAGGGAGTCCCAGACTTTTTAATTGAGTGCACACATCTTGATTTGTCCAATTTAATTCCACCAAAATCAACTCTCACCCTAACAATTCCTCTCAGGACTTCCCACATTCCACCAGTCAGAGAATTAATTAAAGACTTCAACCTTCAGCTCCCTGTGGGCCATGGCAGTGTTCACAGTCAGACCAGAGTTTGCTAGACCAACCGTTTGTCTATATTTGGATACCTGAAAATAGTGAGAAGATAATACCAGTATAATGCATGATGACCTGTGGTGCACCGGGAATCACCCCCCCTAAAATGCCCCATACAGCTCTCTAATGAGGGCCATATACTGTATCTCATAGGTTATACTGTAACACAAATAGGAGATGACTGATGAACAATGAACAAAGTTGATATAGAGCAGAATCTCTTTTGGGTGCAGATCCCTTTGTGTGCTTTTTAACTGTTAACTGATTAATGTTTACATTCATTGTTTTGCAAATGCCAAGGAAAAAAGAAAAGCAGGTAAAGCAAAAATAGTGCAACGAGAATTGTACCAAACACTAGGCATGACACCGGATTGACAGACTTTACACGACGAGTGATTTTGCATTTCACACGGAAAATGCAAAGTATTTTGTCTCTTTATATATGTATTTTTCTATTGAATCTTTATTTGTCCATTCTCTCATAGCAGGTACAGTAGTAAAGCAGCCAGTAGTGATACATTTTCTTGCAGTATAACCAAAATAGGAACATCATCAAGGTTAACAAACCTGAAATATGCAGGTATAATTCACATTCTAAAAATTTCCAAAATACATCTGTTTTTATAATATTTTTTAAAATAATGGATGCAGTAGAAGCTGTTTCATAAGGCTGACAGTACACAGTATTGTCACACTCTTGACAGAGCACACAAGATTGACACTAGACTGTCAGAATTGATGACTGAAATGCCTCACACTAGGTGAGAAATGAAGCTTCCAAAGCATTATTACATCTCAGATTATTCAATATTGTGTGCTGATTGTCTTTCTGAGTCTTATATTGCAGCTATTTATCTGGTTAGAGCAGCTTTTTATGCATACATCTTCACAGAGCATGCAGTCATTTCCCAGCCTTTCTTGTGATGGACATTTTCACTCCGCATAGCTATTAAATCAGAGGTGTAATTATGTGCTGTATTAGGTGAGCTAGTAAATCAGCATGCACCATAGTTGTTATCACATCTGTGTTTGACAAGTGAAGCTGTCCGCCCTGGGAAAAGTCTATTTGTACTTTGATGGACAGTGTACAGGCTACAAATGGATTCCCTTTTTTTTTTATATTCCTGAATTTGCTGACAGTTTAGACAGGAAGAGGAAGAAAAGAGAATGAAATGTGACAAATATCCCACATCAGATCAGATCAGTCAATAGTTTGATGTGACAGCTAGAATTACATTTGTCCAGATTCAAGAGGTTGTTTTTTTTTCAATATAATCCCAAAACTGCTGAACTGCTGAAACTGTCCTCTACAGAGAGATTACTATTGCAATAAATGTATCAATTTATATGATCCTCATGACGCTGTGTCTAACTGGAATCCACTCAAATGACCAAACAGCTTTTCCTTTTTTTTCTCCTTCCTTTATTTTTCAGGTGCAGCAGTTTAGTTGGACATTTAGTGTGACAGATCATTTCACATGTCATTAGAATCAGGTAAAAAACCTTTACATCAAATGAAACCAATCGACAGGTAACAGAAAAACCTCAATAGATACTGTCAAACCAAAAGTGTCTATTATACAAAGTTACCCATTACTGTCATATACACACACATACATTATATATTTTAAGTTTAAGTTTGAATTTCACTGTTTTAATATTAACTACAGTATATCTTTATAATAATTGCATTTTAACATTAACTGTATTTTCAACATCGTACTTACTTATTTAAATTGTGTAATATTTTTACTTTTACTTTTTATAATACTTTTACTAATAATTTTTTGCAACGTCTCAATTGTAATTTAAATAAGGAGCAGTCGAAACAGACCACAACCAAATTCCACACGTCACATCACTTTAACAACTATTTTTTTTAAAAAGGCACACATGGCGTTTAAAGAGTTAACAAGCCATGCGTTACTGGGCAACCGACCCCGTGGCTAAGCAACAAACAATCAGCTGCAGCAATGATGCTCCATAGGAACGGTCTGTGTTGTTAGACAGTATGGCGGCTGCCTCTCTGACCTGCACGGGCTCACCATAGGATAAACACCGAGCAGACGGTCTCCTCTCCTGCCGGGGTCCGCGGACCTTCACGTTCGGTCTGTTCCTGCTGTTTATGGCCAGGGTAGCACACGGAACGATTGCGACTCGTTCGTTGCTGTTTACTCCTTTGAGGTTTCCTGCTTGTTGACTTTAGTCTGTATCGCTTTTGATTCACGTTATCCTCCTTTTCCTCTGGATTCCAGCACTTTCAGCTCTTCAACTCCAGTTTGATTTGACACTTGTGCCATCTAGAGGCTGTATTTAAAATTGCAGCTCTCTAGCGCCTTCCTTGCCCAAGATTTAGGCTTTTAACGTTTTCTGAAGAGTTATTACAATATATTGAAAATATATCCGTCAGATTTTTCGCATCTGAAATTTTAGTCAGAGAGCAAAAATATTGTATTGGAGCAAATCAGAGTATCTTGAAATAATAAAAAATAATCAGATTGAACTGTTCACAGATCGTACTGTTGTATTGTCTTTATTTAATTTCAAAATCATTACAAATAAAATCACGTCTCAAAAAAGATCGAAGAAGTTTGAAGATTGAAGAATTGAAGTATCTTGGGGGAAAAAAAGTTCTGATACTATCAAAGACGACCTCAGCCACACCCACATGTTTAAGTCTGACATTAGGCATGTCAATTTAGCTCAAATATGTGGTCAATGAATTAGGTCAAATAGATCTCATATGTCCTTTTGTGCTGTGAAATCTTTGACTTTAGAGAAATACATCATAAAGCAGCCCACTGGCAGTCAACTGAGGATGTCCATCTCTTTCTCCATGGCCTCTATGTTGTTTTCCCGGTTGTATTGGGCCCATTTGTTGAGCCTGCTGTACAGAGGTAGTCCGTTGTTCTCCCTGTAGAGGTAGACACCGGTCACACGGTTCCACTGCGTGCTGCAGATAGGTGTAGCACTCTCAGCAAACTCCTCATCTTCCTTGTCCGTAGCTACAAAGCCGAAGAAGTTCTTAACATTCTCAGCAGCCAAGAGGCGTGCGTGGATAGCAGCCGTGCGATGGAAAAGGCTACTTTCACTGGAGCGGTACTGGGACCAGTAGTCCTCCTGCTGGTAGCCAAGCGGAGAACAGCAGCGTCTCACACACATCATGATGAACACGGTCAGAGACATAACTGCCACAAGCAGCCAGCCCATCAGCTAGAAAGAATGGATTCATATTCAGTCTCAGTATTCTTCACCTTTCTCTAATTAGAGAATCAGTTAATCAGTTATCGCAGGGAGGACCTGGATTAGGAACTGCGTCAGAAAGAGTTTTCCTATGACAATTATTGTATTTTCAATCTATTTTCTATTTCCTTTTAACAAACGTCAAAGCAATTAAAGGAGAATTGTAAAAAAACAAAACAAAGAAGCACTCTATTACCTGAGATTCATACTTCAGTCGCCGCGTGATTTCTGCCGAGAAGTTCTGCAGCTCTGTGGGAACACTTCCTTGACAAGGAAACTGTGCCATGATGTCTGCGTGCTGACCTGATGGGAATTTCTCCAACGTCCTGGGGTCAACAAATTCACTGAGGGCACACATGTAAGCCTGGCCTTGCAGCAAAGAGATCACCATCCAGGTTATTGGCGCCACCACAGCCCGACCCAAGATGGTTCCCAGCAGTGCAAAACCTGCAGCTGCTGACAGCTTCCGGCACTTTCTGAGGCGGCACTCAGAGACCAGGTCCCAGGTGCTTTTGTTCATTATTATTCCAATGATGAAAAAAGCCAATGCAGGAACACCAATGGCAGCCAGGCCGTAGTAGTAGTTCCTCCCTGACGAACACGGGCAATCAAAAGCAAAGACATTGTATGCTGTCTGACTAGCCACAGTGCCCAATGCGATCAGACCATTGAAGATCATCACATCTTTGCTCTTGAAGAAGAGAGACACAAACTTAAAGTTCTCTGTGACGAGGGCAGCAGCAGCCATGTTGGGATTTTGGGTGTTTACTAAGAATCACACAGAAGCGCCATGAGATGTCTGTCCAGAAATGTCTGCGGCTGCAAACGCAGAAGAAATAAATGAGTCACTTAGTCAGACAGAATAGTGGATTAACCTGAGAACACTGTGATTCAGATACACAGCTGGCTTGTTGGATGCATGAAGTGTTTAATGAATGAATTGATCAGTTTCCTTGCAGGGTATCAGAGTTAAATCCCAAAAATGAACGAAATGTCGAAAACAAACTTGACTTGAGTTCCTTCAAAACTAAAAGCAGCTTCAGAGGAAACATCGCAAGGGAATGAAGTCGTGCAGTCTTACCCAGTAGCGTTTTCCAGAGGCGGTAAGTGTGCTTCCAATTCTGAAGTCCATTATAAAGGTCAGCTGAACCTCAGTTTGTAAGTTTATCAATCCAGGGACACAAGGATAAAGTATTGCATACTAACACGTAAAGTTAAAAAGGGTTGAAGACTGAGATAGTGTGTGAAAGCTAAGCCGGGCAAGAGTGAGTCACAGGCAGGAAACAACCCCTGGTTTCCTCCCCAGTGGTAAATGAAAACATATGTGGCAGAGCTACATGGTGGCAGAACAGAGCAGAAACCAGAGAAGCCTGACTCACAGAGACAGACTGAAAATGTGGAGTGGAACAAAAACTGGGACCAATCAGTTTCTCGTGAGAGTAATAAACAAACAGACCGCTTCCTATTTAACAAGGCTTTTTATTCAGAGGCAGTGAGACAACATTTAAAGTAAACATAGAGATGCTCCAAACCATGTGAACCTCTAATTAAGAGTGCTTGCTTAAGGCACAATCAGTGCTTTGTGTTATTTTACGGCGTGAAGCACTTAATGCAGATCAGGCCTGCATTATAGCATATCTGCTCTTTGGTTCTGATCATCTAGCTGGCAAACTGGCTCTTGACTCATAACAAACCTAAATATTTACACTCCAAATCAAACAATCAAAAATCACCTGTTAGCGTGTTCCTACGCCCTCGGCTATCTCTTTTGACGTGAAGATCCGTGTACCTGTGTATTCGTTCATCTGTAATTAACTTCAGGTAGCACAACACACACCTCCATAAACCACCATAACTCCATGTACTGTAGGTTTGACAAATGTTCTGCATTACGTTGCCATCGGCTGGTTAATTTCATGTCCAAATCCAATCGCAACATTTTAACTATCCCTATAAAAGTGTGTGATAGTCTATAGCATAATATGTTATACGACATCACATTAGGATTCTGCATTACTCCATTTTGAAGGGTCTATGTGTGTGTATGTGTGTGTGTGTGTATGTGATCTTGTTGTCATTTTCATATACAAAGTGTAACTGGAGAAGCTTAGCTGGTGGTTGGGCTCACATTTGCAAGAGTTAGTGATTTTAAAAAAGGAGGCGTTGACTGACTGACACATTTGGTTACAGTAGACTAATTCATTCATTTGAGGGATTACCTGTTTATTAAGCTGTCTATTTGATACATATTTATCCCCATCCAGACTAATAGAATCAGATTAATAACGACAACTATCGCAATGATGCCGCCACATATTTCGAGAAACATGTCTACCTGTACAATGGTTGCAAGGTTAGGACCTTTTAGTAAACGAAATTACCCATATTCTTGTGTCTCTCAGTGGATGACATCATGCACTGTGCTTTTACATCACAGTGTAAAAAGCAGATGTTGATGATCTGTAGGGGATTCTGTTTCCTTCATCAATTTTTGTAAGAGCACTTGCATTCAAATAGGTGGATGACTACTTCACATATCTTATCCTTAAGATATCGAGAAAGCCCAAACATCTATCCAGTCTGAACTCTTTAAATATGAGAAAACTTAAAGTTACTGGGCAACCGACCCCGTGGCTAAGCAACAAACAATCAGCTGCAGCAATGATGCTCCATAGGAACGGTCCGTGTTGTTAGACAGTATGGCGTCTTACCGGCTGCCTCTCTGACCTGCACGGGCTCACCATAGGATAAACACCGAGCAGACGGTCTCCTCTCCTGCCCGGGTCCGCGGACCTTCACGTTCGGTCTGTTCCTGCTGTTTATGGCCCGGGTAGCACACGGGACGATTGCGACTCGTTCTTTGCTGTTTACTCCTTTGAGGTTTCCTGCTTGTTGACTTTAGTCTGTATCGCTTTTGATTCACGTTATCCTCCTGGATATCCTCTGCATTCCAGCACTTTCATCTCTTCAACTCCAGTTTGACTTGACACTTGTGCCACCTAGGGGCGGTGTCTAAAATTACAGCTATCTAGCTCCTTCCTTGCCCAAGATTTAGGCTTTTAACGTTTTCTGAAGAGTTATTACAATATATTGAAAATATATCCGTCAGATTTTTCGATCTGAAATTTTAGTCAGAGAGCAAAAATATTGTATTGGAGCAAATCAGAGTATCTTGAAATAATTTTAAAAAATCAGATTGAACTGTTCACAGATCGTACTGTTGTATTGTCTTTATTTAATTTCAAATCCGTTACAAATAAAATCATGTCTCAAAAAAGATCGAAGAAGTTTGAAGATTGAAGAATTGAAGTATCTTGGAAAAAATACTGCAAGATACTATCAAAGACGACCTCAGCCACACCCACATGTTTAAGTCTGACATTAGGCATGTCAATTTAGCTCAAATATGAATTTGGTCAAATAGATCTCATATCGTTTTGTGCCGTGAAATCTTTGACTTTAGAGAAATACATCATAAAGCAGCCCACTGGCAGTCAACTGAAGATGTCCATCTCTTTCTCCGTGGCCTCTATGTTTTTTTCCCGGATGTATTGGGCCCATTTGTTGAGCCTGCTGTACAGAGGTAGTCCGTTGTTCTCCCTGTAGAGGTAGACACCGGTCACACGGTTCCAGTTGGTGGTGGAGATATTAGAGAGTTTATGCCTCTCAGCCATCTCCTCATCTTCCTTGTCCATATCTACAAAGCCAAAGAAGTTCTTAACATTCTCAGCAGCCAAGAGGCGTGCGTGGATAGCAGCCGTGCGATGGAAAAGGCTACTTTCACTGGAGCGGTACAGGGACCAGAAGTCGTCCTGCAGGTAGCCAAGCGGAGAACAGCAGCGTCTCACACACATCACGATGAACACGGTCAGAGACATAACTGCCACAAGCAGCCAGCCCATCAGCTAGAAAGAATGGATTCATATTCAGTCTCAGTATTCTTCACCTTTCTCTAATTAGAGAATCAGTTAATCAGTTATCACAGGGAGGACCTGGATTAGGAACTGCGTCAGAAAGAGTTTTCCTATGACAATTATTGTATTTTCAATCTATTTTCTATTTCCTTTTAACAAACTTCAAAGCAATTAAAGGAGAATTGTAAAAAAACAAAACAAAGAAGCACTCTATTACCTGAGATTCATACTTCAGTCGCCGCGTGATTACTGCCGAGATGTTCTGCAGATCTGTGGGAACACTTCCTTGACAAGGAAACTGTGCCATGATGTCTGCGTGCTGACCTGATGGGAATTTCTCCAACGTCCTGGGGTCAACAAATTCACTGAGGGCACACATGTAAGCCTGGCCTTGCAGCAAAGAGATCACCATCCAGGTTATTGGCGCCACCACAGCCCGACCCAAGATGGTTCCCAGCTGTGCAAAACCTGCAGCTGCTGACAGCTTCGGGCACTTTCTGAGGTGGCACTCAAAGACCAGGTCCCAGGTGCTTTTGTTCGTCATTATTCCAATGATGAAAAAAGCCAATGCAGGAACACCAATGGCAGCCAGGCCGTAGTAGTAGTTCCTCCCTGACGAACACGGGCAATCAAAAGCAAAGACATTGTATGCTTTCTGACTAGCCACAGTGCCCAGAGCGATCAGACCATTGAAGATCCCATCTTTGTTCCTGAAGAAGAGATTCACAAAGGTGACGAAGACAGCAGCAGCCATGTTGGGATTTTGTGTGTTTAGTAAGAGTCACACTTAAGCGCCATGAGATGTCTGTCCAGAAATGTCTGCGGCTGCAAACACAAAAGGAATTAATGAGTCATTTAGTCAGACAGAATAGACCTAAGAACACTGTGATTCAGATACACAGCTGGCTTGTTGGATGTCTAAAGTTTTTAATGAATGAATTGATCAGTTTCCTTGCAGGGTATCAGAGTTAAATCCCAAAAGTTAAATCCCAAAAATGAACAAAATGTTGAAAACAAACTTGACTTGAGTTCCTTCAAAACTAAAAGCAGCTTCAGAGAAATCATCACAAGGGAATGAAGTCATGCAGTCTTACCCAGTAGCGTTTTCCAGAGGCGGTAAGAGACTGAGATAGTGTGTGAAAGCTGCCTGGACAGACAGACTGAAAATGCGGAGTGGAACAGAAACTGTGACCAATCAATTTCTCGTGAGTATTAAACAAACAGACCGCTTCGTATTTAACACGGCTTTTCATACAGAGGCAGAGAGACAACAATTAAAGTAAACACGGAGATGCTCCAAACCAGTTGAACCTCTAATGAAGAGTGCTTGCTTAAGGCACAGTCAGTGCCTTGTGTTATTTTACGGCGTGAAGCACTTGCAGATCAGGCCTGCATTATAGCATATCTGCTCTTTGGTTCTGATCTGATCTTTGGTGGGAGGCAGTAGCTCAGTCGGTAGAGTTCTGGGAGCTTGGGAGCTGGAGGGTTGCCGGTTCGAGTCCCTGCTGAGGTGCCCCTGAGCAAGGCACCAAACCCTCAATACACCATCCTCTGTAATGGGTGGTAATGAAATGT
The DNA here is from genome assembly GCF_046128005.1 of Genypterus blacodes. Lineage (NCBI taxonomy): Eukaryota > Metazoa > Chordata > Actinopteri > Ophidiiformes > Ophidiidae > Genypterus > Genypterus blacodes. The sequence continues at coordinate 244,570 of NW_027466995.1, read as the reverse complement.
AAGTCGCTTTGGATAAAAGCGTCTGCTAAATGATGGTAATGTAATCATCAAACTGGCCCTTGACTCATAACAAACTTAAATATTTACACTCCAAATCAAAAATCACCTGTCAGCCTGTTTCTACGCACTTGGCTATCTCTTTTGATGTGAAGATCCGTGTACCTGTGTATTCGTTCATCTGTTCAACAACAACACATTACCTTCAGTGTAAAAGTGTGTGATAGTCTTTAGCATAATATGTTAAACGACATCACGTTATGATTGTGCATTACTCCATTTTGAAGGGTCTATGTGTGTGTATGTGTGTGTGTGTGTATGTGATCTTGTTGTCATTTTCATATACAAAGCGTAACTGGAGAAGCTTAGCTGGTGGTTGGGCTCACATTTGCAAGAGTTAGTGCTTTTAAAAAAGGAGGCGTTGACTGACTGACACATTTGGTTACAGTAGACTAATTCATTCATTTGAGGGATTACCTGTTTATTAAGCTGTCTATTTGATACATATTTATCCCCATCCAGACTAATAGAATCAGATTGATAACGACAACTACCGCAATGATGCCGCCACATATTTCGAGAAACATGTCTACCTGTACAATGGTTGCAGGGTTAGGACCTTTTAGTAAACGAAATTACCCATACTCTTGTGTCTCTTAGTGGATGACATCATGCACTGTGCTTTTACATCACGGTGTAAAAAGCAGATGTGGATGATCTGTAGGGGATTCTGTTCGATCCTGTTTCCTTCATCAATTTTTGTAATAGCACTTGCATTCAAATAGGTAGATGACTACTTCACATATCTTATCCTTAAGATATCGAGAAAGCCCAAACATCTATCCAGTCTGAACTCTTTAAATATGAGAAACTTTAAGTCTGTTTAGAGCCGGAATTATTAGAATCTAACATGTATATAATCTAATATATAGAGAAATATCCACCTGGACTTAAATGAGTAGTCAGCTATAATTAAATTCAAATGAACTGAAATGAAATTATATTTAATTCAATTGTATTTATTTAATCTCAGTTAATCATTCTTGAAGAACATGAGTGTTCACTTCTGTGGATGTTGTTGTTGTTGTTGTTTTTTCTCTAGCCGACTCACATCCTCTTCGCTCATCAACAGGTACACCTCAGGCTGACACTTCCAAAAGGAATCATACAGTGGTTTCTTCTGTCAATGGTGTGGAACCTGCCCTCGCCCGAGCCTTTAACATGTATTCCTTTCTGTATGGAAGTACCCCAAACCAGATAAATAAAAATATATCAAAAATGACACCTGCCACAATGAGGACGCACAGTATATACAATATGATGTATAGGACCATGGTTACTAAGTTAGGACCTTATTCTATTTTTATTTCTGTCCTCCTATAGTGGATGACATCATGAATGTGTGCTCTGTCATCACAATAAAACCAATGTGCTTTACACAATATGCAGACTGCTTTGACATCATGATAACATACATTGTGCCATTCATATTATAGGATCAAAGTAGGAAACTCTGAAAGTCCTGTGAACCTTCATAGTGATGACCTGTTGGAGAGTATATCTGATCCTGTAGCCTTCTTTACTAATCTCCAGGAATATTAATTCATTTAATGAACTCTTTTAAACACATCTATTAGATTATAATAATTTTTCTAAGCCTTAAGATATCAAGAAACCCCAAACATCCATTCACATTGAACTTTTTGAATATGATTGATGAATTTAAGTCAATATAGAGATTTTAATGTATTTATTTAAAAAATGTGTTTACAGGAGACAGGCAGAAAAGATTTTTGTAAACATAGAACAATTTGGACTGAAAAATACTAGTAATAATGACACACACACACACACACAAACACACACACACACACACACACACACACACACACACACACACACACACACACACACACACACACCTATCCTAGACATCAGAATATAAAGTCCTTCCATTGTGGTCCTCCCATGTGACACACGTTCTGGGTCTGTGGGCGATCCTGGTAACATCCAGCTCCGGTTTACTGTAATACCACTTGTTCAACAGCTGGTCCATCTGCTCTTGTTTTGTTATCCCGTGGAGTTTCTCCTCTTCTTCGCTGTCGTAGTCATCACATGTTTCAGGCCAGCGTTTGATGAAGGGCGGGTGGGGAAGCCGGAGTATGGCGTCCTCCCTCATGTCTTCAAAGAACTGCACCACACATTTACGGGCAAAGTCTCGAGCGTGCAGGACACAGGTTTCATCAAAGAGTTTCTGCTCTACGTCCAGGTAGTTGCTCCAGTAGCGCGTCTGCAGGAAAGTTGCATGGTCATCGAAACAGGGTTTGATGAGGCGTCCCATTGCTCCCAGTACAATCAGGAAAAGGAGGATGGACCAGCCAACTGCCTAGACAAGGAAAGAAAGGTTATCCACACAAAGCTCATGAAAGCGTTCACTCTCTGGGTGTATTGACAGTGACAAGCCCACAACGGGGAGCAGTCAGAAGCACTAGTTGTTCCTGCTTTTACCACACATAGAGGTTGAGTATCAGTATACAAATGTCTAACAAAAGGCTGATCAGCTGACTAGTAATGCAACATTTTCTTCACAAATGACTCTGGCACTGCAGTCAGTATTTGGTTTATTTTCATTTGAAGAGAAATGTCTAATGGCCTCACCAGAGAAGAAGGATCTGTTTGCTTGTGTTTGTGTGTGTGTGTATGTGTGTGTGTGTGTGCGTGTGTGGTGTGTGCGTGTGTGGTGTTACTTGTGAATAGCAGCGGACATAACGAGAGACGGCTTTGCGGAATGAGCTGTTCCTGAAGATGATATCTTCCTTGCAGGGCACTTTAGCCATGATTCTGATGATATCCAGTCCTGTGTTGTTTGGCAAACCTGAGGAAAACCACAGCATTTGAATCTCATTATTTCAGCTGTATGGGCTGAAATATGGGAAATGGAAAGCAGGACACTGGTTTGAAAATATGTACCTGTGAAGAGTGTAGGGTCCACACTCACACTGAAGGCACAGATGAAGATCTTTCCATCCAGCAATGTGACCAGGATCCACACCATTGGTGCCAACATGGCCCTCTGGAGCATAGCAGAGAACAGGTATCTACAGGGACACATGGACCAACATTCATACATATATTGACCTTTGCCACATATCGCCACTGCTGCCAAAATTGATTCACTAATAAAACTTTGAGCAAATATATTTATCAGTCAGTTAATCTTCTAAACACAGATTTTCTTAAACATCACTGAATTCTTCAGGAAAAAAACAAGTAAGAAAAAAAATAGTACTTACTTCACCACAGCAGGGTTTTTAGATCTATTCCCTGTGGGTCTCATCCATTCATCCATCATGACACCCGTATGTCGATTGACCAGAACCCCCAAGAAGAACAGGATGATGGGCGGCACTATCATCACTCCAAGGGAATAAAGTTTGTTATATTGAGGAAGACATGGGCAGTTGAAGTCGAAGCTGGTGTACAGCTTGACGCTGACCAAGGCCAGGAGGATACAGATGCCATTAGAGATGGATTCAGAATTAGACTGAAAGTATTGCAGCACTAACTTCATACGCTCCATAGTTTAAATTCAAGTCGCAACAGCAAAGTGATAGAATGGCGATCGTCCCAGAAAGCTGCTTAAATGTCAGATTCTGAACAATCCACACCACGAAGGTAACCAGTAATCCAAGTAATTCAAATCTCAGGCTTGTGAGGAGAGGTGAGATAATACGTGCCAGTGATCCAGAGAAAAGCTTAGAATATACAAATCCATGCTGCCAGGGGACAGAGGAGAAAGTGGCCACGCCCTGACTCTGTTTTTGAAGCTCTCTTGTCAAAAGGTTTCTCTAGTATTTCCTGGTACAGCTTTTAGTCCAGCCTCAGTCTGAAATGAAACCATAGAGTAGGTTACTGCTTTTGTTTTTTCACTCCAATCTAATGTGGATTGATCGACAAAACAATTTGAGCAGTTTATTTGTAGCGTCTTTACAAGTGGCTGGCCTAACTGGAAATAACTGAGCAGGTGCAATTTTACATAAATGTTCTATCTTCATTTGCCTGTAAAGGACTGAATTTAACTACTATTGACTTTGAAGTCAATGCTTACTGTCATGAACTCAGTTGATTTTCATTTTCAGAACTTAACCCTGGACTACTGAAGCATGTGCAAGCAAATAAGATGTGAGATTTAAGTTTATTGAGACCCATGAAATGACAACATGTGTCCTATCCCTGTATAGAAATGCTGTGATCACAATATTGACTTGTCTTAAAATGGAGAGCAAGAGAATTATTCAGAACAAAATGTACTATGTTTTTATCTGGCACAGGCATTGGCTTTTAGCATTTATGGCATTTTCTGAAGAAAGGTATTAAGAAGTATGAAGGGCCTGAAGGAAATATGAATGTATTGTAAAAGGGAATAGCTGAACACTGAGGCATGTTAGTGGCCATTTTGAGGTGATTGGTAGACGTTTGGAACTTTTAGCTGTTCATTTACAAAGCTGTACTTTGTACTTCTGTGCTCAGTCTACTGCGCTACACTCCCGTCCAGACAGGGGCGGTAATGCGCCAATTAGCTGCCATGTCAACTGTCTAAAATCAAAACGAAGAAGAATTGTATATTTCTTCGCTGTGCAGTTGGCGCGCTGATTCAAAACAAGCAAAATGGAGCTCATATCGGCGTTGCGCTTTTTGAAGATAAACGAAGTTTCTGAGGGTAATATTGCACGTTTTATATTCGTAGATAGAAACACAAAGGTCATTATTGAATGACGGAAAGAACAACTTTTTATTGTAAATCTGTCTTTTGTCAGGTACGGTTTGTTGCTGCCGTAGTTCGCCGTAAACGTTAACAACTAGCTAACACCCCAGCCTGTCAAATAAACTAAACTCAAGATATAAACATAAGACAAAGTGATATTTTTTGTTGGTTAACTTAATGCGACCTACTGCGAACTACTTCAAAGCCAAGAAACATTAAACTGACACACCTATGACACACTATGAAATGTTAGTCTGAAGACACAAACAGTGCCAGCTGACGGTCGGATTGTTTTGTTTGTGTTCTTTGTACCCACAAACCGTCCCACTGCTTTTGATTTCCTACATAAAATTAGTCATGAGATACGATGTTGTGTTGGCACTTAAGATGGGTTTAATTTGACGTGAGTGTGATGTTTTTACAGCATGGGTTGACGAAGTCTGGGAGTTAGAATTCACAGAGAGCAAACCTCTGCCTGGAGACATAGAAGAGGAGCTTACAGCCAGCGGAGAGAAAGCTTTCAGAAAACTGTACCAGTGTTTACTGCCCCATGCTGTGCAACAAGACCCGCCGGCAGACAACAATGATAACTCACAGGTAAAATCGTGCAAAACTACTAGTGCAGACATCCAAACCCTGCAGTCATCACTAAAAAACATAGCTCTTTTCTGGTAGCAGCATTGATCCCTTTTTATCTCCCATGTTATACTGCAGAGTATCTGGGCACTACTGGGAGAGAACGGTGTGTCTATCAAGTCGCTTGTGGCCGTGCTTTCCTCCTTCGTGTTGGCAGGAAAGGCCAAAGCGGCCGGTGTTCCGCAGAGGGTGAGCAGCCTGAACACCGCCTCCATCTACCTGCTGCTGCTGGGCATCCCAGGTAAAGTACCACACTGTGCTCGGACACACACACAGATTGTTATTTTTCCAATCCGATCACTATCAGTTCCGATGGTTTCTAACGTGTCTTGTAATGTTTGTTTTTGTATCTACACAAGCAAAAATGTGTCTCAATTCAAATCATTGCACCATTGCCTGAGTTTGTATATTCCATTGTGTGTGTGAGTGTGTACAGAATATATGAGATAAGTGTAGTGACATGTATTGTGTGATGTTGCCTCCAGGAGCCATTGCCAACAAGGTTTTCCATGAGGTTCTGATGGACACGTGTTCAGACATGGTTTCTCACTGCTGGCCTCAGGACTCCGACAAGAAGCGCAAAAAGGAAGGAATGAAAAGCTCCCAAGCTGAGGGCAAACGCTCCAAACCACACCGCAAAGATGATCAAGAGGTCTGTTACCCCAAATTACTTGAACCAACAACCCCACTGACCCCATGACTTAATGAAAAATCATAAAGGAGAGTGTGTAGAAATAATGTTGTTGTCTGTTCTTATGACCATCAGATGGAAGTGGAGGAGGAAGAGGAGGAGGGAGAGGAGGTCCATTTCTCTGGCCAGGACCTGGTGAAGCTCAGGGATTCCGTGCATCTACTTGTTCAAAGCCTCCTCCGACTCCTCCAGAAGTTTCCACTCAAAGACAAACCGCAGTGCGCCACCAACTGCACTCAGGTAACTAAAGACATCTTCACCTCACCCGGCAGGTTTACAAGCCACTTCCTTTCATATTGACAATTGTTACATGATTTCCCTACAGATCTTCATTAAGCTGATTTACTTTGAACCAGTCACTGGAGAACTAATGTTCGGCACTGTACAGTGAGTGTGAAAACTTTGTATTCTCTTGCTGGCTCTTATTGAAGCATGTAGCTGGATTGTGGGAGGAAAGAGCTAATGGTCGTGTGGTTCCTTCACAGGGATATTTCTAAGATGAAGAGTCTTCCTGACATGGCTTTCTATGGGCTAAGACTGCTCTGCTCGCCAAAACATGGAGATCAAAAAGAGGTTGGATCCTAACCCCCTACACTCTGAATATAACTGAGCATGAATCAAATCTAACTTGTTTAACTGTTTAACTGGAACACGAGGTCACAGTGGAGAGATGACTTTAATGATGTCCGTGTGTTTGTCCTCCAGTCCTTACGAAGGGTTTTTCACCGGCTTCTCTATGTGATCCTGATGATGAGTAAACGCAACAGAACGAAGCCAGCCCTCCTCGTACCCAGCCAGGCCGTCCTCAAAGCCCGCGACCATGCCGTCCATTTTGTTTGGTAAGCAGTCTTGTTAGTTTCAAGCAGTACTTGTATAGATATTACATTACATTACATTACATTACGATCATTTGGCGGACGCTTTTATCCAAAGCGACTTACATTACATTATATTACCACCCTTCGCAGAGGGGGGAGCACTTGAGGGTTCGGTGCCTTGCTCAGGGGCACCTCGGCAGGGACTCGAACGGCAACCCTCCGGTTCTTAAGCGGAAGCTCCACCCACTCGACTACTGCCTATTAAACTGAACATTTTTCATTGACATATTGCTGTGGTTGTGATTCCAGTCACATTGTGTGTGAGATGCAGGAGCTGGCGCTGCCTCTCCTCCAAGTCCTCCTGCAGCACATCTGCCTCCAGGTGAATCCTCCACAAAACCCTCAAGCACTCAGCCTGACACAATGGGACAATTATGCAATTATGTCATCTTAAATATCACAGAACATGATTCAAAATCTTTATGTGAATATAATATAGTTATGAAGTAAATACCATCAACCCTCGTATTGGGGGAATTGTTTCTTCACTTGCAAGTTAATATCTGAAGCCTGATGTTTTGATGTTTTTGCTGTTTGATGTTCAGATGGTGGAGAAGAACGAGTTTCGAACCCATGGAGCCCAGGCTGTGGGGATCCTGACGTCTGAGATGACCAGTATTGACTTTGCCTGCTTCATAAAATGGCTGTTAATCTTCTCCAATCACTCAAAGGTGACGTGATGACAACACTGAGAGACACTGATAACCTTACTTAGCCTCCACAATCCCACAACGTTCCAATATGAACTCTGTCTTGGGGCTTTCCGTAGATGGCGTGTCGGCTGTTTTCCGTGGATGTGGTGATGGTTCTGTTGGAGCAGCCAGAGAGGAAGCTGGAGGACTGTGAGGACCCGGAGCTTTCACACCTCCTTTCGCACAAGTTCCTGATCCAGAACCTGCTGTTCGCCCGGCGGATGGATGAATCGCCCACGGTTCAAGGCCACGCCCTGTCTTGCCTGGCTCAGTGTCTGGAGCTGCCATCCCTCAACGCCACCCGGGCCGTCCACGACCTTTTCTCGGCCTGTAAGTAAAACATCATTGGCCCCTGTAGGGATCTTGGTCCTTTTGCTTCTGGATGTAGCAGCAGACACTTGGTAGGCATGTAGATGAACAAGCCAAGACATCAGTAGGAGTTTAGGTTGAGGTCAGGGACTGGTTTTGGTCTTCAGCATCAAACAGTTATCAAAGGGGAACAGAGGAGTTAATTACTGCTTTGATTTTGTGATCAACTCTTGATGATGAACTGAACCAATTTCTTTGAAGACTTTCCACTAAAGTTACCTGTCCATTCTTTATCAGCTGGAATCCAGACCGTGTTGGAGGCTGAATGCACAGAAGGTACCACCTTATGTCTTAAATGATCTATATGTAGAGTGTGAAATATATTAATACATATTTCATATATTAATATATATAAATAATATTAATACATCACACATTATTTAATACCCAACCTGCTGTAGCCCAGATTTGTTTGAATGGTTGTATATGTTGTATCGCGTGTGTTTTAGGACACCTCAGCGCCCAGCAGACTCAGAAAACCTACCGCACTCTGCCATTTAGAACTGTGGACATCAGCAGCAGTGATGACCTGGGCAGTGAAGGTGAGCCCAGCTAACGTTGAAGTCATGTGTAGTGTATAGAACTTGCAAATTTAAGAAAGGCACAATGACTGATCATAGCTTTGTACTCGTGTTTTTCTCTTTATTGAAATTTTTATTGCTGAACAGCCAAGGAAAACATGGCTCTTCTTCTACGCCGTGTCAGTGACCCAAAGACAAATGTGAGGAAATCAGCGCTACAGGTAACTAAAACTCAGCTACTTCAAGATTTAACTGTAGGATTCAAACTAACTCTACTAACTGACAGAACTCCCAGATGACCTTTTACTTCTGATCTCTGCCCCTCTGCTCCAGGCCTTAATGGGACTGCTGAGGCATGGTGTGATCCCTATGAGCTGGGAGTACCTGACAGTTCTGTCGGAGCGGACCAGAGACCCCGCCGTGTCCGTGAAGAAGAAAGCCCTGCAGTGTTTGGGGGATCTGCTCGCTGTGAGTTCTTCCATCACCAAATCCAGTAGATGCTCAACATCCCGTCAGATTTCCCCTACTCGATACTTCAATGCTGGAATAGTTAGTTAGTTAATAGAAAAGTACAGAATCTCTCTTGGAGCAGAGATCTGCTGATGAGATTTTGATCTGTTTCCCAAATGTCCATCATGTTTGTGTTGGTTTGCAGCTCCATTCATGTGTTGTATAAAAGTCCAACATCTGGAACGAGTCTCGCTGATGTCCTGCAGTAAACACATTTTTCTGTACCGCGTCTCACATCGCCAGGCTAAACCGATGTGCAGTGTGGCACAGAAGGCGTGGCTTCATGGGGTGGTGCCAGCTGTAATGGACTCTGAGAGCTCTGTCCAGGAGAAGGCCTTAGAGGCTTTGGAACAGGTCCTGCTCAAACCGGTCAAACCTTTCTCCCCTGGCTTCCATGTGGACACCGAACAGAGGCTGACCTGGGACCTGCTGGCCGTCTTCTGCCACGAATGCCAGAATCTCAGGTTGAACCAGTTTTATCACTCCAAAGCTCGTCTTTACTGATTCAGGTCGCGTTATTGTTTGTAACTAACCGATTCCTCACGTTGCTCTTCTTCTTGACTAGCCGGTATTTTAGCCGGGCCTTCACCATTTGGTCCAAACAGAATAAGTTCACGGCAGCATTTATCTCCAGCCTGATCACACACACTGAGGCCGATCATTCTGCTAGTGCCTGGCTGCTTCTCTCCGAGGTTGTCGCTTCATCTCCAAAACTGTCCTACACCAAAATCCTGGATGCCTGGGACGACATGATCAGGTCAGAGACGTGTGCAATGGTTATCTTCAAACATCTAGATTTCATTGAATTAAGGCCGTTTGAGTATTTAACCGAGGCTTGATTGGCAATCCAGAGCAACTTTTGTTAATAATAAATAGTCTACACAATTTTTGTCTACAGCTCAAAGGACATGAATGTGAAGACCTGCTGTCAAATCTTAAGTGTGATGGGAGACATCGCGGCACACTTGAACAATGAGACAAAGGAGAGGATCATTGGTAAGCAGAGGTGACAATGGAGGAAAAGCACTGATGATAGCTGAGATCATTTGCTTCTGATTGATTTGTGTTTACTGCCACCTTAATACAGCTGTGTATCTCTCCATTTCTGTCCCTTCTTGCCATCTGTTTTTCTCTCTCACTCCCACGAAGTTGATCTGATGTCGTTGTTGAGGAGGTTTACATTGTCACTGGAAGAGATCACCGCTGCTGTGACGACTCTCTTTCAATTGGGCCGCAGTGAGGACATTAAGCAGACTCAGGTTGGAGCTGTCGCCTTTCTTCCACATGAGCAAGAAGCTCCCTCATTTGATGAACTCTTAACCATGACCAGTTTCAGTGTTAAAATGTGCCTTTTTGTGTTATTGTTGTATTCGTAGGCTTTCATGAACGAGCATTGTGGTGAATTGTTGACAATCTCTGAGTCCTTCTTATCCACCATCATCCTCAGTGAAAACGGCACCCAGAACCTTGATGAGGAGCTCATGGTGAGAACTATAATACATCAGAGGTTTTTCCTTTATGTCCCTGCATGATGCTAACAGTCTAGCTTACCATGCCGGGGTAAAGGTGAGTTTTGAGTTCTAATGTTGCGTCATCTCATATAACGCAAAATGTGCCCTCTTCCAGGTGAAACACCTTCACACTCTGGGTGTTGTGTCACTCCACTGTCCTACCAGGGTGAGCAAGAAGACGATACAAGTGGTGGAATGTGTCCTCCCCTCACGTGCAGACAAACAGACAGGTAGTGGAGAGTCATGATGACAGGATAATCCAAATCATGAATATAGTACTGATTTTCATTTCAACAATAAAAAAAACAACAGTGCTCTCTTTTCACCGACACCAACAACAAAAAGGCAAATGTTAAAGGCTAAATGTTGTTAACGTGTACCTTTTAATGTTGTTTGTTAGACTACATGGAGAACCTGCCAGCCTCGCAGCCTCTGTCACAGTTCAAAGCAAACTCTCTGCCTCCCAGTGCCAGAGCCCATGGAGTCATCACTCTAGGTAAGATGTCTCTGATCTTTGACTGTTTTTCCGTTATGTGTAGGAGTTTGGGAAAGGATTTGTTTGAGTGACCTTTTGGAAATATGAATGAAAGACAACCAGTGTTGATCATGTCCTCCAAGCTTTAATCACGGCCATATTGAGTACAAGTTTCCTCTTTGTTTGGTTCAGGTAAACTGTGTCTGCAGCATGAGGATTTGGCCAGAAAGTACCTGCCAGTGTTTGCGCGGGAGCTGGAGGTCGGCACAGAGGTCGCTGTGCGCAACAACATGGTGGTAGTCATGTGTGATCTGTGTGTTCGATACACCAACATGGTGGATCATTACATCCCCAACATCTCAGCCTGCCTCTGTGACAATGAAGCGGTCATCAGGGAGCAGACCCTCATCATGCTGACTAACCTGCTACAGGTTTGAACTGAGATTTGATTCAGCCCAGCTTGGCAGAAGTTATATTTAATAAAATTACAAGGTTCTTACAGGAAGGGCAACCAGAATGTGTAGAAAGTGATATAAATGTGTTTCCCAGGGCAACAGTACGACCCTGAGAGACTTCCAGCTGGGTTTTTTTCAGGGTCCATCTAAAGGCTTTCTTCTTTTTCCAGGAGGAGTATGTGAAATGGAAAGGCACCCTATTCTTTCGCTTCATGGTGGCACTGGTCGACCCAGCCCCAGCAGTCGCCAGGTAAATTACGCTGCACTGTTCGTATCAGGAGAATACAGTCGATGGATTATAAGAAATAAACTAAAGGCAGCCATATCAAAATGTTTAGGATTCCTAAAGCTGGTAACTCCCGCTACTCCTGGTTGGACATGATGATTTGTTCTTGCTTCTTGTTCCAGTTTGTGTGAATACTGCCTGGTCCACCTGCTGCTGAAGAAGAACCCAGAGATGTTCAGTCAGCACTTCATCGAGTGCATATTCTTCTTCAACTCCTACGATAAACACAAATCCTACAACAAGTTCCCTCAGACTGAGAAGTAGGAGATATTCTATTTGTGATGATAATTGACACTTGTTTCAATATTAGCTCTTTTTTTCTAACCTGTGTGCCTTCATATTATTTAACTCAGTGGAAGCTGCAGACAAGTTCTAGATCCTTTTATAAAACAAGGGATTATCTGTAATGTTTGTTTTATTTTTGTCTAATCATTGATTGATCTATTTCTTAATCCAGAGAAGCGGTTGGGTTTTCATTGAAAGGAGCCCGGTACCGTGAGAAGCGTTTCCGTGTCTATCGCTTCCTTCTGGAGCATTTTACAGACGCCCAGCGCTTCAACATAACCAACAAGATCAACCAGACAGTCTTGGGTGAGCAGTCAAATTCAGATTCTGGTATCACAGTCTCAAACTCAAGCCTCAGGAAAAAACGTACCTGCATAACATCCCCTAAAATCTCCTACTTTTTCCTTTCCCAGCATGCTTTGCAGATGAGGAGTTGCCTCTAGATGGAGATGGCGCTGACATTCTGGCGGAGACCTTCAAAGTCTTGAGTCTGAAGGAGATGAAGCTGCAAGCCATATCTTCTCCAGCAGGAGGCGCTGCGGGGGAGGAAGCGGAAGACGATAACGTGGCCAACATGGCCAAAGCAGTCCTGCGGGTGGCACAGAAGAAGGTGGTGTCACAGGTAAGGGAAGAGTCGGCACTGGTCTGTACACACAGTTTAACTTCAACGATACTGTATGTTGAGATTACAAATAAGTGGCAGCAGGGACTTCCTTATACAGTACAACATTTAAATTTGACATATATAGGTGCATCTGTCCACTATGTGTTGTATCTCTTCTTTTCATCCTCCTCCTTTCATTCGCAGGTCCAGAAGAAGGCGTTCATAGAGAACACGGTTCCCATTGTCATCGGTCTAAAGAGTCTGCTGGAGCAGAAGCGCTCTCCTGTTCTCAGAGACCTCATGGCCTACCTCCAGGTATGACCACGGTGACTGGATGCCTGGATGAGTTTGTTAAGCAATGATGTAATTGATGTTGAGGCAGATTTGAATACTGATGTCATTAAGAGCATCTTTGTATAAACTCCAAACTTGTTACCTCGGGGCCCCGTGATCAAGAGCCCAGTGTGATTAGTCTTCAATTTTATGATGTGCATGTTGTGGCGCTGTCGTCCCCGTCAGGTGACAATGCAGGACTATCGCAACGAAGTGAAGGAGTTTTTCTCTGGAGATGAGCAGCTAGCGGCCGAGCTGGAGTTTGCTCTGCAAACGGCTGAGAAGGAGCGAGAGATGGAGGCGCAGATGAACATCTGCAGTCTGGGAGGAGACGCAAAAACACCCACCATACCGGTCAGAACACACGATCCAAGGGGAACATTTACATGCCACACAAACATCGACTAAAACTGAGACACAGACGTTGATTGAAAAATGAGCAACTGATGATGTCATGGTCATTTTGGTTCCTTTGCAGGCTTCGGTCAAGGCTTCGGTCCAGGCTTCGGTCCAGGCTTCGACTGGCCCAGCGAGGATTTTGTCACCATTCACCTTTGCCTCACCACAGCTACCACGTCCCAACAGCCTCTCAGGTGGACAGAAACAAACTGACAGGTGGGTGTTTTATGGTGCAGCAGGTACTTCAGGTGCTGATGCTGGATTTCTGATCGACAACCAACTTTGCTTTGAACATATTGCCAGTCTCTAATCTCAGACTTCTGATTGTTATGGTGACTGTTTTGCCTTTATGTCACAAAATAAGTTACACAAGACAAATTGCTATTGTTGTCGTCAAAGCTGTCATCAAATCCCAAATCATCTGCAAACTTTGTGTGTCTGTGTCTTCCCTGTAACGTGCATGTCTTGTCCAGGCTGCAGGAACGGCGCAAGTCGGCACCTCTTGAAAAAACCGGTAGGAAATCTGACTAAGTTAAAAAATATACTTTTAACTAACTTTTCAAAAGCACAGCAGTACAGTGGTGACCGAGGAGTCATGTAACAGAGAGTGTGTGTTGAGATAGAAATCTGCCCAACTGTCTGCAAATCCACATTATTTAAATGCTCATGAAAATCTTTGTTTCGTTCAATAGTTTTTTAAAACAATCCTATTCATTGATGGAACAGCTACCTGAGTGTATTTTGTGTTGTGTTTGTCTCCAGTGATCCCTAAAGGGGCTACAAACCGAGCCATCAGTACACCAAAAGGTATGGACCACATCACACCACAGCACATCCTACATCCCTGATGAAAGCATGAATCAGGACACTTTATCTATTATAAATAAGGCACATAACTGAATGTACTGTGCTGAAAACTGGATTCTGATTGTCCGACACGTCCTTGTGCATGATCGTGAACATCCATTCCTATATCAGTATCTTGGCTCTTGCAGTATAGCAGGTCTGCCTGCCAAAGGAAAAACAAAGCCTTATATGGAATACATTTTTTATTAGAAAAGACATTTATAACAAAATATATATTAGATCACCAGTCACCGTCTTTACGACTCTTACTAATGTAGGTGTTTTATTGTTACCTTATGGAATGTAAGTATTGCATCTCTCACCCTCAAATATCCATTTTCATCCTGTAAACCAGGCGTTGATGTCAACCTGACATTCGATGAAGGACTGAGTGCAATCTACTGCGACCAATCAGCCAGTAAGCAGCTCTGACGGTTGTATGTTTCAACAACCTCACTAAAGTTACCTAATAAACTTGTCCCTCCTTGTAGATCCATCTGGGGAGATGACCGTCCTTCATGTGAACTCGCGGGAACAGCAGTAAGTTATTGTCATGGTTGTTTTGGATAAAAAATGATTGTAATGTTTTTGTTACCAGTCTAGTTTCTTTTTCCGCTCTCGTTTAATCTATGAAGTCTTCTTGTGCTTTCGTAACACTGTGCGCCTTCACAGTCCAGCGTGTGATGTTTGTATTTCAGAACTCCTGCACTGCGGCAGTGGAACGTCCAGTCTCCTCTCCGACGGAAGAAATGAACAACTAGACTAGTTGTTGTTGAAAACGATAAGAGTGTATATTCATTTATGGCAAAACAATTCTAAACAAATGGAGGTCTGACATCAAACGGGGAAGGAGCCACAGAGCAAGCTTGGACTGAAATACACCAGTAAGAGTAATGTTTGCCAACCAAGATACAGACACCCACACACACACACACCTACCTATCCTAGACATCCGAATATAAAGTCCTTCCACTGTGGTCCTGCCATGTGACACAGGTCCTGGGTCTGTGGGCGATCCTGGTTACATCTAGTTCAGGTTTACTGTAGTACCACTTGTCCAACAGCTGGTCCACCTGCTCTTGCTTGGTTACCCCGTGGAGCTTCTCGTCTATTAAATGTGCGTAGTCGTCTTCATAGTCGTCATCGTTGGGTATGAAGTAGGGCGGGTGGGGAAGCTGGAGTATGGCGTCCTCCCTCATGCCCTCGAAGAACTGCACCACACATTTACGGGCAAAGTCTCGCGCGTGCATGATACAGGTTTCATCAAAGAGTTTCTGCTCCACGTCCAGGTAGTTGCTCCAGTAGCGCGTTTGTAGGGAGTTGGCATGGTTGTCGAAACAGGGTTTGATGAGGCGTCCCATCGCTCCCAGTACAATCAGGAAAAGAAGGATGGACCAGCCGATTGCCTAGACAAGGACAGAAAAGTTACTCACACAAAGCTCATGAAAGGTGGCATAGAGGTCAGTGAAAGAATTGCCACTGTGGGTGTGTTGTTTGTCCATGTGTCGCTTATACAGAATTGCTTGGCTCATCTTTGTCTCTCCTGCTTGCAAACATTTAAGAAAACAACTCAAAGGTAGTACAGTAGTCTCTCTTGTTTGTCTCAATAGTGAAATGAACATGACAGTGGATTTATGGAAACGTTATTCACTGTGGGTGTATTACCAGTGACCATTGTGTCACACAAGTGTCTCCATTATATTCTTAAATTAACTATTAATGTGTGTGGCGGAATATCACAGCCGTGGTTATTTGTTACTTTGTTATTGAGAAATATGGCCCAGCTTGTCTTACTGCAGCCGATGTGGTGGATACAACAATGCTAATAAAGTCTCCTCACAGAACTCACAACAGCATGGGAGTTGTCGATGTATCCAAATATTGCAGGACATTTACATTGTCCTTCCATTACATTGTCTGCAAAACACATGCAAATTCTGCCACAGCGACTCCTGGTTTCTCCCAACAACTCACTTCCAAACACGAATCATGTTTGTGCCTCAAGACCTTTCTAAGGATAATGTCTTCCCATAGCAGCGTAGTTTGGGAGGAAATATAGACAATGGAAGGTCCATACTAGGGAAGAAGTGTGTGTGTGTGTACTTGTGAATAGCAGCGAACGTAACGAGAGACGGCTTTGCGGAATGAGCTGTCCTTGAAGATGCTATCTTCCTTGCAGGGCACTTTAGCCATGATTCTGATGATATCCAGTCCTGTGTCGTTTGGTAACCCTGAGGAAAACCCACACTGTTTAAGGGGCCATTGACTGAAATATGGGAAATGGAAAAGATAACTGATTGTGATTGATAATTATTGATAATGATTTACATGTACCTGTGAAGAGTGTAGGGTCCACACTCACACTGAAGGCACAGATGAAGATCTTTCCATCCATCAATGTGACCAGGATCCACACCATTGGTGCCAACATGGCCCTCTGGAGCATAGCAGAGAACAGGTATCTACAGGGACACATGGGGGGGGGGGGTCCAACATTTGTAAACAAATGCCATGCGCTTGCAAACTGTTTTGTTATTGGTCAGCTTTGACCAGGAAGTGACCCCCTGAAGTGGAAAAAGTTTCCTTAGCCCGGGCAACATCACAAACACAATGGAAAATGAAGCATCAGTACCATGTGGACATAATTGATTTGCTTGCTATTGTCTCTGTGCTTTCACAATGTTAGATGCATCAACAATACATTCATTTTAAAGGAACATCAAGGCTACAAATCTAAAACAATGTGTTGATGCACCAAGTCACCACAAGATAAACTCTGATGGAGGCACATATTCTTTTAAGAGTTCTCTTCTGATGACGCATCAGGTAAGATTGGTTATATATTATATATAATATTTATGATCCTATACACATTATCAAACAACTAAAAGAACTATGTTGGACTTACTTGACCACAGCAGGGTTTTTAGTTCTATTCCCAAGGGGTCTCGTCCACTCATCCATCATAATGCCTGTATGTCGATTGACCAGAACCCCCAAGAAGAACAGGATGATGGGTGGCACTATCATCACTCCAAGGGAATAAAGTTTGTTAAACTGAGGAAGACATGGGCAGTTGAAGTCGAAGCTGGTGTACAGCTTGACGCTGACCAAGGCAAGAATGATGCAGATACCATTAGAGATGGATTCAGAATTGGACTGAAAGTATTGCAGCACTAACTTCATACGCTCCATAGTTTAAATTCAGGTGATGATCAAGTCGCAACAGCAAAGTGATAGAATGGTGATCGTCCCAGAAAGCTGCTTAAATACCAGATTCTGAACTATCCACGCTGCCAAAGTCACTAATTTGTCCAGAACAAAATGCATAAAATCCAGTTTAGCAGTCTTGGCCGTGTGAGGAGAGGTAAGAAGTCCAAAGGATCCAGACTAAAGGCTTAGAATATACAAATCCATGCAGCCAGAGGACAGAGGAGGGAAGCCACACCCTGCATCTGTTTTAGAAGCTCTCACGTCAAAGGTTTATGCAGTATGTCTTGGTGCAGCTTGACAGTAGAGGTTGTATACCTGAAGTTAGTGTGTTAGCTGTGTTATTAGCTTTATTATGAGCTCTGAGAGTAGTGTAGTTGATGTGGAGGCCTTTCTCTCGCCAGTATAAGAACACAAATCTGACTAAAACTGTTTTGTGCCATATCTATTCAAATGAAAACGATCAAACTCAAATTGATGTAACTTAATCTCAGTAATGGCCATCAAATCCCTTATGGATGAAACTCTTACTACCATGCAGTACAACAGGGCTAGAAGGTTTCAACCAATACAGTAAAAGATAACAAAAGCAGTGTATCAGGTTGATAAACAGTATTTTAATGATATTTTTACAGCAAGTCCTTCTGCTGTGCCAGTAGTATTGTAGTTTGGGGACAACATTCCCTCAAGAGGATTAAAAGAAGCTCCATGTGTAACCAGAGCGTTGACATGTGCAGACTCAACGTGTTCTCAGGTCAGCTTGACCTCTGTTGACTCTTCAGCTTCCATCACTCTGAAGACTCCTACCTTCTCCTGCTTCAAGCTCTTCTTCTCTTTGCCTAAAAGAAACCATCAAAACTTAGATGATTATTTCAGAGGTCAAACTGATATACAGATCATCACACTACAATGAAAAAGCAAAACAAAACCTAGCTGAAGTGTGAGGAGAGAAGAGTGAGACATCTATGCTATGACGTGTCGAAGTGCAAGTTAAATTCTTATTCATAACCCAGGTGTGTGTTTGATAGGATGTCAGTCCAACTTACTTAGAAGGTCGCTGCGATCCAGTAGGGTCTCCAGGTCCTTATCACTGATCACTTTGCCCTTTGACCCCTTCACCTCCCTGAGAGAGCAAACATATTTTGGTTATGGGTTTCTTCCCCAACACTGACCCGAAGTTTGGCACTGTCCTGTCAGCAATGCATCTCGATATTATTGATTGATTTAAGCACAAGTTCTTACTTCTCTTTGCCTCTGCAATGGAGCATCTCCATCAGCTCCTCCAGATTAATGCAGCTTTTAGTCTGGTTCAGTTCTGACTTGGATCCTTTAAACTTGTCTGTGCAAGGAGGGTGTAAAATAAGATCAACTTTTATCAGAGAGAGTAACAGTTAAACATCTGAGTGTCACTTTTGAGAGACAGTTTGGGAACAAGAATCCTCCAAATGAAAGACACTCACTCCTGTGGATAACCATCTGCTCCAGCTTCCTCTTTGCAGAGGCCCTCTCCAGGATCTTCTCATCAATCGTATTGGCAGTGACCAGGCGGTACACCACCACTGGTTTGGTTTGTCCAATGCGATGGCAGCGGTCCTGAGCCTGCAGGTCTGGCTGGGGGTTCTGAGGGGGGAGGAGGGGGGGATGATCAAACCTTCAGCCATGCTGTGATGACAGATTAAATAGATTTTCTAGATGGATAAACATTATCTGCAACAGCACTGTGCACCCACCCAGTCACTATCAAAGATGATGACTGTGTCAGCAGCTGTCAAGTTGATCCCAAGTCCTCCTGCTCTGGTGGACAACAGGAAGAGGAACACTTCTGGATCGTTGTTAAACTTTGTTATCTGGAATAAGAAACATCATTTGTAAATGTAAACACGGCCATCAGAGTCTGCTGCATGTTGTTAATCTTTGCGTTATGTTTTGGCCTGCGTATTGAGTACAGCGTTTGACCTGCACGCACATTTTCATCCCTGTCAGCGTAGGACATGCTGCCGTCCAGTCGGCTGTACTCGAACCCACGCAGGTAGCAGAAATCCATCAGGATATCCAAGATGGACGTCATCTGGCTGAAGATCAGAACCTGGACAGACCACGAGACGGTCTATTAAACCTCACGAAATACAGCACAGGAAGGAAAAAGTCTAACCCGATCTTGTGCTGTACCTTATGTCCCCTGGCTTTCAGTGCAGGCAGCAGTCTGTCAAGTATGAGGAACTTCCCTGAGCACTGCACCAGCTGCTCATCGATCTGTAGGGGGCAGCAAAACATACAGTGTTAAGACTGAGGAGCAAAGAGACATTCCGAGAACAAATGAGACAGAATCAAGCTATAAGCCCTGTTTACTGTTATTATGTTTAGTGTTATTAGCCATTATCTATTATCCCTGCTACCTTGAACTCCTGAGTGCCAGGCACCAGCGGGTATTCCACCAGGTAGGGGTGGTTGCAGCATCTCTTGAGCAGCATGAATATGTTCTGCAGCTTGAGGTTGATCTGAGCGTCCAGTGGGATCTTGACATCAACCACTGAAGAGT
The DNA here is from genome assembly GCF_046128005.1 of Genypterus blacodes. Classification (NCBI taxonomy): domain Eukaryota; kingdom Metazoa; phylum Chordata; class Actinopteri; order Ophidiiformes; family Ophidiidae; genus Genypterus; species Genypterus blacodes. Next base: position 224,568 of record NW_027466995.1, on the reverse strand, counting down.
GAGAGGAGGGGCTGAGGAAGAGGAGGGAAAAACAAAGCATTAGAGGGTCACATCCACTTCTCGTTGTCATCGTCTCAGCAAACTGCGACGAGGAGGTGATACCTCTGGTCTAATTGCTTCTGGACCACCTCCAGATATTTCTCCAGGTCTTCTGGAGTGTCTCCATCTCCTTCAGTGTAGTTCACTTGGTTACGGGTGCGGCGCTTTGGCCTGCCGCTTGACGTCATCTCCACTGGAGCATCCGCCTAAATCAAGGAGAAAACAATGTCAAATTGTCGATCTCTTACAAACGGAGTGGCTGTGGGTGAGTTTGGCTTTACCTCCTCCTTGTTGAGCATCTTGGCGATGGTTTTGTTGGCCACAGCCTTGTACAAGGCTTCCTGTTTGGCAGTCAGCGGCGCATAAACTATGATTTCTTTCTTCGGTGGAATATCCAGTGTCACGTCCGACTTCAACCGTCTCAGTAGAAACGGAGTGAGGATCTGAAACGCAAACAGACAGAAACTTTCTACACAATTCTCCAATTCTGGCTGCTTATCAATTTAATGTTACTACTGATTCCATGATGGGACTTTTGGAATGACTGACCTGGTGCAACATGCCCAGGACGTTCTGCTCACGCTCAGAAGCCACATTCTCCCCATCGACACAGAGTTTGCCGATATCAAACCACGACTCAAAGCTACGGAGCAAAGACAGCAACACGTTAGGACACAGAAGTGCTTTGTGATTGCATACAGAAATGCCTACAGATGGCGTCGTACCTCTTGAGGTCATCGAAGACGTCTGGGAGGAGGAAGTTGAGGAGGGACCAAAGCTCGGCCAGATTGTTCTGCAACGGCGTGCCGCTCAGCAGCAGTTTGTTGTCGGTGGGCAGCATCTTCAGTTCGCGCACCAGCCGGCAGTTCATATTTTTAATCCTATGGCCTTCGTCCACGATGAGATACTTCCACTGGAAGCGCTGGACAACGAGAGAGACACAGCATGGATACTTCTACATTCATAAGTTGCAGAACTTCACAAAATATACGGATTCAGCACTTCTTCCCGACAGAAGTTGGTGGTCCTGTGATCACTGAGCAGTGCAGGGTCAAAGCCTCCCTCTGAGCTCATAGTCATACCTGAAAGACTTTCCTGTCAATCATGGCGATCTCAAAGGAGGTCACGACCACGGGACACATGCTGAGGGGGCCCTGTGGCTTGCGCATCTGCTTCAGCAACTTAGCCCTTTCTGCTTGGGGTCCATGGTAAAGCAGCACTGCAACCTGGGATGAAACCAACGAAGGACATGTGACAGCAGGTACGAGTGCAGGACTGAACAACGGCAGACATTAAGCTTCTATTACAGCGGCTGTGTGCAGGCTGAAACAGGCTTAGACAGCACTGATGAATAGGCTCCCTGTAGAATGATACTTTGATCTGCAAAGGCTTTTGTGTTACTCCTCGTTCCATTTAACCCAGTGAGTCTCTGCTCTCTTACATCTGGTGTGAAGCGCTTGAATTCACTGATCCAGTTAGACAGAGTGGAGAGAGGCGCCACCACCAGGAAGGGACCCATCACATTTTTTTCGATCATCATGGCGATGTGGGCGATGCACTGAATGGTCTTTCCAAGTCCCATCTCATCAGCCAGGATCCCATTGATCCCATTCTCCCACAGCATCTGACAATAGGAGAGACCAACTCAGGCTGCTGCTTCATGAATGATGATCTGCCTTCACGAGCCCCATGTGGGTGGAGGCCTACTCACCCTCAGCCACTCAATGCCCTCGATTTGGTACCACCTCATGACCCCCCCGGTGAGGAGGCTGGGCTGCTGGGCAGGGACCGGCTCTCCGTTCACCTTCCTGTGCGGATCCAGAAGGTGCTTGGCGTTGTCCCGCACCACCTCCGACAGGCGATCCTTGATGTCCTGGTTGGAGTCGCTCATCTTCTCGATGTCCTCGGCTTCTAGCTTCCTCTGGGCTGGCGAAGGATCCTAACAGCACATGTGTTCTTATTACATACTGCAGGTTCTAAAAATGCTTTTCCTTCGTCCAATACCAATGAGAGATGTCCCAACTCAGACTGGATTCGTTATTCAACATAAATCTTTACCTCTTCCTCCACTTTTGCTTTCTTAGCCTTCGACATGATTTCCTATGGGCATAAATGTGAAAGAGAACACGTGAGTGACTCGGGAGACCAATATGCAAAAATGCACAAACATCAGAGCAGATCTTACCTCTTTAGACATGACATCTGCAATTTTGTAGTCTTCTTCCCGTCGACGCTTCTTTTTATCTACGAAACGGAGCGTACAAAAGTGAATACAGAGTCATTTTTTGGAATTGTGGAGGTTTGATTTTGGTCAACTAAGGAGCGACCTGCTCACCTTTCTCAGGTACCGGGCTTTTTGTGTTCTGCATTACAAAAAAAAGGAGAATAATGGTTAAAGGGCTGATATTATGAGCATAATGATGACTGAGAATGTCAAGTGGAAAAAAAAAAAGTTCCTACCTTCTTGACTTTCTTTCCAAGTTTATCTTTCTTGACTTTCTCCTGAAACGGATGGCAGAATAAGACAAAATGGCGATGGCTGTCAATGGTAATGTTGAGACGCAGTGCTGAAGAGTGAATTCTGAGGCCGATCACGAGTGCAGTTATGAGTTTGACGTTCTGTGTCTGGGTCTTACCTCGTTCTGTTGTTGTTCCATTTTTGTCAGCAGGAACTTGGAGTAGATGTTGCTCTTCTGCAGCAAATGCTGGAGTCTCTTGAAGCGCAGCTCGTGAGAATCCTTTTCCCATGATTCCCGTGCCTTGTGGTGAGAAATGCAAAGTTCCGGAATTGATATGCGAGACAAAGTTTGACATGAAGTTTGAAGATGTGAGTCACTACATTGATAAGCAACCTACCTTTTCCATCATCTCCTTTTCTTTCTTCTCCCCTTGCTCCATCAGCTGCTTTTCTTCATCCTCCATTTCCTTTGTGATGACCACTTCAGACGTGGCATTCTCAGCTTTCACGGTGACATCTTCAAAGAAACAGCACAGGATGGAGAAGTGAGTCAACAACTTTAAATGGTTGCAATTGTTTACAGACTTTCTTGGGGAGATTCAGTTGGAAAAGGGAAATTCCAAGACTTGAGACAACAAACATGAGAAACTTGATGAAGTAATAATTTACTTTCAATTGCTATTTGTGTTACCGTAGTGTTACTTACCATTTGCAGCTCTGGTCTCCATGGCCGTGCCCAGTGGCTCCTCGGACTCATCCGGTTTGGGGCAATGCGGGGAAGCACTTCGGGTCTCTTGCTTTATGCTGTCAGTATAAACAGGAGATGAAAAGAAGACAGGATGTAGTTTATCTTACAAACTTAAAGCAGATGCTGAATAGGACTGGCTGCATGGCCGGAAGTTTGTGGAGCGTTACACTGATATATCATTGTTAATGATTTAACTCCTTTGTCCCGTTTACAGCAACAGCAAAGGGTTAAATTCCTAAAAAAACGAAATTGACTTTATTAACTTTGCTGCTTTGCCAATATTACAGTATAAATGACATGCTACTGTAATGGGGTTTATCTGATTATCTAGAGATGGCATTTGCAACAGTGTGACGTAATGTGACAATGAAACACACGACCATGAAAAAACAAGTTAAATTAGAAAACAATTCTCGTTATAATGTGACAAATATATTATGTCGGGCAATAACATATTAAAGAAAAAACTGAGTACGTTGCTCTGACATCGCTGCGATATGGGATGGAAAGAAAAACCGACAACCGATCAACAAAAATTGTTTGTTTCGCATGAAAACTGTATCAAAGAGTTCAGGTGCTGCAGTTCCTACCTTTGCTAGCTGATGCCAACGTTGACCGAGGTAACGAAAAGTTTCAAGACAATAGGCAGATAGTGTGGAAATATTTAAAAGCCCCGAAACTAGACATAGAAAGAGAAGGAGTTAACTTACCTGCTCATAGTTGTGACAAAGGTTTTTTCAATAACACGCTAGTTGGTCTTAAAGTTATGGCTGCTCTTGTTAAGTGTGCGCGCAGAAATCACATTACTGACTGACTATGATCTGAAATTCTCTTTGCATAACTAGACGTGTTTCCGTCACCTAAAATTAAACATTGACATCCGGCTACGGCTTTCAAAATAAGAGATTTTAGGTAAATGTTCAGTTATTTGCGCGAGATTTCAGCATATTGAATTTTGTTTTGAAGGTTAAAGCAATTCACTTTCGTAATCTTCTTCGTAACTTGACGTGCAGAATTGTGGGACGGGCTCGCGTTTTCGCGCCACATAGGACGAGACCACTGCTTATGAAATAGGGGTGTGTTCGATTTTCGATTGGAGGTATTGTATCATTTCAGAGAAGAAAGGTATGTGAGAATACAAACCACAACGATACAGGACAGGTAATGTAAAACTGCGTATTAATTCGGATGAAATTCAATATGTATTCACCCAAGTGAGTAAAAATTTACTTTGAGAACCTTGGAATGTACCTGTGAATGAAATTATGTACCAAACCCACTCTGGTCGGTTTCCCGCGAATGTTTTGGGGGCAGGAAAAGGAGAACTGAGAGGTCCTTCCTGTGCTGTGTAACTGCGAATACAATGACAACACAACGACAACAATATTGAAGATAGGGCTGATTGTTCTTTTATTTTATCAAAGAATACCAATAAATAACAACATTACATACGTGTGCTTAAATTTGGAGTTCTTTAAATGGTCCCAGCTTAGTCATGGACATTTCACAGACCCAAGTGAGGAAACTCACAGGTGTTACTATGGTAACCGAGTCATTTAGGTGTACCGTGATCATGATAATGTGCAGGCAGGGGAGTGTTGGGGTTGTAGAGTGAGAGATTGTGTTTGGGATTAGGCATGTGTGCAGCAGCCTGGAGGAGATTAGTGCTGTAGTAGTAGAGCAGTTCCTCATCCTCACTGTGCTGTTGTGATATGGAATCTTCCGCACGCCGTTTCTCCGTTTGGCTGAACTGATTTACACCTACACACATCACCCACACATCTCACACACACACACACACACACACACACACACACACACACACACACACACACACGGAGATACAGTAGATTCATGGAAAATGGCCGAAGTCCCACAAATCGTCAAAATTGGTGTTTCGTTGAAGATGCTGCCTAACAACAGCGCGGTATTCTTCAAATCCGACGGCGCCCGGTTCGGACAGACTCGGACCATCAAGCTGCTGACCGGCTCCAAATACAGGGTCGAGGTGGTCGTTAAGCCAGGAGCGGTAGAGGCCACGTAGGTAGACGCTTGTTGCACGCATGGACTGTCTCTAGCAAAGAAATCGGCATCGGTCATTTCATACGTCTTTAAATATGCAGAGATCTGACTGTTAGATGGTTTTGTTTGTTTAATTGTTTTGAAATGAAAGCGTTCAGAGGTGAGCTGAGGAAAATGCAAGTCCTTATTTCAGGTTACATTCAGGTTCTATCAGAATTTAAAACAGTGTGTTACGAGAAGCGGTGAACACGACGGGCAAACGAGTTTTCTGTTTTATGGTTAAAACAATGGCCTTACTGGCACCCCTTTCTCTCTTGGCAATAGTTGATACCTCAACCAATGGCATTTCCAAGTTTTAAAACGTTGATATTGGACTTTACGAGGAGTCCTTGAAGGCATCGTAAAACCAATTTGTTGCAAAATAAATCCACCGCAGATTAGGAGTGCTACGTGTGCATGTGTTATTTACATTTCAGTTTTGATTTTGTGCTTCACAGATTCTTTTAGTGTTGTATTTGTGTTATTTTTTTAGTTTCAGTTGTAATATTCCTTCCAGCTGTAATCATAATCCATCATAATGTTACATAATACCAATTAAAATAACAAATATAATATTACCTTGTGTCCCTTTTGAGACAATATCAACACTGAGAGTGTGACCAGACTCCGTCTCTGTCTCCAGGTCAATGAGTGTGGCTGGGGTGACCTTCCCACTGGAGCAGCAGTCTAAAGACCCACAGTCAGCACTGTACACTGGCCAGTATGACACAGAAGGGCTGGCACACACCAAGAGTGGGGAGAGGCAGCCTGTTCAAATCAGCATCCAGGTATGAAAACAGTGCACCCATGAGGAGGAAGCAGGAGGAAAGAGGAAACAACAATTTTGTTTTCTATCTGGGGAGTTACAAAACAGAAACACATAAGACATTTTCCCACGAGAAAGTATGTTTGGTGAATTTGTGTGTTGTGCTGAATATTCATATGAAGTTCTGGCAGAAGTTTACAGTACACAGTATACTGAACACATTTATTCCTCACATCCATCATCATTTGATCTGAGTCTAATGTTCATCTACATATACAGTATTATAAGGGTGTATGTAACCATCTGTCTGATTCACATTAGGAGGTGTTTGTGATACGTGTGTCAGCAAGAGAGAGAGAGATGTGCATGTATCCATCTGTCCAGTCTTTATGCTTATCCTTCATTTCACCTATATACTGTACCTGCACATGTTCACATATAGTTTATTATGTAAATGTATGCATGTAAATGTACTGTCTGTACTGTTTGTGTGTGTGTGTGTGTGTGTGTGTGTGTGTGTGTGTGCATATGTAGGTTTATTCCCATCTGTAATCACCATCAGTTCCTTGAATCCATGTTGAGCTGCTGTGTATTTGCTCTGCTCTAGTTCACAGAGGTGGGCCTGTTTGAAAGAGTGTGGCAGGTGAAATTCTATAACTACAACAAAAGAGACCACTGCCAGTGGGGAAACAGCTTCAACAGCATCGAGTACGAGTGCAAACCCAACGACACGCGTACACTCATGTGGGTCAACAAAGAGATGTTTGTCTGATTGATGGACTGCCATCTGAGCACTAATAAAGTAAAAACCAACATAATTTGCAGCCAAATGAGATCATGTGTGAAAAAACGGTGCTTGTACAGATTTATGTATTTGTGTTTGTGTATTTTGGGTCTGTCACTGTTTTTCACATGTAATGAGATCCAGCAATTCCAGATGTTCAAGTCCGCTCTATTCATTCCTCTCAAATAGCTGCTGGTGCATCTGTTGATCCACTCTTCCCATTCAAGTTAGCCTGAGACACTGCCTGCAGCCCTGTGGCGTTTTGGTTGGATACATTATTTTCGTAGTAACATTGTCTATACACTATAATGCAGTATTTCTAATATGAATTTGGTGGTTGAAGTTACTTATACCCCGATTTACAGTATTCACATTTTTTCCTACCTCATAAAAGGGGATATCCATTAATATTGTTTTAATTCAGAAACATTTTTTTAAATGAATTACTGATTTGAATGAATAATTAAAGTCATATTTTCTTATTAATTATTAAAAATCATAACATTTTAAAAGATAGCACTTTGTATGAGACAAACATTTGAAGTGTTTTCACATATCTACTATTCGTGTTAAGTATCTTATATTTTAAGATAGAAATAACATTTTCAGGGGATTCACCTATGCAAAAAAGCAATATTGTACATTATGTGTATTAATAAATAATGTTTTGACCTGTTGTGAGTGTTTTCATTTAGATTTTTTGATTCATTATTTAATTTTATGTTATTTTGATTAATAGCAACACTTTTGTTTGGTATGCACTGTAATTTGTACTCTCAGTCGTGACCAACTAACTATACATCTAAATTCACTCCTGATCTCTTAAATGTCACTGTATGGCTTATGATCCTGAAGATTACATCACAAATCAGTCTGCCACCTGTTAACACAGACATAAGGATGCAGAAATTTAACACAAAAAAAGGTTTTAAAAAGAGCTAGAGGCCGTTGAGTCTCATGTGTAGCAGTACAGCCTTGCCACCAGTAGGAGGCGCGCATGCACAAACAGAGCAGAAGTCAAAGTTATAAATAAATAAATAAATGGAGTTCCCGGATGTACAGTACTGCTGCACCTCCCCCCTTTACCTCCGCTCTCCACCCCTCCGCCACCGCCTGCTTTTCAAACCAAGCCTCCTCCTCCTCTTCTTACTCCTCCGCTTACTGCCCCCTCCGAGCGGCTCTCCCTCCCTCTGCCACTGCAGTGAGAAAGCCTCGGTGTAGGAGAGAGAGAGAAGCAAGAGTGTGTGTGAGGACCGACCCGGGTGTTAAAGCCACAACGACACGTCAAAGGGACCCGTAATTTTTGTGTTCGGTACCGCAGCTCGGCGTCTCACCGACCCCTCCGGCTCTTCCCCCCTTTTCCGTTCACACCGCGTTTCAACGTCCGACCAGCAAGATGGTAAGCAGCCACAGCTCCTATTTTCAGGTTCCCCCGCCTCTGGTAAACACAGCGGCGGGTAGGCCTGTGTTGCAATGCTTCGAATATTGCTGCGTTTCGCCTTACGATAGAGACTATACACGGCGAGAAACACACGCCATTCCCCGCCGCTTTTGGCTCCCCGTGGCTCTTGAACGCAGCGCCCCGGGGGCTGACAGTAGCCGACTTCAAGCCTGTGGCCCAGATGTCGTTCTCATCCATTTTTCTCGCCGTAGCCTTCACTCTTATTAGCAACGAGGCCCGTGTAAATGAGCTTTTTATGACAAACGAGCACAACTAAGGTAATTGTGGAACATTGAACGCACCAAGCAAGGGAGTAACTAACGTGTGCTCAGGTTACGCGTTGGCATTCAAATCGCGTCCGCATTCATGTCATGTAATAGCAATTTGTCTTAATTTCATGTCTGCTGCGTAAATGGTGCTTTGATATTAGTAGAATTACGGTTTTTATCAGCATAGCAGTGCTGTGTGCCGATGCAAAGGCCGAAATCGTCCACACAGGCTCCATATTCAGCTGTCATAGCGTGGCACATGCAGGTCCTAATTAATTGGACCATATACAGTATATTAAGATGAGTTGCCTAGTAACGGTGTCAATTCAGTGACTAATATGAGCTGAGAGGACCGGTCAGCAGTGTTCAGGTCGGGTCCATAGAGGAACAGAACCGATGAATACTAACACAGAGTATAAGTTAATTGTGAGGCTTGTCCTCTCTTCCTGTCACTCAGCTCATACATGAACAATTACATGATCAGGTATAGAGACATTCCTTCATCAGCTGTTCTTCTCCCTCACATATTGATCCAGCAAAGGATCATTTAGTTTTAATTTGCTCAGAGCAGCAGAGAATAACCATTTTATCAAAGGATTTTATTACCATTACGCGTTTATGTATTTTGAAACCTTTTAATACAGAGAGCATGAAGAACATTAATCTGTCATTACTCTCACACCTGCTACAGCATTGCTGTGCACACATAGGGCAAAAACAGTCCAGTTTAAGCACTATCCCTTTAACTTAAGGGTCCTTCCCAAAAAAGTTTGTCCTCTTTGATTGGCCAGGGTATGTAGGGCGCAGCTAGAAACACCCATGTACTGTGGAACATCCATGCAGTCCAGATACTTACATACTACCCTCCTTTCTGTCCAACCAGGCAGGTCAATTCAAATCACATTTGGAACTAGTTGGATTTTAAGGCCAATCAGAAATCAGATATGAGCCTATATTACACAAGAAAGTAAGGGTTAATAAGGATAATGTAATGTATGGTAAGGGAGGATTTTAAGAAAATGAAAAGCTTGGATACGAACTGAAATGGTTTAATACTTCTGTAGGGTGTGTGTGTGTGTTTGAATAATTACTTCATGAACTAATCTCAAACCAAAGAGTAAACGTATCATATTCTTTTTGTAAATACAAATCTATTCATGTAATCCTTGACTGTAATCCTTTAAACATGTCATCCATGTTCAAACCCAAGTGTTCCTTTTGTGTGTGTTTGCCCTATAGCAGTCTGCATCTTCTGCCAGAGTGCAGAAACCCAAGACATGCAAGCCGCACAGAATGTACGCCAACTTATGGCCTGTCAGAATTTATTCTTCTCAGTTTCAGGGGGAAGTTGGGGGCAGGGACACACAGTCGCTTAAGCATGTAGCGGAATGATCTGATGCTTAGGGGACCATATGTTACTGAGCAATCAAGCACCACCCACATACGAATCAAGCCACAGCTAATGTAAAAGATAAAAGCCACAGCGAACCTCCACTAGAAGTGATGATCAACACCATATGATCCACCCTGCACTTCTAATCGGCCCACTCAATCTGGATTTATTCTCCTCGCTGGCTGTTGCATTGCTGCAGTCCCTGTGGTGTCTTTACCTCCGGATGCACCGCTGCCAGGGCGGGAGGCATTAACAGTCACCCGCACAGGCCAAACTCCTGTCAGTTGTGTCAGTGAATAACAGGCGGTCACGTATAATGAAGAGTTTGAACTGTGTCAGCCTCTGTTGGGTGGTTTAAATTTTTAAAGCAATCCAAAAATGGCATCTTGGGAGTGTGTCGCTTAGGGTTGACTGCATAATTATGGGTTGGAACAGGATGTTGGGACATCATACAGGAGTGTCTGTTTCATCTACAGACAATCATGTCCTGTCGCAAGAACAGCCACTACCGAGTTCATTTCTTTTATAAATGGCATAGCTTTATGATTTTGACAACTTGCCATAATACGTATTTGATGACAAAACCTTCAAGCATGAACATTTTAATACATGTGTTGTTTTGGGACATTTCATTGTGACTTATTTTTCATAATAATTGACTTATCTAGATTAGACAAGACTATATTAGTTCACGACAAAGCTAATTTTGCAGCTGTCTTGTATCGTCTGTTGTCCAGTGCTTTCCTATAGTCCTGTTGTTGTGATGTCCTTTGCCCCGGAAGTCTTAGGTCGTCACATTTGTCCGTGTGTCCTTGTAGCATTGACACCAAGATGAATTCCTGCTCTTACTCTGCTTGGAGAACAATTAGGGGTCAGGTAGCTTTTAGGTAAAGGCAAAAGGTTGCTGTTGCCTGTTGGTGAACACAGTAGAGTTGTATCACTACTTGATAAAGGCACAGTGATGCTTAATCATTGTTAGTTCAGCATTATAAAGTCTTTGTAGGTAAGCCAGACTGTTGCTCTAGTTCCCCCAGGCTGCTGAGAGTTTGATCATTATTGTCACAATGTCTCTTGACTCATAAACCTGGTCCCATATAAACACACACTCTCACATAGAAGCAAACATGAAGTAAAGTAAGTAGGAAATTAATGTCTGCGGAAAGGGAAACAGTTAGGTTTGACTTGTAGCTACTCATTTCATGTTGTCGCATAGGCTTTATGGTTTCACAATCTGTGGAGAGAAGGTTCATAAAATCTTTCAAAATCTGTAGTGCTGATTATCTAAATGTATGATGAACTGAAAGATTCTTATATGAAACAGAAACGCTGCACAGGAGCCTTAGTTGGGTATTTTCTGGCCGTCCTGCTCCCTAGAAAGAATGGAAGGCGCCACACTCTGCATTTAAATGAAGTATTGTGTCTGAAGGGTCCTTAATGTGCTCCCAGTTTTAATAAGGCAGGATGGTTTGCTGAAGGAAACACCGGGAGCGGCTCGGCCTCATGCCTGTAAGACAGCGGCGTCGGCTGCTGACACTCTTGACCGTGTACATTCAGCAGATGTAGCGCTGGAATAACGGCTTACTTTAATGAGCAAGCACAATAAACAACGGAGATGAGGCAGGGGGAGATGTTTGCAACCTGTGGGTGGATTTGATCTCACAACTCCTGTCCCCGCTGTGCGCATTTCATTTACACCTGTCTGCTTGTGACAAGAGATCCAGTCACAATCTCATCACCACATCCATGTGTGGTCTGGCAGATTGGCTCGTATTCTCTGCAAGCAGCAGTGACACCTCGCATTGTTCATCAGGCCGGATACAGATCGCCTTGGACAATGCGAGGTGTAAACAGGCCACAGGCTTGTTTGACCCATGCGTGTTTTTAAAAGGCCGATGCTGATGTTTGTCCCCCATGATGAAAGCTGGGCAGGCAGCTCTCGTCTGTCTGTAGTATATCCTTCAGTATATCGGTGATGAAAGGGAGATAATAGCTAATAATCATCAATAAATACATTCATATTGTCAGCCCATTATATTAAAGGGAATGGGAAGTGAATTTAAATGTATTACAAGTGAGATCTATAATCAAAGTAGCCCTTACTATGCACCAATTCTAGTTCTTCAGGCCTTTAATGGCTCGGCTGTAGAGTTGCAGTTGAAGCAGAGATAGTAGTCTTCATTATGCAGAACAAGTGTTGTGTTCAGGGACCCTAATTGATTCTGAATCAAGCATGTATTATTGATGAGCCAGTAGGAGTCTCTCTTTGTCTAATCCCGTCTTTCTGCCTCTATTCTTTTTATGTATAAAATCTGCTCTATTTATCACGCGTTCAGTGTTTCTCTCTCGCTCGCTCGCTCTCTGTCACTTCCTCTCTGCAAAGCTCTGTCCAGTAGCAACTGAAGGTTCAGCTCGGGGAGAGTTGAAGGCGGCCAGAATTACTCCTGACCCAACGATAGCTACACCGCTGACCTAAGACCTGCTTTAGTAGACCTGTAATCCTCAACTACAAATCTGCTTTGCTCTAAATCTCTTTACCTCCAGGAAACATGTGGAGGTTAGACAATATCTACCAACTATATTCAGCATCAGGGTGCAACAACAACTGGTTAGTCCTTAGTCCCCATTATCCTCTGTCCCTACTGTGTCTTCATCTGTCTTTACAAAACCTAATTGACCAGATAAACCATTGCAGTGTTCATTAATTATCCAGTAACTTCTGTTCTAGGACTTCCTGTCTCATAAAGTCACTGCTAAGAAACTGCAAAGATGATGTAGGCCCTGTGTGTTTACATCAACATCAAGCTCTGTAAACTGCACGAGTCACAGTCACTTGTGCAGTGATCGGCGTCCGTTCAACACTAATGCCAGGCTAATCCCGTGTCACCTCTTGCTCCTCGCTGCTCTTAAAATACCACGACTGCTGCTTCATGTAGCCCAACAACACACCAGGCGACGGCATAACAGGCAGCAGCTTTCACCGGCTGGATCAGTGTAGCTACAGTATGTGGCTGGTTTAGATTAATTAGTAAATTGGCAAACTGGGCGAGAACAGAACGAGTGTCGGTCCAGACTGCAGTTTGTTGGATAGAACATCTTCCTTCCGAATCGGGTAAATTAATTAACAGGAAAAAGATAATTTCCAACCCCTTATTTGGCAGATCTGCTGTCATTTAAACACTTTGTTATTCTTATTCTTATGTGTCTTTACCAGCTGCACCTAAATGAGTGTGCCCGTGCAGCCACACTGGTGTTTGTGAATAAAGCTTCCTCCTGCAGAGAATATTGGCAACCTTCGGCATTCAATCTCTCAGAAACTGCCCGGTACCGGTAAACTGCTTAGCCTTATTTGCAATTAGCTTACTCATCACATGCTGTAACTTGCCTCAGCCGCTGCTTCCCTCCCGTCCTGCTTTCACTATGAATGATTCTGTTATTTGCATCTCTTAAGTTACACACTTGCTTTCATTTTCTAAGCGTTTCCTTTTGCCTCACAGTTTGTATTGTGTGAAATCATTACCGACCCGTAGCTGTCAGCGGTCTGGGCCTTGCATTGCTGCAGTCTGATACTCGATATTCAAACTGAGGTGCGCATGTCCGGTCTGCTACACTCGGGTCTTAGTCGCTTTGCTGTAGTATCCAAAACAAGCTGCAGAACAATTGGAGTCAAATGCTTGCTGGCTCAGGACATTTCTGTCTCAGTGAGGATCTCCACTTTGCCCCCTTCCGCCTCAATACCCTGCAACAGGGATCTAAGCCTTCCTCTGCTCCTGTGTGAGCGTTGCAGTTTGTTTCTGCCAGCAGTCAGGTGGACGACCAGTGGACACTGCAGTGTTGGATGGGTTACTAGGCTGGAGAAGTGGCTGCGGATGTGACTGCTGTACATGAGCCAATACTATTAACACACATACACACGCACACACACTCACACACACACGTGCACACGTACGCAATGCAGCATCTCTGGATTGTTGCCCTGCAGACCTCATGAAGGAGACTGGAACTAGGCTCTAAGTAAAAGACTGTTTTTAAATGTAAACAGTAAATATGGTGTCAAAGTGCAATCAAGTTATTACGCTCATCATAGATGCCATAAATCAGTTTTTGATAGAGCTGCACAATATATAGAGGAATGTGTGGTGTGTAGAAACGTGATGCAATAAGTCACATGAAGGTGTGTGATGTATGTGTATCCAATATGCTGCCTACAAGAGAGGATGGAACATTTAATACAGAGTGTGTGCTATACAGATTTAGAAACAAGGACTTGAATTACTCACATTTCTAACTCAAAGTGTCATTCAACTTGCTTTTGTACAGATTTTAGTGCCTACAAATCTGAAAATTCCCCAAAAAATGAACGTAAACAGATGCAGTAGTCGTGACATTTCTTGCTGATTCTGTGTCCGAGGCATTTTAACCACTGTCAATTAGCCAATTACAGGAAGTCTCTAGGTGGTAGGAGTGCTTGTTCACCTAGATTGAGTCTATATGTACATCATAATTTGATCTGTGCTGTACTGTTGTGTGTGTTGAGCTCTCACAGTGGCTCACACCTCTCTGTCTCTGTGTTTCTACAGGGAAATGAAGCCAGTTACCCCCTGGAGATGTGCTCACACTGTAAGTATTTTCTTGATCTCACGTTGGAATGGAATCAAAGGGGTTGACAGATCCCGGGGCCAAGTTCATAGAATACAAAATGTGTGGATTAGCTTGCCTTTATGTGTGTGTGTGTGTCTTTAACAGCCCGTAGTAATCGTCATGTCCCAGACAGTCGCAGCAGTGAGCTTCAGCTGTAACATATGGGGGTAACCCTTTAAATACACACGCTGCCATTTCCCTGGAACAGCAATGACTAAGAGCCGCTTTTCACAACACTAAGGACTGTTGCTCTGCATAAAATATCATTTCATCAGCATTCGTTTAGCCTCAGTAACCCGCTGTCTATTCCCTTTTCGAGCTGAAGGCAGCTGTACACATCTCCTCTTCCCCCAAAATGGCTGAGCGTTCACAGTTAGGGATTGATTTTACCCATGGGGGTTGTTAATAAAGCAGGGTGTGAAGGGGGGCTTAACGAGCTCCGAGACTCTGAAGGGTCCCTCTGTAACACAGGTAAACTCCAGGGACCGTGTGGCTCCTCAGGTTTACCTCATCGTGTATCACAGCCAGAACCACAGGTGAAGAATGATATCAGAACAGGTTGCGGCTCTCTAAACGTTTAAAGGTTAATATCCAATCATTACATCTGTATCACATATTTGAAGCCATGACTGTTCTTCTTCAGAGACATGACAGAAGTGACACCAACCTGTGGAGACGCTGCTTTACGAGCAGAGTGACCGAGCGGGAAAAAAGGGGGTCTTAGAATTCTTAAACTCTTGTGATATGTAATTACAAGCTTGCATGTTTAAAAGTAACCCGGCCAAGACGGACACACATACATGTTGGAAATGACATATGTTGTTAGAGAGTAATCAGAGCCGGGGGGGGGGGGGGGGGGAGAGACATGCTGCGACTTGTCTGTACTTGGAGCACACTGCTGTAACATCATGGGGGACGGGACCCTGACCTGTGAGGCCCTCCAGGCATCCCTCCCCCTGAGGATTATGCCACAACAGTGTGTGTGGGTGTGTGTGGGGGCGAGACCTGTCAACCTGTTATTTTCACAATAGCAAACCAGTTATTCACCAAATCAATCGGTGTGTTTATCTGGTTGTGTCAGAACATGTGAAGTAAGAATGAGTTCAAGCAGGTTTGACACAGAAAAGCCTACAGTTACAGTTTTCAAAATGATGACATATTACACCTTTCTTTTTTTCTTTTCCGTCTTTGAGGGTTTTCCTCTCCCTGTGTGTGTGTGTGTGTGTGTGTTTGTTTGTGTGTGTGTCTCCTTCGTGTTCTCCTGCCTCTCACCCTCCACCAACACTGCAGCTGTTCAGACCGTCAAGCTCTTAGACCGACAGGCTGTGAAGAAATTAGCTCTGCGCGGCTCGTTGGACTTTAGTCAACTCTTTGTCCCTGCTGCACCTAGGATTGACTTTATACAGAGTTGCCAAGAGCGCGAGACTGAGAAGGGCAGGTTAGATTGATAAATGAATCCATGTGTAGCTGGTAGAGCTGCACACCTCAGTGAGGTCTGCCTGCTGCAGGCCCAGCTCCCCTTAGATCAGGCTAAATCTAATGGCCCACTTGTGGGAGCATGCATAATTAGACACACACACACACACACACACACACACACACACACACACTATGCACTAGACACTTCACCAAAGTGCACACACACCCACTCTCTTCAGCAGCTCTCTTTACCCCCCCCCCCCCCCCCCCCCCCCCCCCCCCCCCCATGCTCATACATATACACACAGACACACACATAGACACACAATCATACACAAAGCTGTCAGTGCATCACGCTCTCAAAGAGAAATGCAGCAGAGTGCCAGGATCCATTGCGGGCCTGTCTGCAGCCGCCCAAAATAAACGCAGGGCAGCTCGTTGGAGTTCCTCGTTGCTAGGGGTTTCCCTGAGGGCGGGAGGCACAGGCTCTGTTGGCGGGTAGAGGGGGGGCGGGGGGGCGGGGTCAGGGTTAGCCGGGGGTTTTCTGATGACAGCATGGCTATAATTACACGCCAACGGCACACTGATCTGCTTCGCCCTTTGACGGGACATTATCAGAATGCCTCCAGTGTGGGGCTGAGCGGGCCGACCAATCAGCTTAATGCACGGTGCTGTGCAGCTGCTCGCCGTCTGTAGTACAGGAACGTCTTGGCTGGAATGAAAGGAGACTGAGGGGAAAGCCTCGTCTTTTTTTATTCAGTCACAGAAGTGACCTGATTCCAGAGCCACAGGTTGACCAGCGGCTCCTCTCTGCTCACTTGAATGAAACAGAGGAGAGGACAAACTGCCTCATTGTGTAACGCTCACATGTCAATCTTTCATCAGAGGCTTTAACTCTGTACAGGATTATAGTTTTAACCTGCAGCATCTTTGTATCTGCCTGCAGCGGGCCGTCGTTACTCAGACTGCACACCGCACTCACTCAAACACCCTTCTGCTTATTGGAACAGTGTCATGTGTCGGCCTGGTTGTGTAATTACTGAGCTGAGCATGGAGCCGTCTCATGTTTGGCGTGTGTGTGTGTGTGTGTGTGTGTGTGTGTGTGTGTGTGTGTGTGTGTGTGTGTGTGTGTGTGTGTGTGTGTGTGTGTGTGTGTGTGTGTGTGTGTGTGTGTGTGTGTGTGTGTGTGTGTGTGTGTGTGTGTGTGTGTGTGTGTGTGTGTGTGTGTGTGTGTGTGTGTGTGTGTGTGTGTGTGGCAATATAAGGCCTCGGCTGTAATTATCAGTAACATGCCAACTACATTTGCTCTCTAGCTCACCCACACACACACACATTTCCCCTAATGTGCAGGATGAGCTGTTTAAGGGCTTAGCATGCTTAAGAGGACACATTTATTAATTTAGCTGTCATTGTGTTTTCATAATTACACAAAATGGGGACGGAAAGCCTCTGTTCAGAGCTGTGCTGTTGTCTGATTGACACACGGAGCTTATTGCTCACTGTGACAGCGCTGATGGAGCAGTGTGAAGCAAAACACGAGGCTGAATGTGAGAAAAGTTGAACAAAAAAATGTTGTTTGTGATCGCAACATTCAGTTTATCTCACAGGTGATGGATGATAGAGAAGCTATAGGCTGTCAATCAGAGAGAGGGCTGCTTAGAGTGCAGTGTGTGTATGTATGTGTGTGTGTGTGTGAGACGGATAACATCTACATATGCATACACCGTGTTGTGAAAATGCCTCCTTTGTGCGTGCGCGTGTACGACATGTAGGTATGTGTGTGTGTGTGTGGGCTACGTCGGGGGGCTGGTGGGCTCTAGTTGCCTAGTAACACACAGTTGTGGGTGCATCATACAGCATTTATAAGGTGTGTGTGTGTGTGTGTGTGTGTGTGTGTGTGTGTGTGTGTGTGTGTGTGTGTGTGTGTGTGTGTGTGTGTGTGTGTGTGTGTGTGTGTGTGTGTGTGTGTGTGTGTGTGTGTGTGTGTGTGTGTGTGTGTGTGTGTGTGTGTGTGTGTGTGTGTGTGTGTCATAATTCTCTCACAGTTACACCGGGTCTCCCTCCCAGCGCCTCATTAGCATATCAGTGCGAGGAGCCTCTGAAATGTGCGGCGCTCTTGGGAAAATAAGACAATTATCATGTGAGGATGGATGATGTTCTGCTAAATATCCCATTAAATAGACATGTTGTCCCAGGGTGTGTGTGTGTGTGTGCCACGTAAAGCTCATATTTGTTGTGTATTCCTTCTCCTTTGCCCTCCTTTAAGTCTCTTTGGTTTGCTGAGTCATTGCGCTTGCTAGCGGGCATATAGAACTAGAGGGGAAGTTTCCGTGTTATATTCTAAGGTTTCTCTAGGTGTTTCCAGGTAAAAGCATGAGGATGACAGTGTTGTTCAGCTTGTCTGTCTGCGGAGCTGGCAGACGTGGGGACGCGGTCGGTTGAGGAGAGCAAGACGGCGACTCAGACTGTGAGAAAGCTGTTGTCAGTATGAATAATCCATGTTCCTACTCACTTGGCAACTCCACTTGTCGCAGGCAGCAGAGAGGATCTGGGCACAGCCATCAGATGTTCTCTGCTCAGCCGCTGCACCACAGTTTATGAGGCGTAAATGTCAGCACGATGTTTGGTTTGCAATAAAGATTAGAGTGTTCTATGTAAACCAAAGGTGCTCAACACTGATTTCTGATTCTAAAGGAAGACGTTGCCTCAAGTAATTCAGATATTTATGTGGCTTTAATCATAGTTTCTACATTTTTTGGGTTGTGTGCTTTGAGTCTAGTACTGTAGCTTCCTTTAGCTACTTATTCAGCTTCAGGAGCTTCTAGTGTAGCTTCCCCAACACTAATGATGCTCTACGAGACTCGACTCCCTAACATTGCTCATTTTGCTGTCAGCTCCCTCTTTATCTGCCACAAAAAGCTCCACTGCTGTTGCGTGCTTACTTTTCTGAGTCTCATGCTGAAGGATCAGAGTTTAAATTAAAAGGAATCCTCTCTGAATTCTTGAATTAATGACGTTGGAAGTGAATGAAGTAACAGCGCTCCCTTTCAGATGCTCTCTTGTGGAATGCTTATTCACGGCGCTGTTGGAGAATTTAATAAAAAGAGAGAGCTGGAGAGTGAATTCAAAACCCCACACAGCTGGCAAATGGCTGCAGGAGGCGGGTGCAGTGGGAGGCGCGGCAATGAGGTGTCGCTCGCTGTCAGACGGTGAGACAGGCACTTTGTTTAGAAGCGCACGAGGCCACGGCTGCCCTCCTTCCCCAAGAACGTCTGTGAAGAACAACGGTGCAGATGTTACGCTCGCACACTTCACCCGCTCATAGCTAATCTGCCAGCTCTCTTCCGTGCCGTAACCACAACTTCACAGAAAGAGGAGGAAGGAGGTAAAGGTATAACTTAACTTCATCAAACCTCCTCTATTGGAACAGGAACACACTGACACTCAATAATCAAACAAATGGAGCGGAATGATGTTCTTACATGAGAGTCGAGCAGGTGCGGCTGTTATCTGAAGGCCCGATACTCCCACCTCCCCCCTCACCCCCGTACGGGTGTCATTTTGCCGCGAACAGGAAACAGGAGGCCACTGATAAGGAAGTGTTGGGTGTCATAGGACAGACGTGCGCTCCGCTCTGATGGCTCACACACACACACACACACCCAGTGGACCTGGCGCACAATGCACAAACCCTGCGGCGTATTTCAGAGTGTGTACCTGTGTGTTTGTATGCACAGATTCATCACGCACAGAAATACTTCAACACCGTCAATGAACTGTTACGGATCTACCCAGTGTGTGTGTGCTGAAGTGCTGACCTCTCTGTTGACGCATTAGAAGGCAAACTAACAGTAATTGTTATTCAGACGTACGTGTCTCACCTGTACACGCGTCTCACCCACGTGTCCGCACGTTAGGGACAGTTTGGAGAGACAGGCAGAGAAGTGTGAGGGTTCCTTGGTTTAGTCATTACTATACGTGTTTTTTTTTATGACCTCTCCAGAGATCAGTAACCCTAAACACAACTGGCACGCAGTCAATTCCGAGCCCTATAAATCTATCCCTCTGTCTCTCCTGTCTCTCCTGTCCCTCCTGTCCTGCGTTCACCCGCCGTGTAACGATTAATAGATAGCTTATATCATTCAGGACCCCAGATTAGTAGCAGGCGAAGGTGCAGTGTGCGGTTGGCCGAGGCGATCACGTGGCTGTTGTGAGAATGAGCTTATATAGTAATTAACAACTGGCCAAGGCATTGCTTCTGGATTACTCCTCGCCATTGTTTGAGCGCATCGGCGAGCCAGAGAGGGCTGCTCCTCATGGCAGGGGAACGGAAAGCCCAGGCCGCGTCGCGTAAATCAGCCCCAGTCGTCCACAAAAGCTGTGAGTTTGCGAGAATGATATCCGTCTGTGTGTGTGTGTGTGTGTTCTAATCCCTCCGTTACTATGTCCGGAGCGTTTTCTCTTCACGCCCGCGCCCGTCTTGGGTTCCTTAGCTCGTTATGTTGGGGTCACAGGTGTATTGTTGGTGTCATTCTGAACCTTGAGCTTCCCTACTGTTTCCTCCATGTTGGTGTCACCACCGCTCACTGTTCATTTTGCTGGACGAGAGGAGAACACACTGCACTCTGTGTGTGTGTGTGTGGGGGGGGGGGGGGGGTGTTACTGTAGCACGGTGTGGTCCACTCCGTCCTGCTGGAGCCAAAAGTGGCGTCCTTGACCTAGTTGCAGGATAGATAGTATCATTTATGAGTACGGTTCATGCAGGTGGTAGCAAGTGTATTTATGTTTTGCTTCATATCCAATCACCAGGCTGTCATAAAGCTGTGTGAAGCTCCTAACCATCCTGAGATGTGCTGCCTCCTGTCTGCATCTATCACCTTTATCTTACATTTGTCATTGTCTTGTTTCAGTTTTACACGTTGCTCTAAGGGGTGTTTTGGGTCTTTACCCCGCTGCAGTGTGAATCCTTAAAGCACATCACTGAGGAATGGAGGCTCTTCTTTCACTGGGCGCAGGTGTCCCTCTCCCTCTCTCTCTCCCTCTCCCTCTCCAGAGCCACCTTAACACCCCCAGACTCCATTATTCTCACCATTGTTGTTTTGATACACTGTGGCATCAATCTCTCTCCTGTTCTTTCTTACATAAACACTCCTGTTACTGCCACAAATCTCAAACTTGGATTGGACTTTTTCTTCCAATGATCCACTGTGAAACGCTGCTATGCTACATGCCTTAGCTCCAGCAGAACAGAGCAGAATCTTATATACTTCCTCTTGTCATAACTCTCATAACTTTGCTTTAAAATGACCGAACTCCTGAAGCTCTTAATGTGGATGTATGCTCTGTGTTCATATCTAAACACTCACCCTCCAACTTTTCCTTCTTTCTGTCTTTCCCCAGTCGATGCTGATGAGATTAAGAGGCTAGGGAAGCGGTTTAAGAAACTCGACCTAGATAACTCCGGCTCACTCAGCGTGGAAGAGTTCATGTCGCTGCCCGAATTGCAACAAAACCCACTGGTGCAGAGGGTGATCGACATATTTGACACAGACGGGAACGGAGAGGTGGACTTCAAAGGTGAGCGACATGTTCTACTGGTGTGTGTGTGTGTGGAGCTTCTTCACATCCCACTCCTGTGTAAACGTCTTGCAGATACTATGAGTCTCCTTCATCATCAGTGCTGACTCTCCCCTCCTCTTCTCTGCAGAGTTCATTGAGGGAGTCTCGCAATTCAGCGTCAAGGGGGACAAGGAACAGAAGCTTCGGTGTAAGTGCAGCTCATGTCATATCATGTTGTGTGTGCTGCTTGGGGTCGTGGACCGCTCCCCCTCCTTCGTCTCTGTCTCTGTCTCTGCTGTGGTGTGATTGTCTCACCTCCCTGAGCCGTGTCCATACAGCAGTTTGTCACACCTACCATGAGCTGTAAAGTCTCACATTTTGATCAGTTGATTAAATAAATGAATTAAAATCCTCCTTAGTATGAGAAATAAAATAAATAAAGCAAGAAATGAATGTAGTTTGAGACGAACATTGACACTGTAAAGGAGCTGAAGTTTAATTAAGAACATCGTCAAGGCTTATCAGTCCAATCACTCCCGTCCCTCGCTCTCCCTCTGCCCGTCCAGTCGCTTTTAGGATCTACGACATGGACAAGGACGGCTACATCTCCAACGGCGAGCTCTTCCAGGTGCTGAAGATGATGGTGGGCAACAACCTCAAAGATACGCAGCTCCAGCAGATCGTGGACAAGACCATCATCAACGCAGACAAGGACGGAGACGGCAGGATATCCTTCGAAGAGTTCTGTGCAGTAAGTCGAACACAACCCCACCCCTCTCCCCCTCCCTCTCTCTCTCTCCCTCTCTCTCTCTCTCTCTCTCTCTCCGTGGGTATTTTGGGGCCAGTGACATTTCGGCCCGTGGCGAAGCCAAATGTCAAAGGGGCAGAAAAGTGTGGAAAAACACAACAGCTTTTTCGCCGGAGCTGCACAGCGTCGGGGTTTGAGTTACGAGCTCGTCTGGTGCAGCACGTTGTCAAGGGCTGTAAACACAGGCGGCAGGTCGTCGCTACATATGATAGGGGCGCTAAAAATACTGAGTTAGCACTTTGGCTGTGCATTTCTTCTACCCTAAAGGATCTATACAAGGCTGATTTGACATTTTGACGAGAGTGCAAGCTGCAAACTAAGATGGCTGCAGATCACCGAGGAAGCAAGAATGAATCGGGCCTCAGCAAGGACGCTTGGTAGAAAAGATTTCCCAACTCGCCTTCATTCAAAATTACATCTATTCCGTAATGAAAGAGGGACTGTGTAGTAGTTGTGTGAGAGCTCTGAATGAAAGGAGTGCGTTGGGGCTTTGACAGGCCCACATTTCGACAGCGCGGTATCTCCGGAGCCTCGATCTAAAAGGGCTCCTGTCCTTGTGGGTGAGTGTATTTTCAGCGTAGAACATTGAGAATGAGAATTGGAACAAAGCTGCGCGCTGCTCCCCGACACCTTCAGGTTCAAGGAGATCCAGTGTCCTTATTTCTGCTGCGTCTCAGTATTCCTGATGTGAGAAGAAGCGCAACAATGTGAAGCTTCTGGATCACAGATTGCACCTTTAATTTAATCAGGCAACATTACAGTGATAGTTCATATTGACTAGATTCATACATGTGCCATTGCTGACCCCTCCTCTCTCTCTCTCCTCTCTCTCTCCCTCTCCAGGTGGTCGGAGGTCTTGATATACACAAAAAGATGGTGGTGGACGTGTGAGCACTCCTCCGCTCGCTGAATCCCCCCCGTTCCTCCTTGACACTCGCTTTCTCCATCTCTGAAGATCTGCTCAAGACGTCCGGCAAAACGCTCTCTGTGTAACTCAATGGAAGTATTCTCTCTCTCTTTCTCTCTCTCTCTCTCTCTCACTCTCGCTCTCTCTGTGAAGCCACTTTTTTCTGTCCAAACCCACGGGCCTTGCGAAGCCAACTTTGAAGTGTTACTGAACTGTAAATCCTCTCAATAAACCGGTCGTAGCACTTTAAGAGACGGAAGGACGGCTGTTTGTCATTTGCAAGAGCACCTCTGATTTTAGACGCCGAGGGGGAAGAGAGGGGGGCGATGAAGAGGCTGGCTGGCTTGTTCATACTTCATCCTTTCTTTTTTGTTAATTGTTATTTTTGATATTTATTTTTTGTTCTTGTCTTTTATAAAGAAGAAAAAACACAATATACAATATATATATAAATATATATACAGTATAACTATGGATTTTTATGAGGGAAGTGTATAGTATAGTCACACTTATTAGAACATAGGGTATGAAGTGCCAACCAGAACATATCCACACACCAGTCCAGGTTATTACCCATCACCCTCGCTGTCATTCACGCCAGACACACACTGGCTTGTGACGCTTCCAACAGCACCATGGCGAGTCACATCGGATGACCAGTTTCATTTTCCCGTTTCATCTTTTCTGACTTTTGTTCGGCCTCCGGTTTTGGTTACAGGAGAAGTTTTGATTCAAACCCGTGAAAGCTTCCAGTCACACCTAGAAAAGCAATGATTTGTTTTCTTTTTTATAATAAGATTGCTAGTTTTTATTTGTACTTTGATCATGTTTATATTGTTGGAGATGATCCTTGTTTCTTGTCGTCGTGAAAGTATAGGTAGAAGAAATCATGCCAAGAAATTGATGACTTTGCAAACTAATCTTTACATGGTTTACTCTCATTGAAGCTTTTTGCATTTTAACAAGTGTGCATCCGTGAGACAATCTGATGCAAATAGCTCCGTGCTCACTATTGAATTTATGGAATCATGATATTTTTCCATGACGTTATTTCAGAGTGTTATGAACAGAGGCTGGACGGAGCAGCAGACGTGGCTCAGAACTGAAAACCGTAGTGTCAGAGTGAATAATAATGATGCTGTTTGTGCAAGCATAACTTTATCTGCGGGCAGCATCCTTTTTTTGTTTTGTTTTTTACCAGTATGTGTGTATTAGGTAACCAATGTGTGCTCATCTTCTTGAACAGCATTAGAAGCCTTAGCCTCTGCTTTACATGAGCCCTTTTGAATATTCACCTTTCTCAGTACAGCGGAGGACGGGTCAGAGTTCTCTTTGGCGCATCAAACACACACACACACACTTAAAATCTTAATGCGTTGGAATGAAACGTGTGCAAACGGGATCGATTGTATATTTTAGATTTTATGAACGTGTACATTTCAAAAGTTGGCTTCTTCTTCTCCCACTTCTTTTCTGTCACAATCGCCTCCTTTCCTCCCCCTCCCTCCTTCCCTCCCTCCCACACCCACTTAAACACGACCAGGGAGAAAACTAAACACAACTACAAATTCTAAATGTGAAAGGGGAAAAATGCTTCCTAGTGTAACTGGCATCGGGACAGCTTTTGTTTTTGCTCTGGAGGCCGACTGCTGGTTTGAACAGGAGTTTTCAGTCAGAGATGTGAGCCTGGAGTGCCCTGTTGTCCCCCGACCCCTGACCCCCCCTCCCAAAGCTCTGCACGGCTTGGGCCTCCCTGTGCTTGCATGACATGGAAATATATTTTTTGTTGTGCATGTAGATCAATTTTTTGAAATAATCCTCTTGTTTACACATGGATGGTGATGTTAATATATTTAAGAATTTAATGGTATACAATATGGATGTTGCCAAACTTTGGTAAATGTACACATATTATGAGAGGTAATCCAAATGAACTGAACTACATGTAACTTTTTGTATTTTACCCGGGTCAGCCAGATGCTTCTATTCCAGTAAAAGTTGCATATCTGATCCTGTCTCAAACTGCCACACACTGTACTCAGCTTAAAAAGGGGAAATTTGATGTTTTTTCTTTTGTATATAAGTATTTGTTTAATGCAGTTCTTAGCTGTCTGTTCTCTGTATAGTTCACACCGCGCTTTAGTTCGTAAGTGCATTTTCTGAGGGATTTGGGTTCTTTAGTTTGTGTGTGTGCGTGCGTGGGGGTGGGAGGGGTCTGAAATGATTGAAGTTTGAGAACCAGTTTTGTTTTCTTCCTTTTTCTGCATGCTGCATCTTATGCTGTGGGACTGTTGGAAACTTGATACTGTATGAAAATTAAATAAAATTTAAATAAACTTTGAAATGTTGAAAGTAAAGGCTTGTGTGTGCCCCTCAGTATTAAATAGTTTATGTAAGAGTAGTAAATTAACATCCACTCAATGACATTCAGCAGTTAAAAGTTTGGTTTATGAAATTGTTTATTTACACAAATGTATTACCAGATATCTGCATACCTAAAGCATTTATCATTCCTTGTGTTTGGGATGATGCAATACTTTGTTACTATGAATTCAGGTGACTGTTGAAAACATAAGGCCACTACAGAGGAACACGAGGTCATCTGTCCAAAAGGCAGCCGGAGATCTTAACACATCAAGACAAGAGATCCAGTAGCCAATGATGTTGAGGATAAATACACACAGGAGCCAATCAGACTTCAGAATCTCTCAGCCGCTCTGCTCGCCACAGTCCTGATGTTGCCGTAGACCTTTGAAGGTGGACTTCCTGCAGGGGGGGAAAAGGGTAAAAAGGTCATCACTCATCACAAAGGGTGCGTTTGTCCATCCAAATGACAAACACTTCCTTTAAGAACAAATGATTTAAAAACCCTTCTTACCTAAGATTAAGTTGCATATGGCTGTCCGGGCCATCTTGATATTCTGGAAAGACCCTAATAAATGGACTTTTCTGTTGAGAGAAAGAGAGACGAATGTTTCAGACGATAAATATTCAGTCTAAAAGACAAACAAGGTCTCTTTAAGGCCTAACTTCATATGGTATGAAAAATACTACCTGTCTAAAAATGTGCCATGTAATGAACATTGTAAGTGTCCAGGCCTACTATGACAGCTGGGAAGTACTCACGTGTCGGCAAGCACAATGCGAGTCTTTGTGACGTTTTCAATGGTGAATTTGGTTTTTCCTCCCTTCCCTGCTATTCTTCCGATGGCTCTGGATAAGTGGTCTCCCTTCAGAGGTTTTACTGCCATGACGGGCGGGAAAAAAAGCTTAATACAGGCCAGAGCCTTAAAAAAGTGTTGATACAAAGCAGAGAGCCTTGCAGTCCGACGCTACTAAAGGCGGCTCGGTCTTACCATCTGTTACATCAAAGGTTTCTAGGAAAAGCTCGTCTAATCTGATGAGAGCCAGCGCATCCTGGAGAAAGGAAGTGTGTTAAATCACAATCAAGCTTCAAAGTCTTGGAAATTCACTACAATTCAACAACAAAAACATTAATCAGACATTATAAAGCTGTGCTGCAGATGTCAGGTTGTGTGTGTGTGTGTGTGTGTGTGTGTTCTTACTTCAACCTGGAATCCAAGCACAAACGCTTTGACGAAGTCTGATGCTCTAGTCAGCGAGCCAATGTCCTGTGTGTCTTTGCATGTCTGAAGCAGAAAGGACATATAACATTCACTCAACCCTTGCCTGTATGCACCTTTAAAACAGCATAATGTATAGAATCTGTACAAAGAGACTTACTTTGATTTCAACATTTCTGGTTTTGAGGTTGAATCTAACTTGAAGCTGCAGGTTCTCTACGATGGGGGTGAAGATCTTCAGCCAGTTCTCCTTTAGAGGCGTGTATCTATGAGCCGGGACAGCGACTTTACGCATCTCATCTGCTCCCTAAAACACAACACACACCAGAAGGCCATGACCATACAGACTTATCAACAGGTAAAGGTAACCAGCAGCTTCTCCAATGAAACCATTTCCTTCATCACGTTGATCAGAAAAATAATAAATAGAATGTATCATTATTGATTTTAATAGTTTACTTTACCTCGTGTACATTTAATTTGCTAAAGTCATTGTCAAAGCAAGTTTTAAGAAGCTATCCAATACTTTACAGTACGTAGTGGGGACGTCATATGCTTATACCGCGCATGCGCAGCACCGTGTAGACCGATCGTGGCAAACAAGCTACTTTGCCGTGACTGTAACATAATCATACGTTGACGGCTAACAAATATACCAAACAATGACTTTGAAATGTAGAAAGGTGGTCGTTACCTTTAGTTTATCGCCTGAAATGGGGGGAAACTGCGGTCTCTTGCACGCGACGGGCTCCTCCGTGTCCATTCCCACTCCATCTTGTTCACGTTTTCGTTTCTGGGTCTTTTTTGACTTAACCTTCGTGAACGACTCTGTATCATCTACACTCTCACTGGCAGCGCACGCCGGAGCTACATTATTGTCGCTATCCATGTCGAAATTAGTTTTATAATCGGGCTAAACAGTGAAAACTATGGGGCAGACTTTGAGGCAGGCAGGCATGAGACCGTCCTCGTGTGGCGAAAGGGAACTACGTAGGACCCCCGGTCTTGCCAGTATGCTACAAATAGTCAACAAACGAGTTACAATTGCTAACATGCATGTCAATAGTTTCATATAAGTAATAACAACCGCAAAACATTATCTTGAGGTTCATATGTATCTTAAGTGGGAGAAAATTGTATTTGTATTTTAAATATTTCATCAGGCATATTTTTAGACAGCCGCACGCTCAGCTGTAGGAGCGTCCTTCACGTCAGTTGTTTTGGCAGGGAGCTAGTTTGGGCCATTTTTGGTGTTTCTTTCAGGGTTTTTTAATCGTTTACCAGACTTTCTCCCTTCGTGGCAATCATGTCATCGCCGCTCGCGAAGCCTCAGATAATTGCACACATTCAGAAGAGCTTAAACTACACCGTGTTTGACTGTAAATGGATCCCCTGCAGTGCAAAGTTTGTCTGCCTCGGGAACTTTGCGAGAGGCACCGGAGTGATGCAGATCTACGAGGTGCAGCATGGAGACGCTCAGCTGGTTAAAGAGGTAACAGGAGGTTGCTTGGTCCAGAAGTTTCTCTACAAATACAACCTGGAACATTCTGCGACTATACTGAATACTGACCAGTCCTCAAGAACTCGCTCATTACCCTAGTTTATCTAGTTAAGGCCACAAGTTTTCTAGAACCTTCTGCTCAGGTCCTCGTCTCCAAGGCAACGCTAGGTAAACTCAGGGACAGCCCCAAGATGTGCATTAAAATAAACTACAAATGTATCAAATGTTATTCTTCGAACAGTTCAAAATATTAGGATGATAATATATCCCTTAATTATTTATTCAATAGAGTTCTCTCAGGAAAAAAGGAAAAGCACTCATTCTCTTGACCCTGACCTTTTGTTAATGGTTACTATGATACAAAATCTTCCCCCTGATATTTAACCCCCCCACCCCAGCCCACTG
Organism: Genypterus blacodes; assembly: GCF_046128005.1. Classification (NCBI taxonomy): domain Eukaryota; kingdom Metazoa; phylum Chordata; class Actinopteri; order Ophidiiformes; family Ophidiidae; genus Genypterus; species Genypterus blacodes. The sequence continues at coordinate 195,788 of NW_027466995.1, read as the reverse complement.
TTGGACATGAAGTAGTATTAACATGAGGTAATTGTTACCTGACCTGTGTGGACATTCATTGGCCCGAGATTCCCTGGCACTTCACATTGTGGCTTGCCAACAATGATGGTCGCCTCTTCAGCGTGATGCAAATGGTTTATCTCGTCCTGTTTCTCTTTAAAGTAGGTTAACTGTGACATCGTTCATGATGTTATTCACAACGTGAGTAGTGATCGGCGCTGATATCATTTAAGTATTGTAATATATTGTTCCACGAGGTATTGTGTCAATTGTGACGTCATACTTGATGTCATTAACAACTCTGATATCATCCATGATTCTATTCACATCTCCCATCTTCCACTACCAGAATGTGGTAGTGTGTAGAAAAAATACAAATGTTCATGTAATGAAAAGCCAAACTCCTGAATAATGTTTCTGGCAGGTTTGGAGGAATGGGCCCATTGTGTTGTACATACACACACGCAGAAACGCACGCAGTCTCCATGAACATATGTAAAGATAGAAGATAATAATAATGATTATTGTGACTCTGTCTCAGGTGGAGAAACCTAGACCCATAAAGTGCGGGACCTATGGGGCCACGTCTATGCAGCAAAGACACATAGCAACGGGGGACTTTGATGGAAATCTCAATATATGGTATTTATTCATTTCATATCAGAATCACTTTATTTGCCGCTTAAGTTTACACTTAAGAGGAATTGGCTGTGGTTATATCCACTGTTGTCATCCTAATGGAGATAAAGACATATGATTTAAATAATTCACCAATCTAAGTGAATTGAAAGTAAATTAACACTGGCCAACCCCGTTGTTTAGTTTATTGGTATATGTTAAGCCAAGGTTTTGTTATTGTTCACAGGAATCTGGAGACACCTGAAAAGGCAGTTTACTCTGTAAAGGCCCACAAAGAGATCGTGAACAGCATTGATGGTGTAGGAGGGTTGGGGATCGGTGACGGTGCACCAGAGATTGTCACTGGGAGCAGAGACGGTATTACGGACAGATGGACAGATATTTTTCAAGACAATACTTCTCTCTGACACAGAAATAAACACACAGGACAGACCATAAATAGAATTTGAAATCAATGTTTATTCAATGTCTTTCCTGTGCATGTTACAGGTACGGTGAAGGTTTGGGATCCCAGACAGAAGGATTCACCTGTAGCCAACATGGAGCCTGGAGAGGGGGAAACCAAGAGGGACTGCTGGACTGTTGCATTTGGTGCATAGATTGTTCACATTCTTTCACATTCTTTACCACATTGTTTCATCCACCCACAATGGTGTCTTTTAAAATAGTGAATGTATCTAACATTATATAGTATTGTTGTCATATGTTGTGTTGGATGTTTCTTCTCTTAGTAATGTGTAAGTAAAAAATACAATATTGTGAATATTCTGGTTATAGGCTCTTAAAAAAGGAATACAAGCGATTCTAATTTAAAATCTCATCCTTGCAGGTCATGCCTTCAATGATCAGGACCGGTGTGTGTGTTCGGGATATGACAACGGCGACATTAAACTCTTTGACCTGCGGAACATGTCTGTACGGTGGGAGACCAACATCAAAAATGGGGTGAGGTCAACAGACAGAAGGCATTTCCCTCTTTATTTATAGATGCAGAGGCAAAGCTTACATTCTGGTGTTTCTGCTGAAGACGTGTTAGGTGACGGTGAGACGGTTTGTTTTTCTCCCGTCTTGCTCAGGTTTGCTGTGTGGAGTTTGACAGGAAAGACATCAGCATGAACAAGCTGATGGCCACGTCGTTGGAGGGGATGTTCCACATCTTTGACATGAGGACCCAGCACCCGACCAAGGGCTTCGCCTCTGTTTCCGCTAAGGTAATTGAACCGACTGCAGAGAACCAGATGGGTGTTTGGCTCCTGGTGAAAGGAAAATTGTCAAAATGGTTTTATGATCATTGTTGTTATTTCTACATTTCTAGGGTTCAGAAATGTGGGCGCTTGGTCAATTTTCACAGCTGGAAGTGTTTGGGTTTGCCTAACATGCTCTGTGGCTTTGTGTCACTGGCCAAGATGTCACTGAGCCCGTGAGGAGAAAACAGTGTTTTTCTTGTGGGTAAAATGCAAGAAAAACACACTTAAGCCAGCATTAGTGCCCAAAGCAGCTCGCCAAGTCTAGTTTGGTCTGATCAGAGGCGTCGGCTTTCTAAATATTTGTCCATTTCTTCTGAGGGATCAACAGTTGGCACACCAAAGTCAAGAAACACTAAGTTCACAAGATGGTTGGGTCAAAAATGAGAGATTCATGGAGCGCTACAAGCAGAACACCTTTTTTAAACATGGAGGTCACATTCATGTATTTATTCTGTGAGAAAGTATAAATACATTCCATGGTTAGTAAATCATTCCTCTTCTATTTCAGGCTCACAAGTCGACCATCTGGCAGGTGAAGCATTTGCCTCAGAACAGAGAAATCTTTATGACTGCAGGTGGAGCTGGGAACCTTCATCTGTGGAAATAGTAAGCACTGTGGTGGAATGTTTACGTTAAGTTACATGTCATGATACAATCGTAGAAAGGAAGTAATTCTTTCAAAAATCCTCCTTCTGTGCAGTGAGTACCCTGAACAGCGGTGCATGAAGGACTCTGACGACATGGATGTGGGCGTGGCCGGCACAGCCAATCTCTTGCAGAACGTCACTCTGTCCACTCAGCCAATCGCCAGCCTGGACTGGAGCCCCGATAAGCAGGGCCTGTGTGTGTGTTCAGGCTTTGACCAGTCTGTGCGTGTGCTCATTGTGACCAAACTCAACTCAGTGTGAAAAGGACTGAAGAAGAGATGTTGAAGCTTTTTGGATTGAACAGTGATCAAGAAGAGAAATCCTGCTGCACTCACAGGTGGATTTATGGAATCATAGAGGCTCAGAACTGAAATGTCAGAGTGAATAATAATGTTTAGTTTTTGTTACCAGTTTGTGTATATTAGGTAACCAATGTGTGCTCGTCTTCTTTAACAGCATTAGAAGCCTTAGCCTCTGCTTTACCTGAGCTCTTCTGACTTCTCCCCTCCTCAGTACAGCGGAGATCAGGTCAGAGTTCCCTTTAGGGCATCACAAACACTTAAAATCTTAATGCGTTTGAATGATAAGTGTGCACTGGAGGAGACTGTAAATTTGACCTTTTTATAAATGTGTACATCTCAAACCTCGTCTTCTCTCAATGGCCTCCTTTCCTCCCCCTCTGACCCACTTAACATGATGAGCAGGGAGAAAACTACATTTTAATGTGAAAGGGACCATGCATAAAAGTGAAGTAAGTAAATAAAACAGTTGTATTGGGCACAGGAAGCGGCTATAAAAGTGACTTATTCTCCAAAACACTGAGCTCATCACAGTAATCTGAATATCCATCAGGCATATATTTAGGCAGCTGTTTTGGTGGGTATCAGATTTCTGTTGAAAATTGAGAGCGGTAAAAACGACAAAGGGGGCGTCAGATGCTATCTTGCACAGTCTGTTCATCTTCTGACGTCATACCCCGGCGTGACGTCAGATATGGAGCTATATTCCATAATACGCCGCTGTCTGCTCCACAGCAAAGATGGCAACGCCGCTCACAAAGCCGCAGATCGTTCCATACATTCATAAAAGCTTGAACTACTCCGTGTTTGACTGTAAATGGATCCCCAGCAGTGCAAAGTTTGTCTGCCTCGGGAACTTTGCGAGAGGAACCGGAGTGATGCAGATCTACGAGGTGAAGAACGGAGACGCTCATCTGGTTAAAGAGGTGACAGGAGGCTGCAAACACAACCTGGAACATTTAGCGACGATACCGAAGACTGGGCAGGGCAGACGTGCAGCTCACTTCAGTTTCAGTACAGCATTCATCTGTGTTTGCACATGTGCCGCCTCCAAATGTACCAGAAACATGAGTCTGGACATTGCATTTGGCGCTTTTCATTTAATTTACATAGAATTAGCAGTTTTATTTTCTATTTACATCACCAAATTATAAAAATTTCCCTGTGTGGTAAAGTAAAGTTGTAGCTTATATTATAGGAGGTGGTAGATGTGATTGGAATCATGAATGATGTCATGGTTGACCCTTCGAGCACTTTGCATTAGTTATAATTATTGTTATAATTATTATGATTCTGTCTCAGGTGGAGAAAGCTAAAGCCATAAAGTGTGGGACCTATGGGGCCACGTCTCTGCAGCAAAGACACATAGCAACTGGGGACTTTGATGGAAATCTCAACATATGGTATTTATTCATTTCATATCCACTGTTGTCGTACTGTGATGTGCTAGAAACAATGAAAGACGTGTTTGAATTCAAGTTAAAAACAAGATTATATGCTAACTTGGACAAGTCTTTACAGTTACACTTGTCCTCCTAATGGAGAGATTGAGCAGAGGGTTTCGTTATTGTTCACAGGAATCTGGAGACACCTCGAGTGGCAGTTTACTCTGTAAAGGCCCACAAAGAGATCGTGAACAGCATTGATGGTGTAGGAGGGTTGGGGATCGGTGACGGTGCACCAGAGATCGTCACTGGAAGCAGAGATGGTAAAGATAAATGGATCAGGAAAGGTTCAACATTAGTTTATATATATATAGATATTTGTTAGCTTTGTAACTATTTCCTCTGTGTGTTAAAGGTGCAGTGAAAGTTTGGGATCCCAGACAGAAGGATTCACCTGTAGCCACCATGGAGCCTGGAGAGGGGGAAACCAAGAGGGACTGCTGGACTGTTGCATTTGGTGCATAAATTATAATTGTTGTTAAAATAGATATTGTAGAGGATTGTTCCTGTAGTAATATGATAGTGTTATAGACTGTCTTACACTTTGTTGCACTATTGATTATAACTTGAACATAGAATTGAATTTCGTTATTATCAACTGTTGAACAAATAAGAACTGTGTGTGATGTGACTCGTGTACCTTTCCTCCAAATCAGCCGTTATTTTAATTTGATCTCATCCTTGCAGGTCATGCTTTCAACGATCAGGACCGGTGTGTGTGTGCGGGATACGACAACGGCGATATCAAACTCTTTGACCTGCGGAACATGTCTGTACGCTGGGAGACCAACATCAAAAATGGGGTGAGGTCAACAGACAGAAGGTCAAACAAAATGTTCACGAAAAAAGTTTTTTATGTGGCGTTTTCATTTTTCTTCGGTCTTGCTCAGGTTTGCTGTGTGGAGTTTGACAGGAAAGACATCGGCATGAACAAGCTGATGGCCACGTCGTTGGAGGGGAAATTCCACATCTTTGACATGAGGACCCAGCACCCAACCAAGGGCTTCGCCTCTGTTTCCGCTAAGGTAATTGAACCGACTGCAGAGAACCAGATGGGTGTTTGGCTCCTGGTGAAAGGTTTTTATGATTATTGTTGTTATTATTACAGTTCTAGGGTACAGACAGAGGGAAATGTGGGCGCATGGAGTTTGGTCAATTTTCACAGCTGGAAGTGTTTGGGTTTGTGTTTGCCTAACATGCTCTGTGGCTTTGTGTCACTGGCCAAGATGTCACTGAGCCCGTGAGGAGAAAACAGTGTTTTTCTTGTGGGTAAAATGCAAGAAAAACACACTTAAGCCAGCATTAGTGCCCAAAGCAGCTCGCCAAGTCTAGTTTGGTCTGATCAGAGGCGTCGGCTTTCTAAATATTTGTCCATTTCATCTAAGTGATTGACAGTTGGTACATCAAAGTCAAGAAACACAAGGTTCACTAGATGGTTTGGTCAGTGGGTGATTCATGGAGCTCCATAAGCAGATTTGAGCATTTTTTGAAACATGGAAGTCATATTCATGTCTGTAGTGTACATTAATTATTTTAGAAAGTATAAATACATTCTTTGGTTAGTAAATGATCTTTCCTCTTCTTTTTCAGGCTCACAAGTCGACCATCTGGCAGGTGAGGCATTTGCCTCAGAACAGAGAAATCTTCATGACTGCAGGTGGAGCCGGGAGTCTTCATCTGTGGAAATAGTAAGCACTGTGGTGGAATGTTACGTTAAGTTACATGTCATGATACAATTACAATGTTCCAATCCTCCCAAAAAATGTTTTTGCAGTGAGTACCCTGAACAGCGGCGCATGAAGGACTCGGACGACATAGATGTGGGCGTGGCCGGCACCGCCAATCTCTTGCAGAACGTTGCTTTGTCCACTCAGCCAATCGCCAGCCTGGACTGGAGCCCCGATAAGCTGGGCCTGTGTGTGTGTTCAGGCTTTGATCAGTCTGTGCGTGTGCTCATTGTCACCAAACTCAATACAGTGTGAGAGGGACTGAAGATCAGGACCTGTTAAGAAACGGAGCTTAACTCCAGAGAGGCATGGTCGGTGTAGTTTTTCAAATGTTTTGTGTTCTACAGCTGTACTCTTTGATCTTTGATGGCATTTCATGTTCTAAATGTTACATGCTGACCAACCTAAGTTTACACTAAAGAACTGAGAATGAACTATGAAATAATTTTTTCATTTCCAACCCTAACCCCTGAACCAAATCCTCCATTAGGTTGTAGAATCGTATGCCTTTCTTTTATCTGCATCTGTTTCAAATGGATTACAGCATTATGAACACAGGATTTGCTGTGTTGCAGACTTAGCTCAGGTAGAAAACATAGATGTAGGGGCCAAAGAAGAATGATTGTAGCTATGATGGTTCCTATATATCTGAGAGCCCACAGCTGCATGGAAAAATAGTTGGAGCGGAATGCTGCATTCATGTGCAGATGTATGAATTGGAGAAAACTATTTCCTCTTTCAGATTTGAGACAGGTTGGCTTGTTCCACCAGCTTGTGGTAAAAATGTCTTATCCAGTTAGTATGCACTCCTCTTTAATATGATACAGAGCAAGCATAATGATCTGTGACTCCTTCAAATGTTCAAGTGTTCATATCCAGCATTTGAACTTGAAGAAGTCCTGCAGCTGCTGGTCGTCCTCTGCTCTGTCATGGATGCTTGTGTAGACGCTCCTCAACAGCACAGTCTTGGACTTGATATCCAGGATGTCGATGTATTTCTCTATGCAACCTTCAAACACAGAGAATTGACTATTTTGTTATTTTCTTCAATGAGTGAAGTAACCAACTGACAAAATGCTAACTTGTGTAATTTGACTACTATTACCACCTGTGCTTTAAATAATAGTAACAGTGCTCACTTAGGCCCATGACTTTGCCGTGTGCCACCAGACTGCGGCCCAGCTGGGGATGATCGTACAGCTCCAGCATCATTAGAATGCGGATGATCTCTCCGGTGACGAAGGCGTCGTCGTAGCTTTGCTGGGCCGCAGGCTTCAGAGGGAAGCTGCAGTACACCTCCACCGCTGCCCGAGGGTCCAGCTGCTGGGCCAGCTCGATGTACGCGTCGTGAACCTAGAGTCAATCACTTCATCAGCACCAGGCAGCTGAGAAACCCTGACAGAAACTTCTTATTAACTCATTATTAGCTGCGTTGTAAAGCATTGAGGAGGTAAACATGTTCTCTGACCCCTGGTGCCATGGCGATGACGTCACGGTAGAGCTGCTTCACTTGGTCCTCGGTGTGTGTAGAGTGGGAGAGGGCACGAGCCAGGCCCAGGCGGGGGATATGACACCTACGGTTGAACACGCTGACCCGGCCTGCCACAGGGAGCTCTGAATGGACAGGAGAAGGAACCCAAATTTGTTTTAACCATATAGACATTCATTAGGGATTTGATTTGAGTCCTTCACGGCGTTGATGGAAGACGTTTCAGGCTCCAGACTTCAGACAGGCTCTAGTTGTGTCTCACCCTCTGTTGTCTTGACAGCACTAGGACGGTCATCATGTTTAGTCTTGCTGGACGGGAGCTGGGACTTCACACTTGGCTTATTGAGAGGTTTGACTGCTCCATCTGGCCTGGCTGCTGCTCCAGCTCTCCCCCTACAGGAGAGATGACATAATAACACATATACTGTGAGAGAAAGAAAGGGAAGTGGGAACATGCAGTGGGTTTGCTTTTTGCTCTCAGACTTGTGCAGACAAATCGGATCAAGTCTCAACACATCACTGACCTGGCTGGACCCGACGCAGCTTTCCCCCCCTTAGTGTGGGCAGTGGGAGGTGGGACGGTACCTTTGACCTCTGACCTTTGACCAGATCCACCTCTGCCCCGACCGGCTCCTCTCCTGACCACACTGGCATGGGACGGCCCCTTCACTGCCCCCTGGGTGCTGCTGGACTGTTTGGCAGCGTTCTCCCTCTCAGCCTCCAGCTTCTCCTGCCACCACCTCTCTTCTGTTAGTGTTTATGCAATTTTTAAAAAAACCTGTTAGCTTGTTTTTGGTGTTCTCCTGACACATGGTGCTGTGTTACACCTGCTCCATTATGGAACTGATGACTTGCAAATCTAAAACCTCTCTATCTGTTCGTTACTGTTTACCCAGCTGTGGTGTCAGACCCTACAGTACATGCTGCATACTCACTGCTCAGCTGCTCAGGTGGCTCTCCACACTGAGGCTTATCTTCCAGCTCTATGCTGGCTTGGAAGCTGAGGCAGGCATCTGCAATGGTGACTTCTGACATGTCTGACTTTGGGTTGTTGTCATATTGCGCCAGCTGTGCCATACCCAAGAGACACAGAGCGTAGCTGTCATCAGGAGTCGTCAATACTGCTATCTGGCATACCTGTACAGAGGAGAAGAGAAGAGAAGAGGAGAGAAGAGAAGAGGTTTCACACCCACGCCACACATTTAACAAGACAGAGTCATCATCATACAGATCAAGCACACAGGCGATTCCAGCACATTCTCACTTTCTCCTGCATGTCCAGCAGCTCCTGGCAGGGGGCGATAGAGGTGAGGCGTATGAGAGCGGAGAGAGCTTGGCATCTCTTTGCCACCAGGGCCTGTCTCTCACTGGCAGCCTTAGCCTGGCACCCGCTCTGCTGGATCAGCCTCTGCAGCAGGGAGAAGTGAGCATCCAGCAGCACCCACTCCAGCTGTGCACTCACCTCTCCACGACACACACACCGACTCACAGCCTGGGCAGCCAGCGCCGCTGCACTGAGGAGAGGGAGCGTTCCAACAACACACACACACACACACACACACACACACATACACACACACACACACGTCACACAAGTCTTTGCTGTGCTTGAGTCATCCAAAATACCCAAACTATATATCAAGGGTTTACTTGTGGTCTGCAGCTTACATGTGATAGATCTGCTCAGCACTCATGGCCGTCCCTGACAGTGTGTTCCTCTGCTGAAGCTCACCTAGAGTGAGAAGGCCTCGCAGGAACTGTGTGTTGAAGCTGGCCATAGGGTCTGATGGATCCTGCTCTGCCCAGCTGGGGAGAAAAACAAGGAAATGAAGAGCATCATAGAGGCACAAGGCATGATGAAGAAACGCAATGCAAACAAATCGAAGGAAAGTGCAGGACCAGTAATGACACCAACACGTCTCTTTAAAGAACTCCCTGTAAGTACACCCTACTATATTACTGACACTGTCATGACCTCTGATGGACGTGCATACACACACACACCTTGTGCTGCAGCACTGACTCATAAAGTGTTCTAGTCCCTGTTGTAAGAAGCGAGCAGCCTGCTTGTCCTGCGTGTCCTCAGAGGCATCGTGCTCCTGCTGCAGCAGAGCCAGTCCTGTGAAGAACCTGACAAATGAGGGAGCACAGGAGAACTGATGAAGACAAAACAAATAGGAAATGGGACCCTGTTGGTGCTTTTGTTTTGACTTTTTTAACCCTTATTTATATGCCTCAAGGCACCCAACACATGTTTTAGCTTGGTCCCCTAGTTCCTGTATATTTCTCCACCTATGTGTCGAGGCAGTGTGTGAGTGTTGCTATTGCTCATTACAAATCTTAGCAGCAGGGTCACCAGGATGGCCGAGTGGTTAAGGCGTTGGACTTAAGATCCAATGGACATATGTCCACGTGGGTTCAAACCCCACTCCTGGTAGATATTTGGGTGACAGTAACTCTGTCCATAGAGACTCATCTTGTGAACCATAGGATTGCTGGTTTGAGTCCGGTATGCTCAAGAGAGTGGACTGGCAGCTATAGAGTTTCTTATTATTATTATTTGATGGTATTTACTGTACAATCCCTGCTACCACTGTGACTTATCACAGTGTTCTGACCTGAGTGCAGGCTGTCGGGGGCGCAGTGCCAGGCCACATTGGAGATGCTGCAGGGCTTCTCTTCTCCGTCCCTGCAGCAGCAGCAGCCTCCCTACATGGAGGTTGTACTCCCAGCTGTCTGGACTCAAAGACCAGGCATCCAGGTACTTCACCAGGGCCCGATGGACAAAGCTTCCCTCATTCTGCACAGCTGCACTGCCATCCTGCACCAAGGGAGCGGTGAGTTCACTTCCATGTAATAAAACGCCACCACCCAAAGGACCGTAAATTAATGATAAAAGACGATCAAACAACAAACAAGCAACATTACCAATCAGCCATGACAGCGATACCTTGCCAGTCCTTTTGGAGAGCCAGATGTAGAGTGTCTGGACGTAGTCAGCTTTGCTGGACTGGCCCTGGTCTTTGAGCTGGTGATACTCTTTATCCAGGGCCTGCAGCTGGAGCGCCACAGTGGGCGCACCACTGAAACCATGGAGTTTACACACAGCCAGGATGTCATCATGAAGTGCTGTTGATTTAGCTTCACTTAATTCATCACTGTCCATATCAGCCTGGAGTAATAAAATGGTTTGAGAGATTAGATTACTTTCTGCCTCCAAATATAAACATGGGTCCAACCTCTGAGGCCAGAGGTGAGTCAGAGGTACGTTTGTTTTGGTAGAATGTGGAAGCAGTGGAAGGGGAAATGTCAGGAAAAGCACTGGTCTTTTATTCCTTATCAGCTGCTGCTGCAAAATGAACCGCAGATCCGCTGATCTCACCATGTTCTGGAGGCCGTACATCTCTGTAGCATAGTGCTGCTCCTCCAGGGTGAGTCCCAGCAGGAAGTGGAGTCTGGCCTCTTTGGAGCTCAGGCCAATAGCCGACGCATAGTGGACCGCAGCCTGCTGCAGGCCGATCAGAGGAGACCGACCTTCCTCATACTGTAACATGTCACCTGAGGAGAAGTCACAAAATCATACAACAGCAATGACACAGACTCACTTTGTTACATCCATCAGTGAGCAACAAGCCACTGAAATAAATCAATAATCTTTCTTCAACCTAAACAAGCACACACACACACTTCCTTGTTCCCCATTGTCCACAGCACACTGAGCATAAATATGGAACTCAAATTTGGCCTGACTTCTCTCTTTCACTTACACACCATTGCACGCGTCCCTCGCATGAAATATTCAGAGGGTAACTTGCTTTGGCAAATTCTGTCAGACAGGAGTTATGTCACAGGATGTTGCATAACCACCACCAATTGTATCCTTTTATTTCCAGTTTGTTAATGTTCTTTCAGCTAATGGAAATGTTCACATTGTAGTCTATAACATAATTCATCTCTCTCTCTCTCTCTCTCTCTCTCTCTGGTGGTGGGTTATACGTAGGGTCACTCCACACACACACACACACACACACACACAAACACACACACACACACACACACACACACACACACACACACACAGATTAGACTCTAATGTCACATCGAGCAAGCAACTGGGAAAGAGACAGTAACTCGAGTGGCTGGCGTGGCGGATAGAGAGGGAAGCTCCAGACGTTACAGCTAAACGTTACGTCCTCATGTATTTTTGAATGGCTGAAGATGAGCTGCTGGTGTGATGGAAATGGTAGAAACTCAAACTGGTAGTGGACTGGTGTGGAAATAGCTCTGGAGTTACATAAGTCAGGCAGTGTTTAATGAGTGGCTGGTGTTATGGGAACGAGCACAATCCTGTATGAGTGCTGAGAGCAAAGTTAGATCTGCAGCTCTGTAATTATGTTTTTATTACTGTGATCACGTTGGATGTTGGGATTTGGGCCTTGTTAAGCTTTTAAGAACAACTGTAGAGAACAACAGAGATAGTCATCAACCAAACAGCAATGACTGCTCCTTCTTGTTTCCCTCTCCATGTTGGTTTAGGGGGTGTGGTGCTGGACATGCCTGGTTTTGGCAGCCGTTGTGTGTAGAGTTCTCGCTGGTCCCGGGCCAAAGCACACAGCTCATCCACACTGTTACACCCCACTGTCATCTGAAGTCTCCTTTCCCAGTTGTGTGCCTGTGGTGGACAAAGTCAACAGTTATCAAGTCCCTCGGCAACTATAAAGAGGAGTTGCATAACAAAGGTCTGTGTCTGTGTATGTGTAAGCTATGTAAATTGAATATAATCCTGTCAAGACAGGGATCCATTCAACTGTTCATTCATTCAACGGATGACTCAACTGACTTTGACTCTGAATCTCATCTCAGATCCATTATATGAAATGAACTTGTTGGATTAAGGATTGTAGGATTAAAAGAAAAACAAATCAGACAAACTGAAGCAGGAAACTAACAGCATAGCTCATTACCTGGAAAATGTGTTTAGTCTCTATCTCAAAGCAACTGGATGAAGCAAAGTGTTCTTTGTACCAGTTTGTCTCTGTGACATCCTGTAAAAAAAGATACAAGAAGAAGATGATTCTATTTCATGCACATAGCCGAGGTTCCACTTCATATGCTTAATATACAGTTTACTCATTTCACACACATGCACTAACACACAAATGCAGGATACTTTAATGTGGAAGTTAAAGCAGCACTCAGTCACTGTGACGGGAGCACTGACTTGTAAATAAAGGATGAGCGGAGTGAAGGTCGATGGCAGTGATTCTGGCAGAGCAGCCCCACTGCTGAATCATTCATACTGACCTTTGTGTCCAGCTCCCCTGTGGGCTTGTGTGGACAGCCTAGAGAGTGTGATCCCAGCTCAGAGAGTTCCATCACACTGTCACATCCTGTTGAAAAAAAAAGGTTAAAGACACAATAAATCACACAGTGGTCACCTGGGTTGTCCCAGACCACTGAAAACAGCATTAAGATTGACTGACGAGTCCATTTTAATGACGTATCTGTGGAGAGTTTAATCAACCGTCGGCACCCCATTTAAAGGATGGACTGAGTCATCACTTTAATGAACAAATCTGCAGAATTGCTTTCCCACAATAATCACTCTTCGACAGATACGATTAATCACGCAAATTAAGGTTTAAATATTGCATAAATGGTGCCACAGGTACAATTCAGCAAGCAAATCTGAAGTCATTAGTATCACAGAGTATAATAAGAACTGTGTGAGAGCAAACCAAGGGGAGAGAAGCTAAACATTAATCAGAACTTCATGAAGGTAAGTTGCTTCCTGTGTATTTATGTTTACTATTCTCTATGTCTTATATTCAAGTGTCTGCTTGGATATGCTGTTGAAAGTGCAACTCTGTGGCAGCATTCTTGCACCTCTATAAGCAAAGAAGCACTTGACAAGAGCAGCAGACATCCTCCTGTCCAGGTCCAGATCATTGACCCTCCAGTTCTCTCCCAGAGGGCATTGACTGAGCGGGTCGATCTTTGATCTTCGTGCCAGCATCTCGATATAAGGCCCGGAGAAGACGTGCTTTGGCTCGCTGCAAATCAAAAGGACACTTTAATCGACAGGACATTCCCGGAGAGAGGAGTCTGTTGAACGCTGGAGGCCAAACACAGTGTGTGCAGTCTTAAATCTTTTTACTGCAACTGCTTAATTTATGCTACTGATGTAGTGAATGCCAGATATAGTTATTTATATATTGCATCACATCCATCAATCAATAGTCCCGAATTATAAAGTTCAGTTGCTGGAATTAACAGAAGAATAATCAAATAAGGATTGTTTACTTCCATTTGTGAACTTGTTTGTAATTCTTATTGATATTGCATCAACTGTAAAGCACTTATTTTAGAAAATAGTCAAAATATAATAAGGTAGCTTCCACTAATACCACAGCTTCTACAACTGCTGCTGTTATTAGTATTCCTATTTCAGCCTCACCTGTGGTTGATACAGATTGGCTTATAAAACGCATTCAGAGATACTGGACATTCATATTCCAGACTGCTGGCCGTGTCAGTGAAGGTCACGGCCATGAGCATCAGATCTCGAGACACCAACAGGCTGTACAGCTGGCAGAGGCAGAGGAGATCAGAGGTTTACTTATCATCCAATGTGCCAAGATTGTTTTATGGCTCATATTGATCCTACCAGTGAATTACTGCCATCTGCTGAATAGACTAAGATCTGCACCACAGTGTCTCCAGTGTTGAGTGGCACTGGTGTGGAGGAATCTCCTCCATTCACTAACACTTTCATGTTTTTATCTGCGACTGCGATCAGTAGAGTCACAGCACTGCAGTGAAAGGGAACTGTACCTGCAGAAAACAATCACACTGAATGTAACAGAAATACTACAGTATATGTAACTATAACACGGCTTATATATTTAAATAACATACAATAATAGAGAATATTATAGTAAATAACAATAATCTAGATAGATTAATGGATAAAAATGTGATGTATCAACACACAGCATGCTGCCCCAGTCTGTACTCACAGTAGTATTGATGGATTTGGGTGGAAAATGCAGGATCAAGTGGGATGTCTCCTTCCACTGCCAGATCGAGGAGCTCTGCAGCCTTGGCAGACAACTTGGTGACCTTCACACAGTACGTCTTCTTGGTTCCATCCTCGGCTGTCACCTCCACGTCTACTCTGTTCAACCCGTCGTGCAGGTTAATGCTGCTGGAGCCATCGCGGAGGAGCTGAAACACAACACAGCACCTGTCAGGCCTGGTGACCCCGATGACCTCAGATCAGACAGTGTATTAGTTCAACAGATCTACTCACAATCCTGCATGAAGCCCCACAGTCACTGGTAACCAGGTCCAGTCTCACTTTGTTGACGTTGCTCTCCACAGTCGCTCTGTAATCTCTAACCAGAGGACTGAATGCTGGTTGTAGTTTCCCTCTAGAGATGGAAAGTTTTTCCAAATCACAGTTATCCATTCCTTAAGCCTTTTTTATGTCCAGTTTATTTCTGTTTAACCACAACAACACTGCCTCCGGACTGATTTGCCCACACAGTTAATCAGCTGACAGTTACCACAGTAACAAGAGCCCTTAGCTGGATTCAGGTGTTATATTACTACAAACTATCCACCTTCTCCCTACTAGAATATTTAATGCGCATTTTATCGTAATTGCCACTCTGTATCGTTTATCTATTGATATTACCATAAAACTTAACTTTAAAAACGATTTCACACCGGAGAGATAATGAATGTAAAGTACGTTCGTGAATGAAATGCACCTCTCTTCCAGAACGACAGGGGGCAGTGGAGAGCAGAAAGGGCAAGTAAACGGTGTTGTTGTTTTCCGTCACTTCCTGGAAGCTCCGGCGTGGCTTGTGCCGATAAAAAGGTAACGTGGGCGCATTTTCTTCGGAATTAAGCGTTAATCTTGTTTGATCGCAAATCAACAATAGTAATGGCGCCATAATCTAACAGCAGCGCCCATTCGTACTTTTATTAACAGCGTGCGCGAAGTGTGTAGGCGAGCAAAGCTAACATGGTTGCGCTATCGAGATGAGGCGTTTGAATTGCTACTCTGGGTTTAATTTGTTTGTTTCCATCGTTTCTGTTTGTGTCCTTAGTCAAAATATGAATGTTCTGCTATAGATAACAGACTCAACATTACATGCAAGATATTGGATCTATGTGCGAGCTGCGTTAGACGTGCTACAATTTATTTTTTATCATTACTATGAATCAGGACAGGTAATCATGTTTTTCCACCAATCACTCTGTTGGGTTATACATACATGGTCACAAAGAAATATAGCAACTAACAGGATGAGTTGCAGAAGACTTTAAACTGTCGACACTCTTCAAGTATTATATAAAACTGTAAGATATCACATGTATGTAATTCGACAGTTGTTGTACAGTTAGACATGTTCACGATCTATGCTTTGCATTTCTACCACCAAAAAAACGTGCAGCCAGCAGATGAGACATCATCAACACCAACCAGAATGAGCGAATTTACACTTTATGCTCTGTCTGACTTTGATTCAGGACGATGGCAGAGGATGGGAGCGCAGAAGATTACCCCCATGAGATCGATGAACAGCTCAAAGGCTTCGGGTCGTCTGTTTCTTCTGTCTCGTCCATGCTGCAGACGTTAATGGGGATGAACAGGAACGACTTACTGCAAAAAGTAGGAAATTGCATGCAGTCTGGTTATCAACTTCACTCATATCATTGACATGTTTGTCCCAAGCCGATGCTCATTTTAAATGAATCTGATTTGTTGACAGCTAGATCCTCTGGAGCAAGCCAAGCTGGACCTGATGTCTGTCTACTCCCTCAACTCTTTGTTCTGGAGTAAGTTTACATCACTCACACTCATTCGGATTCACTCGGCGTGTTGTTGCAGGTTGATGGATGAGGTTGGCCGGTTCTCTGTGTTGAATATAAGCCCGGAGGTTTGGTGGTGTAAATCTGATCCCATAAGTCGGGTCGATGTAATTACGAGTCATTAGGGAGTGATTTGATGCATCAAACAATTTCCACAATGACTTTGGAAACTTGATTCACCGCCTCTCCCCGGCTGGGGGCCCACACAGTTTAACACGATAAAGAATTGTGCTTAGCCTTTAAGTAGTGCAACTATCCACCTCTCTCTTTAATCTTTTGTTGTAAAGGTCAAATGTTCTGATATGCCATGACACAATCTAATAATTGGCCTTAATTCTTTCTTATTGACAGTGTACTTGGTGGCACAAGGATTAAACCCCAGAGATCACGGAATCAAACAGGAATTGGTACGTGTGCTTCCTGTGTTCCTTTTTCCTCCCTCGTTCCCTTCCTGTGCTTGGCTTAACGGCTGTGTAACTGTATTCTGTTTTGCAGGAGCGGATTAGGACGTACATGAACAAAGTGAAAGAGATCACAGACAAAAAGAAAGCTGCCCGTCTGGACAAGGGGGCCGCCGCTCGCTTCGTCAAGAGCGCGCTGTTCGACGCAGAGGAAGCGCAGGCGAAGAGAAAAGCAGCCAGGAAAGGCGTGGGTACGCCGGCCGACACGCCAGAGACGAAACGTTCAAAACAAAGCTGAAGCCAAGCAGGAGCGACTGTATGATTTGGTCACGTTGCAGTTTGCGCTCCGTTTTTGTGACGGGAGCTCCTGCAGTCCAGTATTTTACTAACAGGGCAACTTTAAACGCTGTGAGAGAGTTCGTACATGAATCAACATGCACACAACGTTGTATTTTTTGCCAGAGTTGCTATTTTTAGAGTTACAGCCATCTTCCTGGGAAACGTGTTCCTGCAGACCCCCGCTTGTTGCTCTTCACATCACACTTCATCCTAAGTACACCCGTGACTGCTGCAGAATTCAACAAATAATAGTTATTCTGTAATATTTTTGTAATGTCATTCAAACATACAACACATTTAAACCTCTCAGTCTTCTAAGTATTACCCAGTCCACTTGTCTAGTGAGTGAAATGTGCTCAACCAGATGTTGGACTTAGATATGTGTGAGATGTGAATGAGAAAGACCAACTGCTCTGTGTTTGACAGAGGGTCCATGAATCATGTTTTTATACTGGAGGCCTGTGTGTTTTTGTTTAATTTATGTATTTCTTTTAAGGAAATTGCAAAGTTTTTAACAGATTTATTGCTGTGTATTTTCTGACTTTGGCATAAAATACAGACCAATCCTACTGTAATTTATGTGAGTAAATTCTTTCATTTTGACATCATGAAGTTTGATGACTGTATCCCAGAGGTACAGACGTTTAAAGTAATTGGTTCTAAATGCCATAATAACGGTCAGGTCAGGTCAGGTGCTGTTACACTTGATGATTTATCACCATCTGCTTAGATGCTCCTAGATAGAGATTAAAATAACTTATTTTCATATCAGCAATATGACATGAAACATGCAGAAGAGAGGCCTTGAATGGCACCTCATACTATACTGTATCACATACACACACACACACACACACACATAAAGCAAAGTCAAACATAAGTGCAGTGTAAGACCCACAAGAATAAATCAGGTTGACTGTCAGTCACATATTGAACCAGTTATCAGCCCCAATAACGCCAGAACACATACATGGTATTACTAACGAACATCTAAAATAACATTTAAGAATAGACAGAATCAAAAGCTAAATCAAATAAAGGAGATTGATAAATATGAACCATCTGTACTCCCCCTACTCCAGTAGTTGTTTATTGTGCATTCATCCTTGTTTATTTCTTGATTAATTGCTTTGAACCAAAACCAAGAGGAAAACTAAGAGTTAAGGTCAAACCTGTGACCTTTTGATTATAAAATGGCTTCTATACAGTTTCAGCAAAGGGCCTAATGAGAGTTTATAAAAACCAATGTCACATTTTATAAAGACTTCCCTGTTGCTTCCTTTTTGTAATTCCCTCTGCACAGCAGCGATCTTAATCTCCACATCTCCACATGTCACTGCGTCTCTCTAATCAAGCCCAGGAGACGCCAGGCAGTGAGTCAGATTCTCAGGAATGTGTCTTTTCATTCTTTTCATCATCACTCCGTTTCTCATCCTCCCTGCGGCTGCTTCCAAAAATGACATTTGTTTAGCCAAACCGCCCGACTCTAACCTTTTACTTTTTCCACCAATTTGTTGTTTCTAACTCCGCTCAGAGACGTGTGTCAAACTTTGCCTGATGAACGGCCCTGTCTGAATATTGGAAAAAGATGGATTTTTCCACTTTCCCTCTCAGTAACGCTCCTTCCTGTGCCCTCTTCCCCACATGTGCTGGCTATAAAGGAGTTAGGTCACCGTGCAAGCAAATTTGAACAAACAAACTCTCATGTTGAAATTGTGAGCTCTAACAAGCTCCAAACCCCAGTTTGTCCTGTGGTTGTTTATTTATGCTGTTTGTGAGCTGCACTGTTACAGCTTGTGGTGAGGAAGTTTAGATTATATGGAGCAAAAGGCATCAGACCAAATGAGCTCCTCAGGCCAGATCAAGTCCTCCAGTTCCTCCAAAAACTACATGTGCTTGAGTCAAATAGTCTTTTTCTGCTTCTTAAAGACTTAAATTCTTTACTTTATTACACACACGTCTCTCAAATTGTGCTAATGTTAAATGCTAAAACACACCAACCCAACACTGGACAGCTTTGCAAAGATGGAAAGTGGAAAGCAGTTTATAGATTTGCTTCAATTGTTTGTTTTTAGGACTTTTCATGAGATTTCCTGTCAATAATTACTATTTAACAAGAACAAGTCCATGCTGAGTTTTATACCATTAAAGTATTTGATAGTTGAGTTCCAGAGAGTAAACTTGTGATTTATTCGGCGCATTAAATGGCAGTTTCCAACCCAAATGTAGGGGAAACTAAAGTCTTCATCTCTTTTAAAAAAAGAAGATAAAAAATATCATTAACAAAGCAGAAAGTGGTAAAGTTTTATAGTCATGGGTGGCACCCGAATTAAAACAGAAGCTATTGAACAATCCTTAAATTTTACAACAGAGACATCGCAGTAAAATAAAGGAAAGTTCATTATTGCTCTTATGTGATTTAGTGTGCGTGTGTTAGTCCTTAATGTTACACTGAATCCAGGCCTTTATTTCCAAATCCGTGCCTGATAGAGTCTAATGAATAGACATTTGTTTTCATTAAATGTATAATAGTCTCTTGTGATTGCTTAAGAGAACTTGCAGCAAGAAGAAGAAATAGTGTGTGTCTCCTACAGGAAAGAGAAAATCCATCGTTTTTATTTTCACCGACTTCGCTAAAAAACAACCGATCTGCTGCCCGGAATGACTGCAGGTCACGCGGGACCCTGAACGCAACACAGCGAGCAGGTTTGATTCTGTCTGACACGCCGCCATTTTTGCCACTTCCGGTTCACCTTGGCCTTATTGACACAGCTGCTGATTAATCACAAAAACTGCGCTTTTATTTTTATTCAGCCCTCAAAATTACTTTTTTCCATTTTTACTCAGGTACCAGCAGGTTTTTGGGGCAATTTTGATTCCGACCATACAGCTAATTGTTGTTGTTCCAGAAGGTTCATATTCATCTACTTCCTGCTGCTTCGTCTTCTTCGTGTGTCAGAATGCGCGGGCGTATATTATTAACAAGAAGGAGATCCAAATGGAGCCACGGTCTCTCTCTACCGACGTAAGTATCCAGTGTTTATATCGAGGGTTTGCTTATTTATCTTGACTGGGAGCTTCAGGAACAAAACCAGCTTGTAATGTTTAGGAGGTGGGTACAAACTATGTCGTAATGGGCTTATCGTCTTCATCCTCCAATTACCCGAAGACCTGTTTTGAGTGACTTGTAGCTGCAGTTCACTCAAACTACCCGGATTGAAAATACTGTAGATAGCAAACCGAAAGAGAGAGAAGTTAGTTTCTGCCGAGGTGCTCCTAAGCAAGGCACTCAAAGCCAGGTTGTAGTTGATGTAGTTGAAATTCCACTTAATTAAAGCCTGTTAGATAATTGTTTTTAACATCCATATTACAGTTTCTGTCTCATGATTATGTCCCCTGTCCATTAATATGGGACTGAATTTACCTTTAAGTCCAAACATGAAGCCATAGGGCCCCAATGCATTAAAGCTGCAAAGTATAACACACACACACACACACACACACACACACACACACACACACACACACTTAGAGCCCTGTAATGGATGGGAATCCCCTCATAATTCCTGGGAAATCGTTGTCTTTCAGGTCTGTACAGAATCGGATGCGGCCACAGCTGTTTGGGCATAAATTTCCAGAGGAATGTTTAAGTCTGAGCCTTCAGTGTAAATTAAAGACCATAACTGTAGATTCCTGAACACATGACAAATGATTGACCTGTGCACTCCTGCTGATGTGTGTGTGTGTGTGGAGGGGTTTTCTCATGATTACCTGTTTATTTGTAAGACCACTGAATCGTTGTATCTTCTATTCCCCGGGTCTGTTTTTGTCCTGAGTGGCCTCATACTCGGTGTGTGCATGTGTATTCGTATATGTGTGCTCTGGAGGAATGAGATGGCGTGCGGGGCAAGTGTGTGTTTCCTCTGTTGTCTCAGGACAGCTGGCAGAAAAGAGGAGAGCAGCTGTGCCAGGTCTCATAAAATGGTCATCAGTCTGAATCTCCCTTTCCTCTTCCATACAGTAGCTAATGCCGGAGTCATGTTATCCTGCAAGTGTGCAGGTTTCTGCGGGTTGATTTTGGATACGTTTGGTTTCAAGCAACTTGTCGGATGTGATTGTTACAGTCACAGTCTGCCACGTATTTCTCCCTTGGCTCGTACGTCTGCGTTTGACAGTTCTAAGTTCTGTGTAAATACGGCGGAGCTGCGTGGATATTTGCCACAGCGTTCAGTGTGTCTGTGAGAATTACAGTCGTGTTATGTTCACATGTTTTTGCAACACGGTTGACAGACATGAAACAAAACTTGAACTGAAATCCTTTTATATCAAAGCACCGGATGGATTAGTGAGTCAGAATGCCAGAATAAGGCTGTTTGAAGTGTCAGAGTGAATAACATGCTGTGTCCAGTTCTCATTGTTCCATGGTGATGGTGGGCAGAGGGTAACTCACTACTGATCTGAATCAAATATTGGGAAAATATGATGCCTGTCCCGTCTGCAAATCGAATTGTGTAAGTGCTACAATTTCAGAGGCCTCTTGAGCCCACAAACAGCAAAACAGACTCATGGAAAACATCCCCTGCTTCTCCTCCGGCTGCCTCCCTCCCTCCCTCCCTCCCTGCTGCACGTGCACACAGACACACTCCTCTCTCTCTCTCTTCTCTCTCTGCACACCTAGTTTCCTTTCTCCTGTGATAAAATAAAGGGTTTATAGCACATCAATAAGCCCTCTCATCTCTCCTTCCTCTTTGGTTTATGGCTGGTGCGGTGTGGATAGCTGCAGGCCATGATGTGAGAGCCTAACGGTAGTTCTGGGTACAGTAAAGTGATGAAGGACCCCAGGTTTTTACGACGGCGTGAATGATGTGGCCTGGGAGGGTTAAAGAGCTTGTGAGAGCGGCGGTGGCGGCGGTGTCCATATACTGTGCAGGTCCACTCGGCTATAGTAGATATGGATAGATTATATGCACTGCTAAATATTTACGTTACACTAAAGACATTTTGTAGAGACTATTTCCCCCCCAGCAAAGTGCAACGGCATCAGCTAGACCTGGAAACGTCCGACAGTAAAAGAAGCCAATAAAGAGAGGAAAGTGACAGGAGCCTCACTTAGACAGAGGCACAAAGAATGGAAAAGAAAATGGCAAATATGTGCTGGTACAGACTCATACTGTTTTGTAAAATGCAGCACATTTAAGTATAAAGATTTAAGGCATTTTGTGGAATAAATTTAAAGAGAATTTTAAATGTGGTGCGATTGTATTTACAAGCAAATTAGTTTCTCAAATTTGCTGCTCGCCTGCTTGCCCCCCAAACAAACCTAATCATTGTAATATAACATAATTATATCCATGTCGAATATACAATATAAGGCTTAAAAAATGCTGCGTCCTCTTGCAGCCACAGGGGGGCAGTCTAACACAGCAGGACAGCAGACCTGTTCTCCGGTCAGAGTTGAGTGGCAAAGCTGAGGTTTTCCCTTTCCCTTTGACCACAGAGCAGATAGGAGGAGATTAGCCTCTTATCACACAAGAAAACAACAACAACCCGGCCAGTTTAATGACAGGAGTAATTGTGGTGGAAGGTCGACGTTACGCCGCGGTGGTGTGATGAATGGCGAGCACAATGCGCGGCCCTGTGAGGAGATTGCTGCTGCGTGGTTGCTGTTTAAGCCCATTTGTTATGGTTGCAAGTTTCCTCTGGGGTTGTTTAGCTGAGGGGAAGCGAATTAATTTGAAAAGAGAGGAGGAGGAGGAGGAGGAACGGATTTCTGAATGGGAAACACGCTTTATTGTTGATTAATCAAACCTGTTTTCATTGTGTCAGCATCAAGGTGCTTCTGCTCTCTCTCCCCTGGTAGTAAATCTGCTAGTAGACATGTAGATGGACGTACATGCATGTGTGTATAAAGTATTTTTATAAAGGCCGCTGTGCAGAGTGTGTTTGGGGCTTTAATTCTGTTTCAGATATTGTACCAAAAAATACAATGACAGTCGATCTAACATGGTAGTGAATGTCTGTTACCACCCCCCTTCCCCTCCCCTCCCCACTCCTAAAAAAAGAAAGAAAAACAGAATCTGGACGTTGTGCGTTCTGCTCGGGTGCAGGCAGTGTGGGCAAATCATGATGGAATACACAGCCACTCCACGCTCAGATTGACATCAATTGGCTGTTGTCTCGCTCGTCTGTTTTTGTGCGCATCCATATATGGGCGTTAGGAAGCCAGCAAAGGCTCTTATATATATGTTGTTAGTTGGAATAATGTATTTCTTAAAGGCTTTTCTGCACATCGCCGGCATTCATCTTAGCTCTGTGTTTGTGTTGCAAGTTCCAGAGAGACACACACGCGCACACACACACGCACACACGCTCACACGCTCACCTGGTTTACTGACTCTAACCTCCTTCCCAAATCTGTAAAAGCTTTAAGCTGGAGCTCATTCAGCCTGAGATGATGTCATATCAGCTATGTAGGATTTCTATGTAAAATCCTTTCCCACATTGTTTCACGAAATGTGTTGAGTTTGTAGGAGCGTGTATGCGATCATATCTGCGATTTAAAATATTTCTCCTGTTGTAACTGACACACTGTTAACGTGCCAATCAGAGATGACAGTATTCTTCCTCTTCTTCCAGGTTTGGAATGCTGCGTCCTGAGACAGCTGCGGTCTAGACTGTCATTCCTGCATGAGTTTATCGCTTCAGGCCTCAAAGACAAATAAGGAGGAGCAGCCAGATATGCAGCGTTATCTGATAAGCGAGCTGGTAAGAGGCTCGACTCACGACTTCTCCATGGCGGCATGAAAAGGCAGCTCTGGTATCTGATACAGCGCGTACGGTTAAAAGGTTCTGGGGCAGGTGATGAGTGAGGAGCTCAACCTTGCGTACACATATTGTACTTGCAAAAGGAGCACAATTAGTGAACATAATGAGTCAAGACATCGCAAAACCTTTACTAGAGTAAAAGTACAAATTCTATGATGATAAAATCTTCAGTTACACCTAAAAGCTTTGCCTTCGAAATTTCTGTCCAAGTTAAAAAAAAAGTATTATTCCTGGGAAGAATGATCCTTGTCAAACTTAAATAACCTTTTAGCGCAATCATTTATTTTATTTTAATATTATTTAGTCTATCTACAAACTAAGTAACCACAGCATCGCACAAATGTAGTGGAATACAAAGTACAATACGCACATTTGGAATAATGTACAGAAATATGCCGAAAAACTAGAAAATATTTCAATCTTTTGTTAAATTTGTTTAAATGTACTTGGTTACTTTAGATTTCAAAACCCAGTCTTGAGTCTTTGCATTTGTGTCTCTCGGTTTGAACCGTTATGAACCGGCCAATATTCCCTTGTTGCCTCAACCGGCGGAAGAAAACACGTCTGCCAAACCTGCGGTATAAACTGATTTATTTCTTTTGACTGGCGAAAGCTGTGAGAAAGTTTTCGTCGGCGGCCCGCGTTAGGAAATGCCAGCGGTAATGTCAGAGAGCCGCTCTGTCCTATTACGGCTAATCCAAGCAGAATGTGTCATTAGCTAATCGAGGGCCAGTCTCTCCTCCTCCGCCTCCTCTCCAAACCCCAGACAGAGGGCGGCCTCTGTCCCCGCCGCTCTGGCCTTCAAAGCCGCCCATTATTCTTCAATGGAGGGTAAACAGCGGCTCCCAAAAATGACGGCCTCCAAAGTTTAAAGCAACACCGTTTATCACCCTGCCAGCAGCTGCAGGTGTGACCCCATTCCCACAGCCTGGTCCACCGGCCGGGACAGCCGGGGGGGAAAGTGTGCTCCTGTGGATCTGCACTACTGTACTTTGTGTGTGTGTGTGTGTTCATCTGCACAGTACACCTGTAATGCCAACAATACACCCACACAAAAGATTGTTACGAAACTTTATGAATGAGCTGTCATATTCAGATTACTGCCATATTTCTCCACACCAAAAGGTCGATGTGATGTTTATCTTGACCTTTGACCTTGACCTTTCACTGTAAATTCTAACTGAGCCTTGGTAACTCCATAATCCTCTCTCCACTAGGTTTAAGTGTTAAAACATATAACACATTATATACAAACACAAACATGCATATGCCCAACTCTTGTGCTGACTGTGTGAGTGACTTTCTGTGTGTGTGTGTGTGCTTTATCACATGCGTGTCCTCAGTTTAGTTTAATTAACAGGGGTCATGTGAGCAGTTCCCGGCGGGTTCAAGGCGATGGAGCAGGTGGAAAATCAATGGCATCGCCCCTCACACTGCATATCGACCACTGGTCAAACACGGCCTCCATTGATTGACATGTTTACAGCGGAAGTGTGTTTAACAGTGGAGCTGATGTGTCGGCCACTCATTAAGCACAGATACCACCAAGTGCTGCTGAACACACAAAGCACAAAGGAAGTAGTTTCATTATTTTACCTAATAAAAAATATACGTAATTTAGCTTTAAACTGATTTTCCACTGGACGGCGGCCAAATTCAGAATCTGAACTAAACCTGAACTTTGTCAACACATTAACAGAACTTTTGGGATAAATCACCAATATTACCAATAATACAATACCACTATTTCATGCAGCTTCTGTCAAATATGTGTAAAAACTGAAACCTGAACAGCTTTTGTGGCTACAAATGACAAAAACACAGGCAGGGAATTTTCTCATATGCAAAATTAACTTTGCAGCAAATATTAATATCATAATTGCTGCACTGATTTAAATACTTTGCCCTATTTTATGATTTGCTCATGGATTCAAGATCAACCAGCAGTCACCATGAAGCACAACAGAGAGAGAGAGAGAGACTAGGGAGTAGATTAAGTAGCCTTGAAGCGGCTGGCTTATCCACACACACATATAAACCCCTGTGAAAACACACAGCTAATTATTAAGAAAACAAAGGGGGAACCGCAGTGTCGTGCCAACGCACACAGATCCCCGGCAGAGTAATTGTGCGTGAGCTATTTGGGCTGAAAGCGGCGCGATGTGGTGCTCGTCCTCGGCACGGCCAAGCAGAATGAACAACATCTGTTCCCTGGGACAGAGTTTGAAAACAAACACCAGGAACGGATTCTTCCTTTAAAAAAAAATGAAATTGTTTCAATATTCAATGGAGTCTGACTAAAGACAACAGTCAGAGGAGTTTTCCCAGCATGCTTTAGTAAAGACGAGCGCTTTCGTTTGGCACGTTTCGTTTGTTTGCCCTTGTGTTGCTAGCATGCTACCGCTAATGAACACGGCGGTCATTAGCGAACAGCATTGTCCTGCTATAAAGGGATCCAAAGCGCACAAAAGCTTGGCGCAATAACGGCGCTATGGTTCCCAAAGAGGCTCCAGACTTGGACGGGGTTTTTGAAACGGGGCACAAATGTTTTTTCAGAGCAACTTCTTCCACGGGTGATTAAGTTCTACAATCTAAGAGGCTCGGCTGCTTGTTCCCCCTGTGCTTCTGCAATCTTTACGCCACATCAAAATGATTTCCGTCCGACCCTGCCGAGCGCGTCGCTTCCAAACCTCGCTCTGCATTCTAAGCGGCGAGGGGAAGTGTCGCTGGGAATATGATGATCCTCAGCCGGCGGCCATATTTTGGATCGGCGCCGGCACTGCGGCATTAACCTTAGCGCCACGCCAAGAACACTGGTTCCGTTTGATTTCTGCAAGAGTCAAAACAATGACGTCAGCTCATGAGAAATGGAAGCGATATGCACTCCAAGACTCGTTTTTTAATGACGTGACCGCGCTCACTCCAGTTAGCATGCGCTGAGCCGCGGACGCCGCTTTTGGCTCCTTGTCGGAGTTTATGAAGTCTCTGGTTTTGTGTTCTATCTGTAATCGTGCTCTTGTTTTCCTTTGCGCCCAACCTGTTTGCTAAAAAGCCCTTTGTGTGATGGAATGTGACGTGACTGAGCGTGACGTGACGGTGATGGACGATGACAGAAGGTCTTAATACTGTACGGGGGCGTCGGCAGTGGGCGGCTCACCGGCTCAAATGACAATTGGAGTATGTGAGAATGTCCGACTCTCCTCCTCCCTCCCTCTCCTACACACACCAGTTGACTCCACACTATGTGTCCTAATGGAAACTATTCCAGACTTCATTGTGTGTGTGTGTTGCCTATCACTTGCTGATGAACAGCTATGTTAAGTGCACTAGCTCTGCATTCCTCCCAAACATAAACTGCTTGTTTAAGTTAAGTCCTGTGCATGTGTAGAAACATCTCAAACACACACACACACACACACACACACACACACACACACACACACACATTCACATCGCACACATGCAGTACAGGCTACATACATGAAGGTCTAAACATGTTCATACACTTGTGTACAGTATACACACGTGTATCCACAGTAACTGAAACGCATATAAATTAAATATGAAATATTTTGACACACACCATCATCCACTCTCGCACACAGTAGATGCACCGCCACAGTTTACACACACACACACACACTCTACCCCTGTATAACTGTGATTATGTGAGGTATGGCAACAATTAGATATAATTGCTAAACATAATAAGGGCAATTTTTATACTTACGGGAATGATTAAACACCAGTAAGATCTGCACTGAGCCGTGTTTCAAGTAGCATGTGCTGCTTTGTTTGTGCGTTTTATCCGAACGTGATTTTTTTTATCATCTTAAATGTCAGTCAAAGGCACAAAGCCTGCCAGCAAAGTTTAGATATCAGCAAAAAGAGCCAGTTTGTATAAACCTTTACAAATGAATTATTAGGTGTGCATTTAGTGTGTGTGTGTTCACACGTAATTTTCAAAATGGAAAACAAATATTAACATTTATCCACAAAACTCAAAATCGTCAAAATCTAGAGCACAGTGCAAGAACAAAAAGCGACGCCGTGTGATGATTTGCTCGAAATACATTCAGAGGTTAAAGGTCACAATCCAGAGCCAGAATAATACATTGGATTCTGTGTTTGACATCATGGGTAAACCAGCTCCTCGTTGCCTTTTGTTCTTATACATTTGACATCTGCTCTGTCCTTCACTGATTAATGCTGAAACTCTATCAGCTGTTAGTTGTGTGGAACTCGTTCTATAGTGTCTGTATAGTAGTTAGGGAGGAGGGGGAGGAGGAGGAGGAGGAGGTGGTGGTGTGAGGTGAAAAACGTTTCAACTTAACCCCAACACACTCAAAGCCAGCAGCAGCAGAGTGGGGTAATTATTTATGGACATGGGTGTGAGACCACCCAAAGACTGGGAGCCCCTCACAGCTGCTGACTAGGACTTACCATCACAGAGGGGAACACACACACACACACACACACACACACACACACACACACACACACACACACACACATACAGCATAGAGGTGTATATTTTTAAACATTCAGGCACAAATATGCATTTATACTTGGGTGAACATACACCCACACCCGTACACACGTTCAGTAACCTTTGACCTCCTGTCTGTCCACCTCCTCTGGTGATTCTGTTGTACAGGCGACTCCACGCATGGGGTCACAACATAAATCGAAGGGGTAACGAGATGCTGTGTTATCTTCAAATTGTCCAATCAGATCATGTATGATATAAACAATCTGGCACCATGACCGTCTGTCACCCCCCCACTGTCCAGCAGCACTCACTGCAGTAGAGACTGTGGTAGAGAATGCAAGAGGATGCAATTACGAAAACTGGGGTCAAAGTGACCTAATGGTGCTTTAAGTTATAAGAAATCAGTGTGACCCACATTGCCCTACAAGGTCTTGGGTTCAAATCTGACCAGGGCTTCTCAATGTGGAGTTTGCACATTCTCTTTGTTCTTTGCATGGTTTTCCTTAAGGGTGGCTGTATCTGACCTTTGACCTGCGTACGCTCACTCTCGCCCCGTGACCTCCGCGACCTCCAGACCCTACACAGAAGCAGCAAATTCCCAACGATGGAGACATGGATAGATACATAAATGCTTGGGAGGCCTGCTACATTACATTTGACAAGAAATGCAAATACACACTGAATTCACACACACACACACACACACACACACACACACACACACACACACACACACACACACACACACACACACACACACACACACACGGCGGGGTTAAACCCAGAGGTGAGTGTGTGATCACTGGACCTGCTGTGGTAATGGTAGCCGCGCCGCAGCGATGGAATCCCCAGACAGCTCACCTGCTTCTATTCATGTCGGCAGGTTCCTGCAGACAGGGGATCATATCTGCTGGGAAGAGGGAAGAGGATTACCTTTTTCCCAAAAGAAAGGACAGGGACTGGCAGCTTGGATGACTCCCCTCTTGAAAACCAACTCGTTTTTGGCTCGGGGCACCCTTCTCATCCTTCTTATCCCTCTCTTCTCCTCTATCGCGCCCATCTTCTATCCATCAGTGCGGCATTGAAGGAGAGCAGGGGAGAAAAAACACACACACACAAGTAATTGGAGTGATTTGGTGTGTGTGTGTGTGAGAACATAGTGCAGGTGTGTGCAGTTTTTTTGCACACACACACTATAGCATATATAGGTTTATTGTGCATTTTCCCTCACCTGTAAGAATTCCCCTATGTGGATGTCAGTGCATCTTACCTGTGTGTGTGTGTGTGTGTGTGTGTGTGAAAATCTCTTACGAGCCCGGTGAGATACAGTATCTTTAATACGTCCCAGTGCTGCAGTCTGTTAAAGGTCACTGGGGAAACGCCGGCCTGTTGTTCCCGTTGGGCCTCTGACTCACTCTACAGTTTATCTATAGATTCTTTTGACAAATCCACCTAGAATCCCGAGCCTCAGCGCCTGAGGTGGCGCACCCGGGGGAGACAGACCAATGTGACGGACCAGAGCAATAGGTTGGTTCATCTCCGTCCCCTCTGAGGGCTGCACAGTTTCATAATCAGTCATTTTGCTGTATAGAGTTTGTCTCATGAAGTAAAGAACTGTTCCAAACCCAAAGAAGCTGGTGGGCTTGGTGCCTGAAAGGACACAGGTTTGATAATTCTAGAATGAATCAATGATATTCGTGTTCGTATTGCTTCTCTGTGTCTCTTTACAGTTTGTCGACTTCCACAATTCCAACACGAAATTGAAATGTCAGCAGCCGGGATCTCAAGGATGATTAAAAGGTTAAACTTTAAAGGTGATCCTGAACACCTTACTACCTGCCCACTCTCTTCCCTCTTATCCAGTATGGTGTCAGGGGGGGACTGGCTCGGCTCCAGCGGTTCAATTCAGAGTCTTTCTCCCTTATTGAATTCCATCTCGGAGCGATATCATAACCACAAAAGGCCGACCGCTACCTAGAGGGCTCAGACGAACCCGCTCATCCGTGACTCATTCATTCGCGCGTTTCCCCCTCCGTCTCTCACTTTGGCTTTTCCCTCTCTTGTCTTGTCGCCTTCCTTCTGTTTTGTTTTTTTTGGATCCCCACCTCCCGCCCATGCGCTGCCCTTCTCCACAACAGTTTCCATTCTAGCGGTGGAGGCCTGTCTAGACGTCTTACACAGATAAAAGCCTGATTCCTCTTCCCTTCTTCCTCCTCTTTCCCTCCAGGCTTCTTCTCTCACCTTGCAGCCTCCTCCTCCTCTTTAATACTAAAGGCCTTTTACCGTAACGTTTAAAGTAATAGAGGAAAATGTGAGTTTGCCCTCTCGCAAGTCACGTTATATAACTCTTACACTCCTAAGCTCAGCTGTTTCTAGTCATGGTATCAATCTAAACATTAAATTTGATCTTCATCCTCTCCCTTTCATAATTCCACCTTTTGTAATTCATGACATCATCTACTTGCTGGCCCTGTCATGTGCTATTCGCTATCAAATGCCTTGTCGTGTTGATGCTACTTGCTCCTCTGCCACTCTTAAATGTTATTGTTATATATTGTAACGTTTTCAAGGCGATATTTACATTTTTAATTCAAAAGTTGTGCGTTATTTGATGCTTTGTTACGCCACAAAGCAGTGTGGACCCGTGTAACGTCTCACTGCGATCCAGAAGCTTTCCTCCAAAGACGCTCAGCTCTGTCGATGATGGCTTTGTTTACAGTTATTGCAGAAAATTACATTTGAAAATATGGTAGTAGTTTCGCAATGTGCAAAGTTTATTCAAGTATGATTATGCACAGCCGTGTGTGTGTGTGTGTATTTGCGGTTGCCTGCACATCCTGGAGCTCTTTAAGTCTTTACGCATACTAACCATGTCTGACTGGAAACTGTCCTCTCGCCTCTCCTCTGCTCTCTTCTCCTCCTCGCCTTCCTCGCAGGAAGCTGTCATCTTCCTCTTTGATGCTAACTGATGATGATCCCAGCAGCTCGCCATAAACCTTCTAAATATCAGCCTTGGGTTTCACGCTCTTTGTAAGACCTCACTCACTGTGTCAAACGCGTTACTGCTGGTGTAAGCGAACGCGGCGCTGCAGCTCCTCGTGTATCACAGAATACCGTGACACGTTGATTGACGATTTATTGATTCGCAGAGAAACGCGTCGGCACACGCGCAGTACATTCTGTCAATGTCAAGACACGGACAAGCTTATGCAGCGATGAGTGGGTGCAGTTATGTCCATGTGACGGGACAGGAAGTCTTTATTCAAACGCTTTTTAATGAAGGGAAACAGTAATAAAGAAGAAATTTGCTGAGGTCCCTAACTGCGTAGAGATGAATCTGGAGTGTAGGTGGAAGTAAACAAGCTGTCTTTACTCTGCTGACACCCCACTGTGTGTGTCAGTGTTTAGAATTCTGCTGTAATACTCGGTTTGTTTCGTATTTCTGGTGTATTTGATCCTCCAAGTTTGACTCATCAACTCCTTCATTCTCCTAAACGATAAGAATTGAGCAGTGAACCAACACTTACAAATGTTTTGAAGGATGCGCAACAATAACAAGTACGTCAGAATGTTTCCCTCTGATCTCTACAGCCCTTCCTTCTGGCGGAGCTACTTCTTTTTGGTTGAACTAAGCTCTGGCGGCGTAGTCATTCGCCTACGTGCTGCACAAAGCAAACAAAGCAAAGACATATCGAAGGCGAAAGGATGCGGTTTGTACGCCTGGATATTCTTTTGCTTTAGATCTCTTCACTTGTTTTTGGGAAATGTGCCAAGAAGTCACAAACAAATGCCCCTTATCCCACAATGCAAAAGATACTGGATCAGCACCAAACTTTAATAGGCTCTTCCCTGGATCGTGTCCAACCTGCCCAACCAAGTGTCATGGAAATCTGTTCACAACACTTTGAATAACTCTGCAAACAATCAAACAAACACATGGAGCTTTTTTGCTGAGGTGACTTCATAGATTCCCATTCTGCATCAGCAGAGAGCACAACACTGCAACTGGATTATTCCATCTCTTTTAGTTGAGCTTAAGTGGCTTTGAAGTTTGTTGTTGATACCCGTCACCGAGCCCATTGACAACTTATTGCCCAATTACAGTAATCACAAGAGAAAACAGGCCCGGCCCATTTTCAACTGTTTGTTCATGATAAATTCTAATCAGACCCTGTTTGATGCTGAGCAAGGAGACATATACACATATTGCTAGTGTGTGTGTGTGTGTGTGTGTCCGGTTAAATATTCATGAGAGAGCGTCATTGTTGTTTGGAGCACTACATATGGGGTAATTAGAGCAATTGTTTATACCTACATAAACAACTGCCTTCTGGTGTGGGGAGACTAAGCTTTAATATCATACAGACGTGGAAAGACTGTGTGTGTATGTGTGTGTGTGTGTGTGTGTGTGTGTACGTGCTTTTGTCATCTGCGTGTCTTTCAGTGTTGGATGAATGTGTGTTGGATGAAAGCATGCATATTTGTGCATGTGTTGTAATGTGAAACAGGCAGTGTAAGCGTTTGTGTGTGTGTGTACTTGTTTCTTTGTGTGTGTGTGTGAGTGTGTGGTTTGGGGGGTGGGGGGTGTCATGTTAAATGTGAAACAGACAGTGGCAATGCCTCAGTGGCACAGAGGAAAAAGCGTGACCATCTTAACTGCCCCCAAGAGAACCTGGGAATCCATCCCAGCCACTGGTTACTTTGTCTCTACATATGTGTGTGTGTGTGTGTGTGTGAGAGAGTGGGATACTAACAACACGTCAATTTTAAGGTTGTTTTTGTACAGAGGAGGAATATGTTTACGTGGCAGAAATGTGAAAGTCTGAGTCGAACGATCTCTCTTTACAGACAAAACGATAGAAGTTCATGTTAAACTATCAATACAGGGATATAAAGTTCAAACAGGCACTCAGATGCTCGGAGACACTTATTGTGTGATGAAGAGGTGTAATTGACCTTCTACTCATTCCTACTTAACCTCCTCTAAATCCACCCGACTCCTGCTTCCACCGGTCCGTCGTTCTGCTCACAGCATTCCGATCAAAGCGTCTCCTGCCAGCGTTTACACCTGAATGTGCCGCTGCATTCTGGGAGACAAAAGCCACGCTGCTGTGTGTGTTTTAGAGATTTTCAACGTTATTTTGTTCCCAGTTTCCACGGGGCTGTATCACTGTACTCGCCCCCCGGCCCCCCCAGCCTGCGGCACTGTGGAGGTGCCTGATGAAGTGATGTTTGTCTCTTGTGGTGAAGGCCTACACCCCCCACCAACACACACGCACAGGATCAGATGTTTCAGAAGAGTGTTTTTGAAGGAGTGTGTGTGTCTGTTTTTGTGTGTGTTTGAAGACTTGCTGTAGGATCTGGGGATGTAGTTGTGCCCTGGCTGTGTGTGTGTGTGTGTGTGTGTGTGTGTGTGTGGGCGTGTGGGCGTGTGTGTGTGTGTGCGCGTGTGTGCGTGTGTGCAAAGTGAATCCATTGACATTTACCTTCGTCACTCCTATAAACACCCCCCGAGGCGTTTTCATCAATCCCTGCTGCCCTCTGTGAAACAAAGTGGAAAACTATCTTTCTCATCTCGGGGGGAAAATCCCACCGCAGAATGGCTGCGTGACGGCCCCGTCCCAAGAATGTGTCCACAATAGAGGGACGGGGTGTTTCTCTGCATCATCAATCTTTGCTATCCGCTTTGTTTATGAGCAAAAAGCTCAGACCGCTACAAATTAAATTAAAAACCGGAGGAGGGGGGGGAGTGAATGAAAGGGAGAGAAGGGGAGAAACGTTGCTGTTCAAACCGTAAATCAGCGGAAAAATGGAGTTTTCATTTTGTCGTAAAAGTCGACATTGCTATGGTCTCGGGGTGAATGCATGCAATTCATCTATTTTATTGTTTTGCTGGTCGCTCTCTCGGCTCGCTCTTATACTCCTTTGTGCTGGTTCCATTATTTCTTGTTGATGCTGTGTTGCATTTCCCTTCACTTCCTCCTGCAGCTCAGCTCCTCTCCATTTTTCCTACTGGCTTTGTTATTTTGCAGCATTGCACTCCACTGACAATAAACAGTTATTAACGAGTTAGTTTGATGAACAAGGTAATAATTAAAACACCATCTGATCTTGGATTGTTGACAGTGTGTTGCCCCCGGTGAAGCTGTGCACCTAATTTGGGCAGGATGCTGAAACAGGAGACCTAAAACAGACTCTGAATGTTATCAGGCATTTCATCAACACTGTCTCATGTCCTCTGTTGCTTACACACCATATGTGGCATGTTTGAGTCTAGAAACGATTGTCAAACTAATTGTGATGCCTTGTTATCGTCGACGTAATCAGACCAGACCACCAATTGGGAACTTTGCAAAGACGATTAGACTCCAGGCTGCTATTGTGGAAAGTTGAATTTGGAATTTCCTAGAAATGTCCCGTCCATGAGTATCACAAGTTCAATGTTAAACCTTTTATAGCTGTGTTTTCTGTCTTCTCACTGTCTCTGTCTCTCTCTCTCTTTCTGGTAGGTGAGTAGATGCTTCCTCTCCAATAAAGAGCCTGGGGCGGATGTGCCTGGCCCAGAGTCAGACCGGAGCGAGCCCACGGCCAGAGGGTGCAGAGGGGGGTGCTCGGTGATCTGCAGGCTGCAAATGTGAGGTGAGACAGCAAAGACAGCAGCAGAGGGGTGCCAGTGTATCTGTGGCCGCTGCATGTCTCACACCAAAACACAGCTATCCTGTTTAAGTTGAGATGTCCTGACCAAGATCCAGACACCAAGTTCAACCGTGGTGACCGTGCTTCTGCCGGCTTTTTCTATTTTTCTATAGCTCTGTTAATGACACACACACACACACACACACACACACACACACACACACACACACACACAGACACACACAGACACACACTTTCGCTCTCTGGGTATCATGATAATCCAAGTGGAGAGTTTTCATACCAGTGGAAATACTAGAACTCAGCAGCTGGCCACCAGGTCATCAGGCACACACACACACACACACACACACACACACACACACACTTGCAAATGCTCTCACACACCCCTCAGGCACACACATTCATACACATCATGTAACATGTGCCTGTACCCTAACATACACACACTACTGCGATTGTATACCTGGATATGTTCACATACTTTACACCTGTGCTGAGTTACACACACTCAGGTCTTGTGCTGGTTGTAGTGTGTGTGTGTGTGTGTGTGTGTGTGTGGTTTTGTATCCTTGTCCTCTTTCTGGGAGCTTCAAGGCCACCAGGGAGCTCAGTAGTTGCTAATAACAACCTCCAGCATGCAAACCTTAGGGACCTCATTATTTACACTAAGCTGCATTGTAAAGCTGCTGTATATGACAAGTAGCCGCGTAGCTTTGATGCAGCACCAGTTAACGCTGACGTCCCCGTTAAGATTGACCTCAAAATGGCGTTAGAGTAGAGAAAGAAAAGCGATTGCGTGGTGTTGTGTTGTGTTGTTCGTCTTTCTGTGGACAAACGGCCTGAAATAATTGAGTTGACATCACGATACGCTTAAGTGTACAGGTGCGTGCCAAGTCCTGGTGTCATTCCGGATCAACGTTCCTTTTACATTACAGGGAGAAATCCAAAGCAGACTGTAAAATAGCAAACAGAGGGGAACTTTTTCAGGTACACTGCCTGAGTTTAATCCACAACTCCAAACATTCAGTCCAAACAAAAGCCACGTGTTCCCGCTACGTCCCATGAACGGCACTCCGCGTTTCCTCCGCCTGAAACGGCCGACTATTGTACTTCAAAATCGAAATGTACTTCAAATGCCAAATACAATAAATATACACAGACTTGTTTTAGTGACAGAGTTGTGGAGTTCCACAGTTTCCCAAACGGCACACATGGTACCACGCAAACAAGTTTCACATCGGCCAATTGCACCGTAAATTCACTGACCGCTTTCCTCTCCACACTGAAGCAGTGTTTTGACTGTGCAAAACAATGGGTGAAACTCAAGCGCCGCAGAAGTCACGTAAAACCAGAGTCGGTTTCTCAGCGCTGCTTTTCTCTCTGTTTTGCTTCCAAGTCTGACCAAAGTTCTGGGTCTGATTTCAATCTCCAGATACTTTCGCAGCGGCCGAGGGCTTTCAATGTCGAGGGGAGAGGAGGGGGGAGGGCGGGGGAGAAAAAAAAAGCTAAATACTGTACGAAAAAACATCACAAGACGTAATCAGATATGCCATAGGACATTTCCCGCCCTCCTCGGACACGCAGACGCTCGCGCCGGGGCGGAGAGGCACGCGCACGCTCGCAGACGCAGGAGCAAAGTGTACACCAACAATCACACATTAAGACTTGTACGTGCACAGGGAACTCACAGCTACGAATACACACACACACACACACACACCGTCGGCCTGCCTGCCCGCCCGCTCGAAAAGTCGTAGCCTTTTTCCGTAGACAATCCTTCACTGTTTCCTCCAGTCTCCTAATTGGCTTTGCCCAGACGCAGCCCACAGACCTGAGTCAGAAACAATTAAAAACTCCATTCATATTCCCGAAGTAAGCACACACGGGCTCCCACAGTGTGCGACCGCTCACATCGGCCCTCATCATCTGTATGTGATTTTAAAGTTAAGGCCGTTTTCCATATTTATTTGAACACGGCCCGACTTGAAAGGTTCACGGACCGAAGAGGCAAAAAGTGCTTTTTTGATCACACAAATAATCTGCAGCTCTGCCAATGCTGCCTTTTAAATAAATATCTGTTTCAGAAAATATTAACTTTTGCTGCGGCCTGTATATTGTTTGAGTTTCTGGGGCTTAAATTGACTGAGAAAACATTCGCTTCCACGTCGTCATCGGCGATTCAAAGGCTCTGGATTTCAAAGGGGGGGGGCCTGACGGAGGTAACAACCACCTTTGATAAATAAATACCCCACCCCATCCTCGGTTTAATGTATGGGAACATACCACCGAATTGGATGTAGAGCTTTCCAGAAAGGTAAATTGCCTTTTGCCCCCCCAAAAGCAATTTCTGGAACATACCGCAAACGTATAAATGACCACATACCAAGCAAAGGAAAAAAAAGAAACCCCAGCAAATCTGTGTTTCACCCGTGTAATGCAATCCAACATATGGAAATAGATGCTTATCTGAGTCCATTTGGGTTTTATTTGTAGTGTGGGCGGCAGCAGCAGGGGCCAATTTAATGACAGGAGTGAATCTAAAATAGGATGTGGCATCGTTTGCATCAGAGATTGAAGATTAAGCTGTCAGCCTTGGAGCACTGACAGCCATCAGAGCCTTTGGTGTACCGTCCAGAGCCGGTGTTGACACCTTATAAAATGCAACTCAACGCAAGGCTTGGGTTCCCATGGTGTGCGAAGACAAGATGACCCCTTATTCTATGACCGAATACACAAACAACAACAACAAATAAGCTAAATGATAGTTCCTTTGTGAGAGTTCTTCACAAAATAGACTAAAAAGCTCATCAGAGTCACAACTGTGAAATTTGTTGCCTCTGGTTCACAGGAAACGCAGAGAGATTAGAGGATATAATGACTAGAGAGAAAATTGTTGTCATGTGTGTTTGGAATATATGAGGTGTGTGTTTGTGTGTGTGTGTGTGTGTGTGTGTGTGTATGTGTGTATGAGGAGATGAGCCATGCATGCCAGGGGCCACAGCAGGTGCAGTGCGTCTCCGGAGCACCGTGTCCCAGTATGTGTGGGCTGGTGGTGGTGTGATAGATTCCCCCCCCCCCCTCTCCACCCTCCTCTTCATCATCCTCTCAGCTTTCCCCACCTCTCCACCACGTTGATATAAATAAAACCAGACAACTCACCAAGTACCGCAGAACCGCGGGGGGTCCTCCGGTAGCAAAGGGAGACGGGTTCCAGTGTGATTATAGAGGGGGGTTTTAAGACCCAGCGAGGTCATCCAGGGACGCTTGAACCGCAAAATAGATGGCGGCTCGGCATATTTATTGCATTATTTTTATACGTGTCCAAACTTTATTTTGATATGTTGCTATTGCTGAGTGGTAATAACACAATAATCATCCCAACATGATTGATCGGTGTTTGCTGTTCTTGACACCTGCTGGATCCCTCAGAAGCCCGATCCAATCCAGATGTGCGTTGCGAGCGCTTATCCGACTTTAGATTCATAATAATAACGTATCTTTATTCCCTTACATGCTCGTTACGCCGACCTATTTTCGCCATTATTGGCACTTATCAGCCGTTTATCCTCCAGCCTGCATGATGGTGCCAGATGTAGTTGCGAGGTATTAGAGGTCAAGCAGAAATCTCCCATCGTCCTTTTTGAAAGCTCATATGACATCAAACAGCGTGGAAGAGTGACCCTCAGATCCCTCAGATGCCTCATTCCTGTTACTTTTATAGTTTAATACACTGCTCTTTTGTTTTTTTTCTTCCCCTGCTCTGTAATGAGGATGTATTTGACTTCGGCCCACCCCGGCATTTCCATTTTGCCTGTAGGAGCCTTATTACAAACTATCCCAGACCAGCGCAAATCCCTCCGTCCTCCTCCACCTTTTCCGTCTCTACCCTTCTTCTTTCCCCCCCCCCCCCACCCCCCCTCACCTTCCCCATTTGCCCTCGTCTGTCTCCTCCGGTAATGGATGACATCTCTCCACTCAGCCTTTTCCTGTCCTCCATGAATCATGAGGTCCGGAGCCAAGGGCGGACCTGGGTGGGTGGGTACTCCCGGCGAAAACTGAGGGGAAACTACAGATATTGGGTTACTGTGTTCTTAGCTGCGTACATGATGTAGTGGGTGTGGGTGTGGGTGTGTAGCGGAGGCCTTTCAATTTCCCACACATCCATCGCGCGGCGGGTTTGAGGTGAACGTACGAGGCGTAATGAGAGCGAGGACAGAGGAAGATTGGGTGATGGAGGAAAAAAGGCCTCGACTGCGCCGCGCCATAAACAACCAGGACCAGATGCCACACTTTCAAAGACTCACCTAAGCACCTATCTTTTTTATATTTGTGTGCTTCATGGTGTGAAAATGTACTGCAGCTGTAAGGAAATACAAATGAGCTGAAACACTAGGAAATGGAATGAATTCTGATGTAACAGGACTGAGACACAATGAACATTAGAGCTCCTTATTAAGTGCAGTTAGTGGCGGTTGCGGTCATCTTCCATGGTGGTTTGCTGGCTTTCTCTCTTCCTCCTCCCAGCACATGTCAAAGCTTAGAAAACTGGACGCGAGCAGGCGGATTTGTTGGGTGGCGATGAAATAGAGTCACAGCGGAGCGAGGAGGCGAGGCGAGCGCTGAAAGCTAGCATAGCTGTAGTTCATCAACTCACATTTTAACTCCCTGTTCTCTCCCCTGTAAATCAGTGAAGTCAGGAGCTTAAGTGCCCCGACGCAGCCGCCGGACGCCGCCGTCAGACATGCCGGGACGGCGAGCGGCCTAGGATTAGACAGATAGAATTTGTTCCCCGTACGGAGCCACCCGAGGAGTACGCCAAAGTATAAATACTCCTTTAAGTTTTCCATTGGAATAGTGAGAGCTGAGAAAGGAAATAGCTACACTGCAAGCCAGCCAGGGTTTGAGAGAGCGCCAGCAATGAAAGCGAGTCAATATAAATAAGTAAGATTGATTGATGTGGATCTCTGCATGTGGGCTCAAACTGTGAAATCCAGTGTTAACAAAAAATAGGAACCAGCACAAGATTCATCTACGGCAGCTTCTAAAGCCCAATGACTGTTATTCAATCGATTTGGTTGTTCTTTAATATTTGGATTTTATATTCCTGCCGTTTTTGTTTTTTGAGAATGAACAGGAGCCGTTTCAAAAAGCAATATAAATCTGTACGCATGATCCCGGAAAAAAGGTTTCCTACATGATTGAGCTGCTTTGGCTGAACTCTTCCCTTCAGCTTCTGTGTGAGCCGGAGGTTGATTTAGTTTCTGAGCCTGACACAAAAGTGAGACAGAGGGTTATTTAGTGAAAGCTCTGTTTGCTGTTTTTGCACACAAACTGCATTGATTTGCGATCATAACTGCCGCTCTGACCTCCACCTCTCACTTTAACCACACGGATAAAGGCTTCATTTGGACTTTTGCCGATCAGTCAACCCTTCTGCTGCTGTTCCATTAAGCTTTGAACTCACCTGCATATGAGCAAGACTATGCAGAAGAGACAATTGGGGAAAGTGCATCTTTGTGTATTAGTGCAGCACAGGCCTGCCTCTCTCTCTCTCTCTCTCTCTCTCTCTCTCTCTCTAAGCTAAGTAATGAGAGTGTAGCAATCCCTCACGAGCACTGACAGACCTAAGACCTAACAATCCCTCACACTGTCTCATGCAGCGATGCGTCTGTCGGGTGTGTTTGTGAGAGGTGGGTTAGGACGGCTCGGCTCATAAGGAGCATCCCAAACATAACCGCGCATTATTGATAAGGTGCCGATAGTCTGTCGGAGGTAATGGTGACCGAGAGCTCTGTCAACTCAACGTTTGACATCGCCTCGACACATTACACCGGCCAAGTCAGCCAAAAAACTCTCGCTAAAATAATATAACACTTTTTATTGCCGTCCTCATAAGTCACAGGCATTAATCGAGTGCCTGACGCGGCCATCCGTCTCCGTCTCGTCTCGTCTGCTCGTGTGAGGGTTTGGAGACCCTCTGGCATGAGCGATCTTGCAGAGGAGTTGTATCTGCTGTCAGTTTAATTTGTGTTTAATGATAGAAGGAAGCCAAAATAATGAGTCTTAATATCATTGTCAATGCGCTGCAGGCGGCGTGCCGGGTCAAAGTGACTTTAATATGAGCCAGGTCAGGAAGACGGGGAGCCAAGGGTTTCATCGGCGCGGTGATGAAGAGGTTTGACTCCTTCCTTTAGAGAGAGAGAGGACGGAATAATGCCACGTAGTGTGTTGACGAATATGCGTTGATGTCTATGATCTATCAATAGTTTTTGCAGTAGTTTCTCTCTCATCCATTACAGTATGGACAGACCTTCACCCCACACACGCTGGAAACCGACCCTGCAGCTCACACACGGGATTCCACCTCAGTTTGCCCGTGACTCGTGTGTGAAGGTTGCCGCTTCTCCTGCCTCGGAATTAATGAAACTCACCTCGTTCGTTCCCAACTTCAGATGTAGCAAAGTGTCTGATCTGAGTTCCACATTCCTCTGGATTCACACGGCTTAATGAGCTCAGCCCCCCTCTCTTTTTATTACCTATGGAACATGTGAAGTAATCAGTTGATGATCACAGTGGGGGGGAGCGAGGTGATTTTGCCCTGTGGTGTCCTGGTAAACCTCCATCGCTCTTTAAAGACAGCGGGCGCCTGGACTCACTGAGCGATGGACGAGGAGCGCGTTTATTAAATGTACATCATTACTGGCATGATAGCTGCTTTAATAACAAGCTGACGCACGGACTGACATACTGCAGGTGAATTGTAATTGCTTGACTCACCGTATGAAACATAGAATTAAGTTAACTATCTGCACATCTAAATCTATTTTCAAATGATGGATACGAACTGAGCCTTTAGGAGAGTCGTGTGTGTGCGCAGGATTCCACGCAGGAACAGTAAGTGCATTTTTGTAAAAGCTTAGCAGACGAAGCACCAAAGTCTTTCAATAACTTTTCTCTAAAGTAAATGCTAATCAATTAAGCTCTCAAACTTTACGTTCTTTTGCAGAGGCACATTTATGAGACAAACACTCACTTTTTCCCCCGCTTCATTTCCCAGATTAACTGGCGTGCGTGTTACAGTCTTGGCTCGCCACCAGTGACTCAGTAAAATAGATGAAATCAACTAAATTGAGTTGGATTTGCAGCGTCTGTACCTCACCTCCGAGGGAATTTGCATATCTACAAATCGTTTCCGCACACTCATTGAGATTAAAAAAAAGCGTACAACTTGCAAATGTATCCAAGCGACGACAATAAATGGATCCGGGCATTTGGTGGAAAGTTTCTTATGAGCTCCAGTGAGCCGAACAATGGAGCATGAATCCAAAGCTCCAAAGATGACATCACAGTATATATTAAAGCCTCATCTACATAGTGCTTACTTATAGAAATAGTGATTGATGTGCCTTATATTTAATTTGATGAAACATAATAACAGATTTCCACTTGATTTCCCTGTAAGGATGGCTGATATTCCTGACGGCACCCGTGCAGTCAAAACAAGCCAACAAACGCAACATTCCATTGTTGAAAATGCTTTCACGTCCTCAGACCGCAGCCTGCACGGCGTTACACTGAAACAAATGAGCTGCTTGTGAGGCCCTGATGTTTCTGATGTGCAGTAACTGGTTAAAGAGACAGATGTGGAGCTGCAGGGAACGAGGTGCTGAAAGAAGAAAACCCTCCGTGTCCCTCTTCCACTCCTGACATATTAGATCATGGCTCTCCGTCTTCCTCTTCCCATTCTTGCACTTGATCATGTTGCTGTTGCGCCCCAGTCTTCCATACACACACACACACACACACACACACACACCCACACACACACCACGTCAGCCACATGAGCGATGCACAGGGAGACATTTACATTTCACTCATTCTCACACTGCCACATTTTGTGTCAATTTAACGTAACAAGAACCAGAAACATCCAGTCTGCATGCTGAGAGCTCCATCATATACTAACTTTAACCTCTATTATTAGTACAAATGGCAATATAAGCTATTCTATCAGCTGGGGGCGTGTTGAAGGAATTTGTTGATACACATTTGGTTGACACAACAGGCACCGTATGGATCTTAACCTCATAAATTGTCTTGTTCAACAAAGGTAATAACTTGTTTGCTCATGATAACATCTAGCCGCCGTAAGATAAGAGCATGTTTGCACAACATATGGCACCGTGTTCCCACAAGAGCTGCAGGAACCGTGTGCAGGTAGCATAGATGGTAAACAGAACAAAATCAGTCAAATGGCAATCTAACAAAATGCCCTAAATCTATGAAAAGGTGCGGGAAGATGTCATTTGTTTCCTTTTTGTCTGTCTCCTGTTAGGAATCTTGGATGTGCTCAGAACCTAAAGCCTTTTTCTCATC
Organism: Genypterus blacodes; assembly: GCF_046128005.1. NCBI lineage: Eukaryota > Metazoa > Chordata > Actinopteri > Ophidiiformes > Ophidiidae > Genypterus > Genypterus blacodes. The sequence goes on along the minus strand of NW_027466995.1, from coordinate 152,322 downwards.
AAACCTTTCTTCACTGAGGCCAAAATTGCATGTGAGACCTTCAAGCTTCAAGATAGAGAGGATGAATGTGTCCAATGTTCTGCTGCGAGTATAAATACAGTTTTGATTGAAACAAGGTGGCGTGCACTCCATTTAACCCCCCAGAAAGGCGTGTCGGCCCCCTCATTTGACTAATAGGAGTCTGGCCTGTCACAATGGCCTCCAAAAGCCAGAGCGGACTGCAGAAATATGTGTCTTGACTGGCCTAATGACATTTTACACGTAATAAACTCACTCTTGGACACCGTTTACTACTACAGGGAGCCCGTTTGAGAATTTGACATGACTTTTACAAGGCCCGGGGTAGCTGCGTCGCTCTAAACCGCTCATGTCTGTGACCGACGCTCTTTGTGATTTAGCCTCTGGATGCATGGACGGGGGAAGATGTAGAGCGATGATGTAGTGAAGGTGTAATGATTTGTTTACGCTGGAGTTGAGTACGAATGAGGTATGGGGACAATAGATGATTTTAAATGAAGCTGGGGGAGGAAAGTTTCCACGTCGGTGGCAGGAAAGCCAGACAGCAGAGGTCACGGTTCAAGTCTCTATGTCTGGCCTCGTCAGTTTTGACTTGTGACTTGTTTCCAAAAGTGTGATCCATAACTCCCTGACCTACACGTACATGTTTGAAACTAATAATCCTAAAACGAACATCCCTCCTCCTCCATTCCAGCTCCCTTTTGTGATTCCAGCCGGTGAGTCAGATGCGTTTTTACATGCAGATCTTAGCCCGTCTCTAGCTTTAAGTGTAATTGCAACGATTCCTAATGGCAAAGGGTGTGAGCACTGCAGGGGAGAGAGAAGGAGGGAGAGTGAAAGTGACAGAGGGAAAGAATCGACTGCACAGGAAAATTGACCCCCCAAAAAGCTGCCATTGTCGATGATGGATTCCTCCCTAATCGAAACAGTTTGCCCAGTCGCCCAGCTGGGCTTCATGTGCTTTTGATTACTCTCCGCCATTTAGTTCCACAAAATTACATGCTGCCTAATGGCCTTTTAATGGTTATAGGTTTCTCTGGTTTTAATGAGCGTGCACCAGTTGGTTGCTAATGCCCTATGGAAATTTGGCAACCATCCAGTGTGGTTAAGTATATTTCCCTCCAGTTCGCAACTTTGTTGTGCGAAATCACAAACAAGGAAACTCGAGTGTGAGACGCGGAAACGGCTCCTCCCGCCTCTCCTGTCGGCTGGTTTTGTTTAATGCCGAGGCGTTCCACGCAGCCCCCATAATTGCGTGATTAGACGTCAGGTCGTTTGCACTCGCGCGCTCCCGCCGAGTCTTGGCGAGATGATAATGTGGTAAATGAACCCTCTTTACACACAAAACAAGTGTGTTTACTCACACAACACAGCATGCATACATATAACAGCTGACACACACACACACAGAGTAGAAGTTGATGAAGTCAAGGTGAGAGAGTTCACACGCCAACATGACCTTAACCGTTATTAATGGTGACTTTGTGTTTGCGCGTGATTTTAGCTCCGTGTCGTGTCTGTTTTTGTGTCTTTGTGTGTGTGTAAATGTGTTATCTTTGTGTGTTTGTGTCTTAATGGGGACGTTAGCAGCTGCTTTTTGATGAGGGCCTGTTTACTGGACCTAATTAAGCAGAAAACAGCCACAGATCTCCCCGTGCTAAACCAGGACCTCTAACAGATGGCCTGAGGACCCCAGAGGCTGTCGGGACACCTTGCCCGCCCTAGGATGGCCACTCAGCAGCCGGTCGGGGGAAAAAAAAAGGAGAAAAAAGAGGCCAGTCTCCAATCCGGTGTCCCTGTCAACACTGTCCCACTGGAAACAAGGTCATTATCAAGCTTAAAGTTCCTATTTAATGAAAAAGGTCAACCAGATCAATAGATAGACAAAGTGATAGATGTTGCATGAAGTCTAACACGGTGCTGTAAACATCTAAATGACTTGAAACATGTCCAGGCTTCAGGGCAGAACATATTAGTGCATACTTCCAATTTAAAAAACGCTACGTCTGAGCGTCTTTGTTGTCCTCTTCCCCTCCTGTTGTCTCGTCTCTCGGGGGTTGTCCCCACCTTTTTTTAAAGCTCTCCCCTCAGAATTTGACAGCTTTTCAGGCAAAAAACAGGTTGCCCCCTCTCGCCCTGAGCGGCTACTCCGGGACATGTCCTCCGCTCTGCTATTCCTCACATCGCTTTAGCTGTCTGGCGTCTGACAGGGGCTTACCTGAGGGGACGTGCGGGACCTCTGCAGACACTTGACTGGATCACGGGAGCAGCTCGCTACACGCCCCCGCCAGATGAAGACATCACCGCATAGCTATGCAAAGGAAGAAAATAATCCTCCGACCACAGGCACCGTCATGTTTTAACAGCGTTTTAACTGTTGCCGGGGTTGAACTTGGTGCTCCTGGTTGTAATTTATATTATTGAGGAACAGAGTGTAAAGAGAATGAGAGTTTAAGGGTCAATTTAGTGAGCAAACTTCTCACCCAGATGATGTCAAGTTTAAAGGTTTTACAAGGTGTCTTCTTTCTTTATTCCAGAATTAGAACAAGCCAGAACGTCCCTGGACTTAACATAAAATGGCCTTTACAAGCCTCCTATCACTGCTTTTACTTTCACCAACTACTACCTCTACTACAAATGTTACTGCTGCCACGATTACATCCAATTCCTAACATTCTTTCCAAACACACGTCGGTTAACTCAGAGCGTCGTGCCGTCCTGCTAATGCGACTACTACTCAAAAGAATGCATTTGTTCCTTTTATGTACATATTTTGCAGCCCCCAAGTCCATTTGAGTATTTAGTAGTCTTAATAACTTAAGTTCCAGAGTGCAGATGGATCAACAGCAGTGGAAATGTCAAAGTGCTGCTTGGCCTTCACAGGTTGCACGTCATGGCTTTTTTGGAGTGTCCTTGTTCCACAGCGCTGAGAGGGGAGTGCACAGGAATCCCCCACTGTGACTTGTGCTGTATGTGTGTGTATGTGTGTGTGTGAGAGAGAGTGCTGGGACCACATGTGTATGTGTGTATGTAAGAGGGATGTGTAACTGTACTCTAGAGGGCAGCAAGAGACCATCTAGGATCCTGCATTTGACTGCATTAAAATATAGATAGATAGAGAGGTAAATAGATGGATAGATAGAAAATTGTCAATGAAGTGAATCCCAGTCAGGACTCAGACATGGGGAGCTTGTTTGAGACAGAAATGAAAGACAAAGGATGGTGAGCGATGAGTCAATATTTGTTGCGATAGAAACAAATCCTGATGTTGGCCGCTGATGCATTTCATTTTAGGAATTTACAGCTTTTTGCAGTTACAAAAAGCCGCTTTCATCACAGGAATCAGGCAAACCCGACTTAAAACAACAGCGAATTAAAGTCTAGACCACAGAGCAAAGGATTGTCCCCCTGTCATCACAGTCCCAGGGTGGACTGAGGAGGGTGAGAAACCCGACTCTGCTGTTTGTGAGTGCAGGGACGAACAAGCAGGATTAGTGTAGGAATGATAAGGCCGCTGAACATTGTGAACCCGCACAAACACTCTTTGAGTTTGGATCCCGTGCTGACAACATGCCATGATTTTACATTATGTTCCCGTTGTATTTGGTGTGGCACAAATCGCCGCATCAAACGGGCGCGGAATGGCATCGCCGGACGATACGCGGCCTTGTCAGAAATCCAGCGAGCTGAAGGGGCGTGCGGGGCAAATAGCACATGACCATATGCCTGCTCTAACGGAAAATAGATTGTTAGACGCTCACAGTGCCACCGGACATTTATTGTGTGGGATTTTTAAAGAAATCATATTTTTTAAATGTGTAACATCTGTTTGATTACTTTTCATGGTCGATAAAGTGACATTTTTGATTGCAAACATTAACTCACAGACGGTACGCCATAAACAAAACATGGGATGCGTGCAATTAAAAACAGTCACTGCCCTCTTCATTACCCTTCAGTAAATAACCAAAGAGGTTATTTCAAATATACATTTGACCTTTCCCGATGTAAATGCTACCACTGTCGCCGCAGCCATTTCCCGAGTGCAGAGACGGCAACATAACTGACTATATTTGGGAGGGAAATAGGTCAAAGACTCATGCTGAGACAACGGCCAGGGTTTGGCAAACGTCGGGCGCCATAAACAGGGTGATCAGTGTGTAAATGTCACCAGTCTTGGGAGCTGCACGGGGCTTTTTAATTTGTTTGCTTTTATTACCTATCAGAGAGACAAGATGTCTGTTATGTGCTGCCAGAACTACTTGACATGCCCAAGCGGCCCTTGACCTTCTATTTCCCATGTTTACATCATGGAAATCCTGGCCATACATCTCATAAACCGGCATTATACAGTAGGCTGTAACTTTGTATTATGAATGTAAGCCCTGTCAAAGTCCAATGTGGGGCCCTGTTAAACATCTCAATTTCAGATTTATGGGCATTAACAGAGCCAAAATAAAAGGTGTCGTGTGAGCAGCGTCAAGGAGACAAGCTGGTTACGTGTTTAAACTTTAGTCCGGCTCGCGTGCTGAAATCATAGTTTTCAGTGAGGACAACATAAGCCGTAAACAAAATCTAATCTATTTAATTTACAATACACCAGTGGATGTAACGAGATGGCAGAGTCTCCTGCACACACACACACTCACACACAGACACACACAAACACACACAGTTCAAATGAATGGAAAGGGGGGGAAGATTAGCACTGTGGAATTGGACGTCGTCCCTGCTGAGAATCTGTTACAGATGCAGACGTTCAAACACACAAGCGAACCTCATTTCATTTTACAGGCACAAATTGAGCCGAGTGGAACAGAACAATGAAATTATGTCATATTTATTCACACACACACGCACGTTAGCCATATGAATAAAAAGCAAATAAGACAGATCTAATTTCGGGGCGCAGCAGCAAATTTCTGGGTTACACTTCAGATTACGTCGGAGCTCTTTTATTAAATAATGGATCTTAGCAGCCGCTGACTCTGATTGTATATCTTTTTGTTTTTCCCCCCCATCTGATTTAATAAGTTGCCCGACTAAGTTTAGATTCCTTGTAATCAAATCCGGCCAAATTTGTATATAATACATCTTAGACGAGCTGAGTTACATGTTGCATCTTATGACCTGCAGGACAACTCTTAAAGCTAATATTAGTGTTGTGTTGATGGCTTCCTTTAGGCTGTAAAACCAACTATAAAGATACTTTTACACGCAACGGCTTGAAGCATAGGATCACTTGGAGGCGTTAATGTATACAAATGGAGAAAATCCACAAACTTTGACATTTGAAGCTTAGAATCTTAGATAAGCTAAACTTTTACTGAGGTTAAAGAGATTGTATCATATATGCAAAATAAGTGTACTTCTATGTTTATACCTATTTCCGTCTCTCTTGTCTATGTGTGTGTCTGTGTGTTGCATTAACTGTTGTATTGAAGTAGTTGCAGCTTAATTTTATCAGATATTTTTGACTTTGTGTATCTAAATAAGGACAAAACATTTACTGCTTTTCAACGCAACATTAATAACAGCGTGATGTATGTTGTGTTGCCTTTAAGCACATAATGGCTATGAAAGCGATACACTCGCATGCGATCTTAAAGTAAACACAGAGTGTTGAAGATGACACCTGGTGCTGCTGCAGGAGTGTGTCCTTATTTAGCAGGATGATTTTCACTGTGCCTTTATGAGCAAAATGCTGTCCATCTGAATCACCCGTTTTAGTTAGAAGGGCCGTTAACAGATAATGCTATCCGGTGCTAAACTGCGCACGGGGTAATGAAACCTGGGAGTCACGACACTTATCTCCCTCTGCTCAGTTAAAGCTCCAACATGGCTGCCAGCTCTACGCCCAGTAGGCCGGCAGGAAATCAAGACAGTGTGAAATATCAGTGTCTCTGTCTCTGCTCACGGATAGCAACGGTTACAGACACACACACACACACGCACGCACACACGCAAGGGGAGCGGCCGAGGTGGGAGTGTGAACCCCGTCGTCCTGGGGAGCGTAGAGTGTAACCTCGTACTTTGTAAGGTCAACAAACTGATGGGGAAAGAAAGCTTCATCTATTCATTCAGAGAGCGGATTTAAAATGTCAATATTACTGCTCCAGTGACATCATCATCATTAAGAATGTTCTAACCACATCCTTCCTAATAGGTATGAACTTATTGTCACACTAATCACCGGCCTCCTGTAATCAGCGTCAATCGTCCACACCTGCTGACTGATTACCATCACCTGGCCCTCGTTTAGACTTTGTGTCATACAGTGTGTTAGACTCACCCAAGCTTTGTTAGTGTGTCAGTGTCTCTTGGTTCCACTTCTTTCATGAAAGATCACATTTTTTGCCAGGGTTCCCAGTAGAATTCAAAGTAATCAAACTAAATAAGGCGTTTTCGTAGGCCCGTATCTGAGTAAATGTCGGTTGTATGAAGATAATTTATCTTAGCACCTGCAGAATGTCATGGATTAAAACGCTGCAGTATCCAAACGGTTTCAGCTGAGCGTCGCCCTGCTGGCTCAGCACTTTGACTGGACAGAGGAGGTGTTAAAGAGGCGAAGCAGATCTGAGCTAGGCGTGAGTTACACGAGCTCCCGTACTTAGTGCAGCTCGGATTTGGACCTAAGTAGGAGCAGAGTGATCCAGGGCAAAGGGTGGTGACTCAAGATGGATTTGTGACAGAAAATAGTGCCTGCGTATCCCTCAGGCGCTGGGACAGGAACCAAGCGACAGCACAGTTCAGCACAAGATACGTTTTACAGAGGGGAGATTAGTTAATGTGGGATTAGAACAGGGTTCGGGAGCAGAACAATGAATTAAGCAGCACTTGTGTTTATAACAGTGGAAATCACTTGGAGAGAGGTCATTTGTTGGTCAAATTCCTTCCTTTCTTCCATTTTTATAATGAGGAAAACACTTTTATGATAGGATTTTATGGATTCCTGCCTTTCATCACGATATTGTCCACGTTGCAGTTGTTAATGTCACTTCATGTGTAACAGATGGGGTCTTTCCCAAAACTGACCAGATCAGATTCGCGTCACAAGTGTTTTATTTGAAACAAGTGTTTTACTTCAAGTAGGAAAATATTTAATAAACAGTGCAGAAAGGCCCATTCCCATTTTGACGCGGTAAAGCTGAGCTGGTCAGTGTTTCTGTGGACGGTCAGCATGTGTGCGTGCGGCCAGTGTGAAGAACAGTTTCATAACTTTATGATTTGGCTCGAGGCGCTGGCAAGACAGGTGGCAGGAGGTTATTTCAATAATCAGCAATAATATCATCAGCTCACACTCAGACACACACAAGCACACACACACACACACACACACACACACACACACACACACACACACACACACACACACACACACACACACACACACACACACACACACACACACCGGTGCGTGGCAACACATGTAGTTGGGGTGTCAGCATATCCCAGCATGCAGTTTGGATGTCTAAAATAGGCCGCCCTGCACAGCTGGGGCTGCAGGAATGGAGGGAGAGGCCGAGCTCCGGTGAGTCCCTGTTTGCAAACACTCATACCGCGGCTGGCTGGTGCGCTTGTCATGCTTGGTGCGCCGTGTTCCTGAATAGATTCATGCAGAACAGATTCAAGCTCCCTGGCAGAGATCAAGGACACACGTTGGCCCAGTGATCAAGGCCAGACATCGGCCTTCCGTGTGTGCTTGACAATGTTGCACCTGTCTAATGGTTTTGTGTGTCCCTTTCATCTACGGGCTATTGTTAAAAGTTCCTCTGCGTAAGTCCTGTTGAGTAATTAATTTGCTTGTCGTCTAAGAAATGTGAGTGGCCCTTATGCGAGCGTCCCACTGGGAGGCAGTGCACACTGCAGTTTAACTAAGGGGATACTTTCACCGGAATGGCTGAGTAATTATTATTCCTCGCTCCAAGTATTTTGAGAAGCACCAAGGCATTCACCCATGAGAACCAAACTCCTACACAAGAGTGTCACTGGCTGATATTGTGATCAAGTATAAATGAAACAAGTATTTTAGATTGTGTCCTTTGAATCACAGCAGAAGAGCTTTTTAAAACTATTTGCAGTCTTTATGTTGGTTGGAAAGTGAAGAAATGAACTGAGGAAAAAATGACTAAACAGATTTGCTGCCAACTTTCATTCCCACTAAATCTGAAAGAGAACTTTTCCCGTTCTTTTCCTCCGCTGCCCTATGTCCTCATTTCCTTCCGAGAATTCCAATATTTCCACTCCGCCGCTTGAATGAAGCTTTTAATCACCGGGCTAAACATTGTATCGCACTATTAATTCGACAGAGAGAAAGGGAAGGGAAAAAAGTTTTCTTTGACACTCTACAGTTTCCACTACAGATGTGGTGTAATTTAGTGGCTGGCTTCAACAAAGGAGACATTTTGTTTGAGTTCAAGAAATTACAATGGAACAATTAAAATAAATCTTGCACTGAACTTCCATTAACCTCCGTTTGGTTTGGGTTTCAGCTCTCCGGGCCCTGCGGATGGAGGCCCTTCATTTGATTTACACCAGCCTCCTCTTTGCCCGACGTAAAGTAGAGGGGAAAAAACTGACATAGTTTCTCTGAAAAATACTGTAGATTAAATCCCCTCCCTGTTTGTGATAGAGGCGAATCTTCTCTCCCTGTCGTAAAACTTCCATTAGTTTGTGCTGTAAATCTTCCGACAAGAGATCAAATCAGCGAGCAGCTGGAGGGATAGTTGTTTGGTAGCTTTTGCTCTTTGAATGGACAATAAATAGATGTATATATAATAGCCCAAAGAGTACAGCTTTAAATTCCACTGCTAGCGGTAGAATTTCACCCTCTTCAATCACAGCTTAAAGACTCTAAAGTATATTTGTAGCATGAGCTGTGGCCATCATTTACCCGCTACTTCATCCTCACGTTCTTTAGGACCGACAGTGAAGCAGAGGACGTAGCTCACTGGAAGTTTATTTAAATGGTAGAAAATGCATTTGCTTCTTTTAAAACCTGCAACAAATTTCCATGATCTAAACGTGTGCCACGCTAATGCATCTTGCCAGACTCATGAAAGTTAAAGTCGCAATAAGTTTCATTTTCATGCCGAAATCCATCTCGTCTTTATCAGTCGGCATCAACAGAGCGGGGACTGCAAGAAATGTTCTAACTTTGATCTTCTTAGCTTAAAGTAAACTCAGCTGTTGTACTGAACGCTCACTTACAGGAATTGACCATTGATCAAAAAGTACAAACTCATCACAGGAAGCTGGAGTCATTTTTCAACCCCCGGGAAGACACTTAAAGTCTAAAGTTAGATCCGAGCAGGGCACAGTTCACTGACGTCACACCACATTATTAAAGGGTAATGAACATTTAAAGGTCAAACAGTTACTTCCTGCCTCCAAAAGTACAAAGTTGCTGAGTGCAAATGAAAGTGATGGGTCTAAAAAATCACAGAATCAAATTCAGAACAAATGTCATTCTGTGTGAGGTTGCCAGCTAAATGTCTTAAGGCTAAATGTAAAATCTAGTTCATCCACCTTTTTATATATCCAGATCAGAGCTTAAATCAAGTGTGTTTACGTTGGGACGGCCTCAGAGACGAGACGAGTCTTTGGGGAACGTTGGCTCCTGTGATTGCTGAGCACTGATGTAAACTGGGCTCTGTTGGTTCATGTTTCAGCCCGGGGCCAAAGTGGCAGCTCCGTGTCAAAACATATAAACACTCGCATGCTGACACACAACATGGAGGAGCGCCCGACTTTAGACACAAGCACAAAAGGACGTGCGAAGACACAAATAAGTGTGCGCGGGTAGAGACGCAAAGACACCTTGATTGAACGAGGTCTCGGTATCTAACTCAGGAAATTTGAAAGAGACGTAAAAAAACCACAAGGATTTAAAAGATCCTTTTTTGTGGCATTTTGAATTTACAACTTACTTTTGCAAACAGGCATTGACATTACATTTCATTTCTACCCAATTTGGCCTGTAGAAAGAGAGACAGTACCTTAAATGGTCTGTTTTCACTCAGGGCGCATAGTGGTGCTGCAACAGAGACAGTCACAGAGAATCAATATTTTTTCTTTTGACCATTGTAGGATTAAAAAGGTTTCAAACACAGGAAAACGATGTGTATGTGTCCCTTTATTACAGTTTATTATCCCATATAAATTCAAAGGTCAACAAATACAAATAAGTGTGTTTCCGTCAATATATTGCGACAATTTGTACCTCTAATATTGTCTGACAAAGTTGGACGAAGCCTGTCTCGGTCCCAACATTCCGTCCTCCATTTCCTTGATTTGTTGAATTAGTACCAAGGCCTAGAAGTATTACTGCCAGTCTTACCACTTCAGCTGGTACTACTTCTGTCGCCAATATTTTCCGCCGCTCTCGCTCGAGTATCATCCCCACGTCTCAAAGAATGCGTGGAATTTTGTTCGCCGCGTTTAACGACTTGTCATGCGAGAGGGAAACACGCGAGACTGATGTTGGTGTGCGGTGTCGTCTTGGCGGCTGGAAACATATCGCCGAGGCTACAACATAGCTGTCATACCATAATGTGTGACTATAAAGACAACTGTTGGGTAAATATGTGTGGACTTGGTTATAGTTATATGCCGATGATACACTTAATTCAGTAACTACGCATATCACTGACATACAGAGATACAATTACATTTAATGATCAATAAATAATACTTGAATGGACGTTCGACACATATTGAGATGTTAGTATTTGGCTTGAATATGATTTAGTGACAAATGGAAAGAGAACAGTCTTAAATAGCCCTTCTTAATTTCAAAATAAAGCCTTTATGATATTGTAGTTGGTTGTATTAAAGATTAGGACTCATTGAGAATTTTTATGTTTAATATTGCAGGACAAAAAGGTCTCAAGCTTTGATGCAGTATTTAACGATGACCCTGTGGCCTGTGGTGTCTTTCGGGATGACCCAGGGCTGTTTAAGTTTATGGGAAGCAGAAAATGTAAATTTAAACCACGAGGAGAGTTGAAAAATGTGATCTCTCGTCCCCTTAGTCTTAAAAAAAGCTGTTTTAGAAGAGACGTTGAGAGCTCGCTAAAATAGTCCACACACACACACACGCACACACACACACACACACACACACACACACACACACACACACACACACACACACACACACACACACACACAGATGTGATTTCATCCGAGAGAGAGAGAGAACAAATGGGTGTAGGTAATTTAAAGTGAGATGTATTTTTGTGTATCAGTGCATTTATTTGATTTACAGCCCGTGCTTGCTTTGCCTCTGATGTTTTTGGCGGGAAACAGGCAGTTGGAGGGCAGTGTGAAATTTACTGGTCTTGGCTTAGGTGCTTGAGCACTTATCCCTCGTTTATCACAGATCGTCTGCAAACCAGAGTCACACAAACTGTCTCCACTCGCATTTAACAACACAATTTACCTTTGCCACTTTGCATGCAGAGTCTATTTGTCACTTTAATCTAGGTGCTATACGTTTATCTTCCCTCAGTCAGTTTAATGCACACGGCGGTTGGCTGGAGCAGTCTGTCAATTCACGGCTGCATTACGGCTCTAATGAGAATTAGAGGCACATTCCTCAATAAGATACATGCGCGCAAACACAGATTTGCATCCGGAAGCACCTATCCTGCCATTTCGCATACATACAGGATGTAAACATAAACATAAACACTGATGCACCGGTGAGACGTACGGAATGCAAACCCTGGCATTCAGCACTGCTTTTTTCCTAATGAAAATATTGATAAAGATAGAGAGGGTCAGGCAGTAATCCATCACCATTACCTCCATCCTCCGCAAAATACCATTCGTTATCAAAGTCTTCCCTTGCACCAGCGGTACTGGTTGCACAATCACTTATACTCATTACACATAAGAGAGTCCGCCTGAGACATTTGTGCCTGTTTTAATCATATTATAGTGTATACTTGACGTTTGTAAGGGCTGATTTATTGCCTTAATCGCAGTGTAATTGAAGTTTTAAAGTGTATGTAAACGTGCCGACTGAGGATTGAGATGCCGGATGCACTAATGCTACTAACTACGCATTAACCCGCAATGTCACGTTCGTTTCATCTTTACACTTTAACACATAAAGCCTGTAGCTGAGGCCTCTCTGGAGCGGTGAAGATGCACCCACTGATGGAGGAGGCGCTCCGGTCTTTGTGCTAAGCCGGGCTAAACACGTCCTGGAACTGCAGGGATGATATTGATATTGATCTTCTCCTCTTACTTCCAGTGTGACAGAAGTGAGTGTAGCTTCAAATGTTGCCGTTGCCCTTTTAAGGCTCTCTCGTGTTGTATGTTGACTCGTAGCCACATGGCAACCAATTCACCTATTTCACATCTGTTAATTTTGATCTGGAATTCTTGCTGGGTGCTTTGCTGATAGCAGCTGTCCTCCATATTCCAGAAGAATCCAGGTCACGCCGCTCCACTGATTCTGCTGTCTCTGCTCTCTCTCTCCTTGATTTCCTGTCTGGAAAGAGGAGTCGGTGATGAGTTTCACCAGCGTCTCTGTCATATAAATCAAACAGAGGGCCCAGACAGTGCGACTACCATTAGACAAGCGCTGTCCCGACAATTGTGGGAGTAGTCGCGGCAGTGAAGAATCATATGATTCAGGTTAAAGGATGACACTGTAAATTTGGGGAATGGGGTGCGAGTTGAAGTCAGGTGGGAGTTAACAGCAAAGAAGGAACAGATGAAGACAAGGTCGCCCTATTTCAGAACAATTTGTACTGCGCAAAACGTCACTAACTTCTTTAACTCCTTTTTTCCCCGCCGTACGATCTAGAATTTGAGTATTTGAGTACAGTATTTTCAAGATAATTGATTTGAAACTGTTTTTTGTTGTGCTGCAACATGATTGGGTGATTGTGTGACGAATGCCTGGTGATACTATGCAGTCTGTGAGCTAGCTTCAGTTCACGCCACATTTCTGTCTAGTATTCGATTCTACGTTTTCAAGCTTCGTAGTTTATCTGCCGAAATCTGAAGTGAGAGCTGCAGTGTAGCTTTAAGAAGTGTCAGATTTGTTGAAGCTAGCCTTGATCGAAAGCCTTTTTGGCAGGTGCAGCAAGTGGGCCATGGCTGGAACAGCTGCACTGGGATCAAGGGAGGAAGAGTAAGGTAGAGAAAGAGTAGAGGAGAAGGAGGGAGGGTTTCATCTGAGCTGCAGCCATGTCATGAACACCTCCCATAAATCTCTGGCCCAAGAGGGAGAGAGAGGGAGAGAGAGGAGCGGCTAACATTGCTGTTTTCATCGCTGGCCTTCTCCATTCTGACTTTGCGTCTCCGTGCGTGTTTGTTTTAAGCCCTCCGGATTCTCGGAAGGCCCGTGAAGTAATTATTTCATAAAGTTACACCCCCCTGCTGTCACTGATGACCACAGTTGGCCTAACAGTGAAACGCCTGATCCAGTGATTAACGTTTGGAGGCAGGCAGCCAGGGAGAATAACATGGCTACCTCAATTTGTGGAGGCACCTTCTGCATGACAAGTAGATGGAAGGGGGACTGAGGGCATCTGATGCAGGAACACGTCACTCTCTCCCGCCAATGCCAGGTAGTTAAGTTTTCCACCCGTGCAAGAAGAAGAAGCTGCAGCATAATATAATAACATCTATTTATAGAAATCAATTATCCAAGTTGTAAATATCTGAAGTAGCATTTTGGTGAACGTCAGCATTTTTGTTTTGTTTTCCTTTGGTAATTAGCAGAGAATCGTTTCAGCAGGGATCTGCATCTGGGACGGAGATGCAGAACGAAAATGACATAAATACAATCTGGATATTATGTCACCACAAGAAAGTCTCCTGCCGTAACTCTCTCCTTGTTTATGGCTCCCTGAGCCGTGGGCTTTGTGGGGTTTGCTTTCATACTGTATACATAATACATAGTTTTACTCTCCATTGTCAAGTAGCTTTGCCTTCAGTGAACTGCTGTGTCTACTGTCTGCTTGTTCAGGTGTCTTTCCCACATTGAATAATAATGCTGAAAGTTCAGCCGGTACAACAGGAGTGTGCAAACTTTCTGACTCAAAGGGCCAAAAGAAACTCGGTAGCCAACAGGCTGCATACCTCCACCATTGCCGAGCGAAGTAATACTTACTTTTCTGCAGGTTTTAATTATCCACTGATTATTAGTTTAGGTCTTGTTGTTTAGTTGCTTCTTAATGTGTAGTAAGTAGAATCAGATACATTTACATTGTAGTATCTGTTGTTGAAAGTGTTGCACGACTTCCCGGGCACTAGTGAACCTTTATGGTAATTGTTAAATAGAATGTAAAGTTAGTTTTCTCTTCTCAGAGACACGTGATAGTTGTTTCTCCTTCCCTTGCCCTTTAATTTGGACGCTGAGCCCCTCTGCTCTCTGTGTCCCAGCCTGTTTTAGAGCGTCGATTTCCTCCTGATGTAATGTTGAGCTGATTTACACACTCGCAGATAAAAGCCTGTCAGAGCCGCCTGTCTTAAATCACATGCTGCTGCCTCTACAGTACAACTCTGTGTGTGTGTGTGTGTGTGTGTGTGTGTGTGTGTGTGAGAGAGAGAGTGTGTCAGAAGGCTTGTAGGTGTATCTGTGTCTGAGCGTTTCACTGCATCACAAAAGCATGTACATAGGAGTCAAGTGAAAATGTACACAAACACAACTCTCTCTCTCTCTCTCTCTCTCTCTCTCTCTCTCTCTCTCTCCCCCTCTGTCTGTCACACACACACGCTCACCCACACAAAGAGCCCTCAGTGTCGCTCAGCAGGGTACGTTCACCCAGATCATAAAAGTGCAGAGACACAAGGGCATACTCAGGCCCATCATGATTTTCAGAAGTTATAAATAGAAGAAAAGCTAATAAACATTTATGGAGCAGCTGTAAATCGCCCGCAGTGTAAACGCTTGACAATAAGTTCTGTTATCCCACAATGTCATTTGAATGCCCTTTGGTGGGGAGGCCATTACTCATTCGCTCCCCTGTGTGACTCCAGCCACTCCCACTGGCTGTGACTCTGGGGCTCCTCCAATCAGGCGACCCCAATGGGGACCGGGTGTAACTTACACCTGACCCTGCCTGTCCTTTGTATGACATCATAACGCCCGGCCATTAATTTAACTGTGTGAAGCACGAAGCAAAGGCAAGAAAAATGTTATCGTCTCTTAAATGTGTCAGCGTTACGGTGGGGATTGTTTGTGTGTTTGCAGAAGAGGGATCATCGTTGTCACCGGCGCTGTTGATTGGTTACTTTGCCTGGTGTGATGCAGGGGACTGTGGGAGTTAAATGAAAGCCGCTCTAAAACTCCAGCTGTTCCCGCACGGACAAAAGACAGCTTTGTTTTAATCTGGATTATGTTGCCTTTATTCAAATAGTTCTGAAAAGTAGTTTAAGATTATGTTTAACCCCTAAATCACCATAATTTGAGTCATAGGTTTGATACAATGACAAGTAGGATCCTCTGACAAAATGGCTGATAGCAGAAACAAACAAACAAACAAATAAACAAACAAACATTGAAGGATACATCCAAAAAAGATTGTAGATTTAAAAAATATATATAACATTTATGTAAGTAGCAGATGTACCGTTATCCTTTGGAAACCCCCCTTCTGCTTCTCTCTCCTCTCCGCCCAGACAGGAGCAAAGGATGATGGGATTGTTCTGTAGTTGCTGTACGGGGCCCGAGCAGTGATGGAGTATGTTATGTTTTAAAAGCTAATTAGCGTCACGAGCAGTATCAGCAGCCATCAATCTCAGGCTCAGTAAATAACCAAAATGGACCAAATAACCAAGTTTGGCTGATGATGGTGGATGTAGCCTTTGTTGCTAATGGTGGTCATTAACCTCTCAATGGCTAAATAATAGCATCTTAATTAATTTGTTTCAAAGGGAAAGTTTGTAGTAGGATTTAATTATATTAAAGGGAGGGGGGAGAGGCCACAAGGTGCACAGCTAGAGGATTGGCAAACGTATGCAGGAGGTAACCTCAGATGTGATTATACAGGCTGTGTTTACGCATGTGTGTGTATGTGTGAGTACATACAAACACAAGTCAACAAAGGTCTTTACACTAACTTCCAGCTGGATCTTTGATTGAAGACCATTTGACCGCGATATGAATTATAATGTTTTAATGTAATAATTCACTTGAGCCATAGAAGCAGACGATGAAGCAACTTTAATGTATTTCTGGGGATTCAACCCACATTTCTTAATCTCCTCTAATGAAGATTGTTTTTTTATTTACATGTTCTTTGGCGCTTTGTGAGACACTGGAGGTTGTTTATGTGAAAATAGAAAGCCATTATTTTAAAATTCTAAATCCTGAATCGTATATTTTCCTTCTTTGCGTTCCAGTGTTTCATTAATGGAGGGGATTCTCTTCTCCGCAGTGATTAAAGCTTATCTCAGAAAATATAACGTCCCTGTTGTTTACCGTCTTCCTGCCAGATAAAGATGAGCACATCCTGACTAACTTTATCTGCCGCTCTAATGCTCCATTTTCCTTTTCCTCAGATCCTCCTCAGCTCCTTCCCCTCTCTTCCTCTTAAATCACCTTCTCCCCCCCGCTTGTCCTCCTCCTCCTTCGTTTCCTCCTCTTCCTCCTCCTCCCCTCCATATCTATTCGCCGGATATAAGTACAGCCAGATCTATTACCGGGCCCTGCGGATATACAGAGGCAAAATGAGAGACTTTGATTTTCTAATACCATTAGACTATATATATACGACTCTGTGTTTGTGTGTGTGTGTGTGCGCACGTGCTGGTGTGTGTGTGTTTGGTGGGGTGAGTGTGGAGATCCAATGGAGGACTCAATAAGGGAAGAAGAGCTGAGATTTATTAGTGGGACACAAGTCCAAAATCAATCAGGTGATTGAATCAGGATATTATTGGTCGTAAATTAGGGAGTTGTTTATGTCAGGACGGGGAGGGGGGCCGGGTGGGGGGGAGGGAAGAGGAAGAGGCTGAGTGCAGAACAAGGAACAGCAAGGTAAGCTAGTTGGTGAGCTTATCTGATTCTTTATGTCATGACCAATACATGGCCCCAGCAGTTAGCCTCACTGGAATGACCTTATCAGCAACACACACCATTATTTATGCTGTAAGTGGTGCAGGATGCACTTTCTTATTCCAGGTAATTTCATTTTGGATGTTAAACCCCCCGCTGTCAGAGAAAAGCATAGATTCCATAACCAAGGAACTTTAGTGGAAAAATGTAATACCTGAATGAAGGAAGGAGAACAGAGATGATCGATAAGTTCTAAGCCTGGCAAAGATCTGTGTCTCACTCTAACTCTGGAGGGATTCATAAAGTTTCTTCTCTTGCGTGTCTGAAAGATCTCGTACAACTCAAAGATCCTTAGAAATTATTGGGAATTGTACAGTACGTTATTTGGAATCACACAGAAATAAAAGTAGTTGATTTCCACAAAATGGTGCAGGTTTCCAAGCAGGTGCTGGTGTTACAGGTCGGGACAGGAGAGGATGAAAAGTCTCCATCCAACAAAGCTGAGGAGTGATGTGAGCGCCCACACAGTTAATCTCTGAATATGTTTCACTTCCCCCCAAGGATCTGTTCACTTAAGCATACACCAACTCTGATCACTGAGTTCGTAGTCTTACCACATTAAATTTACAAAAACAAGTACATCATTAGAACATAAAAGACAAGTATGTTGTTACCAAGTGGAAGAAAAATATTTGTTGTGCCAAATGTGCTCACACGCTAACTAACCGGTGTGTGTGTTTGTTTTCAAAGCTGAACTCTCTCACAGCGCTACAGTGCGGCTGCAGCATGACTCACTTCATGTGAATGTGTTTCAAACAGAGCTGTATCTTATCAGCAGGCCTGGGAGGCCCTGTTCCACACACACACACACAGCCAACCCTGTTCATTAAGATAGCCGGGCACTGTGTTATTGTTCCTCTTTATCAGTGGCCGAGCCTCAGTGCACACACACCACCCCGGACACTCGCTCATAAGCTGTCCCGGCCTTATTTGGAATAACGTAGCGCATTAATGTGTTTCTTCATGAGCTTATGTCTACATACGTGTTAATTTGGGTGATTTCCAGTGTAATCTCAGTGATATATACGGTTTATCTTCTATATACTGTATCTGTGTAGTGTGTTTGAAAGAGAACAGATAATAATGAAATATTAGAGCCTGAATAATGATGCATGAAGATCAGTGAATCTATACACACTGTTAAAGTTACAGGCTAATGTTGATTATAGATAAGGCAGAATTTATAGTCTGCATGTTGGATGACATGAAGCATATGTAGGCACATGATATAAAACACGAGGTGCACATTCCCAGACACACACACACACACACACACACAGACAGAGACGCACACACACACTTGCCCTTGGTGTTTCCCGTTCAGCAGAGACGATATTCCCATGACAAAGAGAAATGTCCAGAGTCCTGCACTCCCAGCACAGTTCACAGTTGAAACAACATCCAATAAAAAGAAGAGTGGTGATATAAAGATAAAGCCTCATAAACGGGAAGAGGAGAGAGAGAGAGAGACGGGAGGAAGGAGGAGACGGGGGGGGGGAGGTTTATAGATGGATGGACGGACGGATGGACGGACAGGTGAGAGGATAGATTGTGTCTGGAGGTTTTATATGCACATGTGAGTCGTCTGCACAAACAGAAGGTTTACAACGACGTTTGAGGTTGTTAAGTCGCAGCAGGGAAACAATAATCCTCCGTCAGCCTGGAACATGAAACACACACACACACACACACACATACACACACATACACACACACACTGTATTGGAACGTCATTGCTTAGATCAGGAAACATTATGGCAGCAACAATCTCCAAGTTTTGTCTCTCACACATTCTCTTTTAACCTTTAACCCCTTCCTGTTCTCTTCCCTCTCTTTGTCTTCACGTTGATGTCATCATTTCTTCATCCCTGAAATACCACAAGCCCCTCCCCCCACCCGCTTTTCTTTTGCACATCAGTCTTGACACGCCTTGTCGTTTGATAACCAGATGTTTCAGTGAACGCATCACGTCAAACTGTCCCAAACAAGCTGCTCAGCCGTTTTCTATTTTCCAACTATGTTTCAACTGCAGCCATATTGATGAAGATGTGTTTACGTTTGTTTCTATATTAACAGCTCTACATCCATGCTTCCCTCTCTTTATCTTTCCATCTCTCCACCTCTTCCCCTCTCTTTCTCTCTCTCTCTCTGTTCCTCACTGTCATTCATACTCGATCTCTCGTCCCCTCCTCCTCCTCTGCTTCCCCCTCATGTCACTCCATCCATCCATCTCTCCTCTCCCTCTCCACTCGTTCCTTGTGCATTCCTGGCCTGGCGCTCACTCCTGCTCTCCCTCCCTGCCTCCCTCCCTCCACTCTTTCCTCATTTCCTCAGTTCTTTCTCGTGCCTCTCTCTCTCTCTCTCTCCCATCTGTACGCAGGCTTTATCGGTCACACTGGGGTTATTTGTCTATCAGTTACAAGGACGCGACTTTGCCAAGAGTGAGATAACAGAGGATGAAACCGTGTGTTGGGCTCTCTTTCGCTGTCTCTCTCTCTCTGTCTTTCTTCTTCTCTCTTTTGTCCATTCCTCTCCTCTCGCGCCCTCCACTTTATCTGCCCCCATTTCCTCCGTCTTCATTTTTCCCCTATTTGTCACACACACACACACACAGACACACACATACACACGGCTTCTCCTCTCCATTTCTCCTCCTTCTTCTGTTTGTGTTCACCAGGGCAGGCAGCAGGCATGTGTCTGTTTACGGCCTGAATAGAAGAACACTGATCTGGCATAGAGCCTGGCATTGGCTCTGGTCCTGGTCCGGAACACACACACACACACACATACACACACACACACACACACACACACACACACACACACACACACACACACACACACACACACACACACACACACACACACAGGAAGATACACACTCCTCTGTGCATGGACATATGCACAGACGATGCACACACAGATTGCACGAAAAAATGTGGCGGCACCAGCATGTACAGAAAACAGAAGCGCTCAGAGACACAAACGTGCATTTGAGTGCAAACACACATATGTACAGACCTCAAGCTGAAACCCTCTGCATACGCACACACACACACACACACACAAACACACACACACACGCACACACACGCACACACACACGCACACAGCAGGCCTCCCATCCATCCATCTTAGCTCCTTGATTAGATTAGGCATTATTAATGGAGGGCCTGTGAGCCGAGCAGACAGTGGGGTCACACTGAGTTTAATTCCATTCTCAGATAACTTCATTTGGCCTGATGCGATTGTTATTGCCCCGGTGCTAGATGTTTATAGGAAACAATAGCCTCCATAACACATCCAGACATCCTATTTAAAGAGGGTCAGCCTGGGGCATTAGATGCAGCAGCTCCTCTTCCTTCAGGACCCAGTCTTCTGCTGCTGCGGCTGATTTAAGGACGGTCGGCCATTTCGGCACGCTGCTGCACTGAAATGTAGCCGAGCCAACGCGTGGAACTATCAACGCTTAACATACATGTAAAGATGAAGGAGGGGAAGAGGTGGCGAGCAAATTAAAGCCACACGTGGTCGCTTATGTGCAAGCAGAACAAAGAAACCGATAGAGAAGGAAAAAGAGGGAATAGATACGAGGAGAAGGGAATGTAATTAAACAGGAAAAGTCGGAAAAGCGATCCAGTGTTTTGTGTGACACCACAGACGGATGGAATACATACATAAAGAGCAGGTGAGAGTGAGGGAGTCGTTTACCTCGCCTGGCAAGCGAGCGCCCACTTTACGTGTTACCCGCAGATGAACTGTGGCTTTGGAGACGGCCGGCATCAAACATTAAGGGGCATTAAAGTGTAATCAGGAAAACAGGCTGTCAGTCAGCGGAGGCCGTCCCTAATTACATGTAAAGGTAAAAAGGACAAACCGCAATCGCTTTGAGAAATCAAAAGCCACGCACAGGTGGGGTTGGATCAAGGTGGGATAGAACACACACATGAACACACACACACACACACACACATAGCCACGGAGACCCAGGTTTGCACTCTGGGTCGTGAGTTATGGGACGATGTTGTCGTTGTTGCAGCACCAACGACTCCAACTGGTCAGTCGGGGCAAGGTGGCTTCAAACCCTCTTTAGACTCAAACTTCTCGTCTGTTTCCACCCGTTTGAAAGGGGCGTCGATTCACCTTGAGCCGGACATCAAACGAGCCCGCGCTCCTTCGCCAACCCCAACCGCATTCACGGGTTTCACGTTGAAACATCACGGCTGACGTGGCGCAATTCCTCGGTTTTCATTTAGAATTCTTTTCCCGCCGTGTCACGTTAATGTTACAGCCGCTGACATTTTAGTCATCACCTCATCAGTGCTGAGGTAATGCCTCTTTGCTTACGGGACCGTGGGAGGGACTAGCAAAGCGAGTGAAAACAAAGAAAAAGGACTGGAAGGAGTCCAAGGGCTGTTAAGAGAAGCTTATCGTGTATCACGTTGCCTCTGTGCGGAGCTGTTAGTGTTAGCGTGCTGCTGATGGACTGTTCTGTACGGGTGGGTCGGTCAGCGCTGAGCCAGAATGGAGGCCCCCGCAGATCCAGTTTCGCCGTGATGGATGAGTTTGGCTGGAAACTGTCGGTGGAGCTATGACCCTGTTGATTGCATGCATGTTTCATGGGGTGCCGCTGCGGATTGAGGCTGCGGCTCCACAGCTCTTTCCCCCCCCCCGAATCCTCCCGTGTCCTCGCCGTGCTTCCTCTCTTTCCCTCAAACCGTCCAAATGGTGTTTTTAATTGTGAACGTGCGTGAAGGTATGCGGCCCACGCCAACGTGTCTCACAGAGGTTCACAGTTAAGCCTCGTGTACCAAATACAGAATAAACAGCGTGTAAGGTCCAATTCCATGATGCCTTTAATGTCAGGCACTTGTTTATTTGTCCATGTGTTTTTACTTTAGAGAAATAAATCAGAAACGGGATAGAGTAGAGAATCACAACAATAAGAGTAATTTTGGGAAATAAATATAAACAAACGTATTCATTTGCTCATTTAATAAACTTTGCACGCATTTTTGTAATTTCTATTGTTAGATTTTTCATTTCCTTCAGCTTCATCGCTGTTACAAGCAGCCAATAGTGAGAGATGCAATAATCAAATCCAAATGTTCCTGTGTCTCTAATGGGGGTGTGTGTGTATGTGTGTGTGTGTGTTCAATGCAGAAAAGAGCCGAGGAACACTTTTGCTCTCCTAATCTAAACAGGTGCGAGTAGAGAGGCAAAGAAGCAAAGGCGGGAATGTGACTCCACTCCATTTGTGGCCACGCTGATGAAAATAAAGCGATTCTGGCTCTGTGCTTGTATGTGTGTGTGTGTGTGTGCGTGTGTGTGTGTGTGTGTGTGTTTGTGTGCGCATGCGGGCAGGGGGAAAGGAGGAGAGGGGCTCCAGTTTCTTCTTCACACCTGGTGCTTGCTAGAAGCGCTGCCCAACCGCGCGAGCACTATGGGACACCAGACCCACCGCGGACCGTACAAGCTGTCGGAAAACCCGAGGTGGCCATAATGAGATCGCCGTGTAATGTATCACACTGCTGGCATTATTGGAACTCGAGGCACGCTGGGCCCGCAGACAGACAGACAGACAGACAGACAGGGAGGAGGAAGTCACTCACTGACTCAAGGGCCATTCCTTCCAAGTTTTGCTTTCCCTTCAAAAATGGAAGAGGAACGACGCAACAGTCAAATGATTCAAAGCTGTGACATTAAATCTCCGTCCTCATAAACAGTTGCCGTGTTCAAATCTTTCATTTTGTAGAAACGGCTTATCATTATGATAATCGCTCTGTATTTAAGAAAGCCCCGATTGCTCCCCTGTTGCGTTTGGTTTGCTGTTATCATGAGTTATTAGGAGAGAACGGCTCCAAATAGCTCATAATCTCACTGAGAGTCAGGTGAGAGTTATTATTCTTAATGACGCCAATCGTTTTGTAAAAGCAGTTGTAAATCTCCAATCTGTCCTAAAGAGTATCTGTATTTAGGAATGAAACGCCTCATTTGTATTAAACTGGCTAAATTGCTGTTCTGTGTGTTGCATGCGGGAGCTGAAGCCTATGAAAACATTCTAATTATTATTATAGATATTATCCAGGCGGCGATTCTGAAAATCAACAAGAAAATGCTGCAGATGAAGCTGTTTACATAGTTTGACGGTGTGTGTGTGTGTGATGTTGAAATGGACACCGTCTCAGATCACAGAACCCCCAGTGTATGTGAAAGCGCAAGAGTACACACATGCTATTATCCGGGTGTGTGTTTGCTTGTGTGGCGAGTTGGCAGCGTGATCAGATACCAGGCGAGTGTGATGCGCTCTACGTTTACGTTGCCGCGCGCTATAATTGAAGGTTGTGTTCCAATCAGGGGGCCGTAAAGCTGTCAGCGTCCGGCCGCCACTGCCAGAGGTCGACCCGCACATTGCCCAGCGCCTTGGTGTGTGTGTGTGTGTGAGAGAGTGTGTGTGCAAAACAAACAACTGATAACTCCGACGCTCCAGATAGACGAGCGCTGTTTGAAATTGACAAGGGGGAAGTCGATAATGAGGCTTTTGTGGAATGACAGGTTACAGTGTGTGTGTGTGTGTGTGTGTGTGTGTGTGTGTGTGTGTGTGCACAGCAGGGAGGGGTCGAGGTCCGTGAGAACAGGAAATAAAGAGGGCACTGTTTGGAGAAGTGTGTGTGTGTATAGTGTAGTGTACGTGTGTGTTCATACAGGTGAGGCCTCTGATGAGTTCACTTGTCTCTCTCTCTGTGTGTGTGTTTGTGCAGATGTCACCGTCTCTGTGTGCACATCCATGATCGCGTGTGTGTGTGTGTGTATGTGTGTGTGTGTGTGTGTGTGTGTGTGTGTGAGAGAGAGAGAGGGAGAGGGCGCCCTAATGTATTGGTGTATACGGGGCTGAGGAGGAGGTCGGCCCTAAGTGGCAGGCGGGGTTCATAATGGAGAAGCTGTGCTGAGGTGAATAATTCATATCTGAATGGGAGCTCAGATGAGGATATCCAACATTTTCATATATTAATTTATTGCGCAGCAGCTGACGGCTAAAATACGCCCGAGTGCTTTATTAGCTGCAAATCTCCATCACTAAAAGGTCTTTGTCTCGCTGAGCCTATACTGGAGAGTTCGGTTGTTTATGGACATTTTTCTTCTTCGTCTCCGGCCGGCGAAAGCCAACCAGAATTGATTTTGTGCGTCAGGTGCGGACGTAACAACTTTAAGCCTCTAACTCCTCGACACTACACACATCTCACCGTCTTCATCACGCTCCGCCACGCCGGGTATGACAGCGCCTGATGTACGATCTGTTTTCCTGGTTCCAACCAAGTAGAACAATTAAATCCAGATTCAGAGAAGATCCGACGCGAGATGAATTTGTCCGTTTTTGTCTTTTTTCGATCAGTCACAGCTGAAAACAAATACTTCAAAAGCAAACAGCCTGTTCATCATTTGGACTAATCCACCAAGACTTACAGCCCGGTGTGATCTGATCTGACTCACTTTCCAACAAGACATCACTCGTCTCCTCCCCGCGCTCAAGAACAAGAAGAAGGAGACGAAGATGTATTAACACTCGTAACCTAATTCACAGGTCAAAGGTCAGAGTGGATGTTGGTGTCTCATTCACTTGAACTGTACAGAAAGGGAGCGTCCACTTCAGGGCTTCCTCGTCTTCCCCTCCTTCTCTCCTTCCTTAAGAGTAACTAACTAAAGCTGAAGTTATAATCCTGATTGCGTTCCTCTTTGCTGCAGAATGCCCTTGGTGGGGGGACGGGGGGGAAGGGGGTGGGGGGGACCCAACGGCTCGTCTCCTCCGCAGCTCTGACCTCACTCGCTTAATATCGGGACGCATACGCCCCGACAAAGAAGAAGAAGATTTCTAATTACGCTCGGTGGGATAAGGTGATCGAGCGGTCTGAGGAAATCTCCTCCGCAAACACTTAAAGAGTCTTTATGGGGGACGGGGCCGTGTGCGAATCCATTGCTTTGGGATGGAGGAAAACAGCATTAGGGCCAGAACGAGCAGGCATGAATATTGCATCAGAGCTTTGTTATGCACAGGCTCTGCTCTCTCTTAATGGTGCACTTTACCAAGTAGCCGTATCCATTAAACGAATGTGCTTAATGTGTGTTGTGTGCGTGTGTGTGGAAAGCAGAGAGGGTAGAACCTGTATTTATGTGGATAAGTGATTATGCACGTCTATAGATCTATACGCCTCTTTGTGTGTCTTTACGACGCTCCTGTGTGATTCTGACCTCTCAACAAAAAAGTTCAACGCCAATGATCAAACTCCTTTCCGCTCTCTATCGACCTCGGTAAACGATAATAAACCTCATGTGGAAACGTTCCGCTTTATGTCATCCGTGTGGAACGTCACACGGTGAGCTCAGCGTCGTCCGAACCTGTGAACAATCAGCCAGATCATTCCCAGCGCTTATCTTTGACGATAACGGCGATGGCTGTTTGTTTAACTTCCACGATGACCCCCTCGCGTTGTTGCTTCTCCTTTCCGTCCCCCCCCCTACCACCCCTCCTCCACCTCCACCCCCCCTCCCCTCTGTGATCAAGGTTGGGGAAACTCAATACCCTCAGTGTGCTCTGTTTTCACCTGGTCGTCACAGTAACTCCCAAAACACGGCGCGGTCATGAATGAAATTCCAGCGTGTCATCAATCACGGGCCGACAAAGACGGGATTGTTGTGGCGTTTGAGTGACGCGGGGGAATGTGCAGAGAGCAGAGAGAGCAGAGAGCCCAGAGCCCCGCACGGTCCGGATAGTCCAGGAGCCCCCGAGCTGAGACCTGGATGTTTACACACAGAGAGAGGGAAAGAGAGAGGAAGGTGTTAGGAAGACGTTTATGAGCTATCAGTACAACACATTTCCTTGCATTTCCTCAAGATTCCTTTCAAGTCAGTCACTTTGATGACATCATCTTTAGGGGACCAGAGCTCTCGGGAGTAGTTTGCCACCGGTCATTAGAGAGCGGGGGCATGTTTGACATGTTTTGCGGCAATGTTTATCACAATTACGATGATATGTGGTCAAAAATATATAAAAACATAGGCAGAAATATTATGTGGAGGTTAGAATAGATTAAATGAGCACACGCAGCATAAAGACTCCAATCTTTACTATAAATTATGGTGAAAAAAAGCAGAAACACAAACCTACATGTTAATTTTTCCCTCATGTGTGAATGTTACGCATTCAAATATCAAAACTCAGCCCTAGTTCCGTTTTTATGATGACAGCAGGTGTGTTTCCTGCTTCCCTGTGTATTCACTCAGCCTATATGCTCCTTTACTCCCTCAGCCTCCCAGCTTCCACACTCATTACAACGTCGCCATTCAGCCTACTTGTCTTTGCCTAATCATCCGTGCGTCCTAAACCCGGTCATTAACATGTATGAATGCTAACAAGGCTATCACCAAGAACAGCTACGTGCCATAATCCCCCTCAGCGTTCCCAATCGGAAGCGCTGGGACTCTGATTCACAGTTTCCGTTGGGAGCGTTCGGGTTCAAATGAGGAGAGGAAAGACGCAGAGACATGAAAGGAAAGGTTTCCCAAAATGAGGCAGGAGGTTTACATTTGATTCCAACAGCTAAGGTTGGCTACATTATTACATCTCTTCTCATTTCAAACATAAGCAGACCTGTAATGTCTCAGTGATGTCATCTGTTCTCTATAGTATCATATCTGCAGCACATCTGTGTGTAAGTTATATTTGATTAAATTTTGACTTTGCAGCAATAAATCTTCTTTATTTGTATGCGGCAGACAACATTTGACAACGCTCCAGGAAATCAAAGCTTATTCTTCATAGAAGTGCTTCATAAAAGTCCACATACTGTATGAGACTGCTGCTTAGTGACCATGTACAGATCCACTTATACCTGCATTACTGCTCTCTCTCTCTCTCTCTCTCTCTCTCTCTCTCTCTCTCTCTCTCTCTCTCTCTCTCTCTCTCTCTCTCTCTCTCTCTCTCTCTCTCTCTCTCTCTCTCTCTCTCTCTCTCTCTCTCTCTCTCTCTCTCTCTCTCTCTCTCTCTCTCTCTCTCTCTCGCTCTCAGAATAGCGTTTCCCCTCATAGTCGGGTTGTTTTCCCAAAGGTCATGGTTCATTTGAAGGCTCTGAGCTCTGTTTCCTCTCCGGGCCTTAAGCAGCACATAGGGGTCAACACCTGTGCTTGCTCTTCTCCTCTACCTGCTGGATGAACTTTAATGCAAATAATCTACATTTACCACACAGAGATTCCTCCTCTCTCTCTCACCTCCCTCTCCCTCTCCTACTCCCTCTCCTTCTCCTCTCCTCTTTCCACCTTCCATCTTTCCTCCCGTCCTCTCCTTCTGCTCTCCTTCTGATTTACAGAAGCCAATATGTTCAGGCTTCCTTGTTTTCTCCGGTGGGAACGTGGAGCCCTGACAGTAAATCTCTATCACCAATACCTCTTCCATATGGCTGCATGAAAATTTCATTGAGGAGAGCCCGGGGCTAAAGGGCCTAGCTGCTGAAGAATGAGAGGGAGAGAGAGAGAGAAGGAGGGAGAGAAGGAGAGAGGGAGAGGAATTTCTGAGGTGCAGTGATTTGGGACTGATTGGCATGTGTTGTAGTAACAATTTTAATATTTCAGTATTTGAATTTGGTGTTTTGGTGCTTGCAGATAATGAAACTGCCACAGGTCACACACACACACACACACACACACACACACACACACACACACACAGGCGGCTCAGTAAGGTAGTACTGTTTTAAATGCCTTCCAGAAATCGCTTAAACACTCTGGCATCCCTCGCCTTATACGCGGCGGCGAACTCCTCCCATTTTGTTCCACAAGCCGAGTAAAACAAACAGTGGAAGCCGTTTGGAAATCTGTCTGTGGCTGCAGAGGAATCGTGTGTGCAGCTACTGGAGACGGCAGCAGGCTGTGACTCGTCGCTCTGCCGTCAGTCAGTCAGTCGCACCGTCGGGTAGCTCCATGTAACAAAGCGCCAAAGACTTCGCTTACACACGGACACACAAATGCAGCTTTCCTAACGTGCCGGACGGGCCTCTGCTCAGTCACACTAGAGGTCACTGTTGTAGTTCTGGAGGAAAGAGAAATCAGTGACAGGAGAAGTAAACTGCAAATCATCTTCCTAATGCTCTCCTGTTATAAAATACGAACTATATGACACATCTGAAACATAATATACAATACACACACATACATACACACAGCACGACAATATTAATGCCGAGTAAACCTTTGTGATTACCGCCTGTAGGCTTTTACCTTCTCCCTCCTCGTCTCCCTCCACCGTGCAACCTCGCCAAAACCCTGATCGAAGCTCATGTAATACTTATAAAGACATAAATTATAGTCCTATTTTTTTATTTTATTATTTTTTTTATTTTCCCCAGCAAAGGAACTTCTCTGCTGCTGCTGTATTGTGTTGTTTCCTGCCAGAGGAGAGGATAGAGGGGAGACTTTAATATTTTAAATGAATATGGAGTAAATGTGATGCATTACGTTGGGCTCATAAATATACAATATACTGCTCTAATATGTCCTTTCACTATGCCGGCGTGTGAGTGTGTGTGTGTGTGTGTGTGTGTGTGTGTGTGTGTACTCCTTCTATATTACCTTTCATATGATGATGTCGTATAATATATGGGATCGCTCCTGTGTGGCTAATTCGACTCCACACCGCCACATTCTCACACCCTTAAGCGCAGAAAATCCTGGATTAAAAGATAATTCATAATTCAGCTATCACACACCTTGGAGTTGTGACTGTTTGGCTGTGAACAACATCACCTGGAATGAATCATTCATACACTCCATCTGTGTTCGGGACATTTCAGTCCACACACACACTGTCGGGCTCCATAATGCAGGGAGGAACACGGACTCGGTGACACACTCATTTGTTTGTACCTTCACATATCAGGGGTCGTATAGGATTAATCTACTTTTTAATGCTTTATTTAGGGCAGTTTTATAATATAGTATTGTATTTTCTTTTCATAAGCTCCATGGTTAAAAGGGTCAACTACCTGAAGAGATTTCTGTGTTATGATTCTCCCAGTCTAAGTGTGTGTAGAATAGCTGAGCCCGTTGGTGTCAATCCTCCATTATAGTTGTTATATTTAATGTATAAAGTCGGCTCCTATTAGATCGCAGATGTTTCACTGTAATTTGTGGTGACAGCGGTGGTCCGGAGCCGCTTTGGTTTCGGTTCTGCATCCTTCATGGGGTTTTTGTTCTGTGTGAATTTAGAGGAGATTTGCTGCAGGAGGAGCATAAATGATTTTTAAGGGAATCTAAGGATCATTTTCCATTCAGCTTTAGCAGCGAGGACCTCTGGGGAGTTTGTAATGAGAATGTGAGAATGAGTTTCCAGTGTCTGCCGTCGTTGAGTTGCGCTTTACGGAACTAGAACGTTTGCCGCTGCCTGCACGGATACGTAGGAACGCTGTCACTACGGAAAAATGCCTTCAAACGTACCATAGACGGATATTGATTTCTTAACTTTCAAAAAAAGCATCTTAATTTCCTTCAGTGCTAATTCAAAGCATTTGTTGGCGACGTCACTAAATTGGTTTTAATATTTCAGTAATTCTTAAGACGTGGTGTCAGTTCCCATGCAGACCTGCTGCTGCTCAATGAAAAGTGTATATGGGAAAAAGCAAAGCATGAAGCCCATAAAAACACAGATAAAGGCGTTTTGCTCATGCAAGCACACACACACACACACACTCACTCACACAGACTGATGTGCACCCACACACTGAGCTGCAGCTCTGTGCTTGATTGTCTTACCATCAGTCATTCTACCAAGTGGTAATTGAAAACACATCTCCCCCGGCCCCTGGCACCCATTACAAATAAGACACACTGGGGCTTTCTCCACACAACACAAAGCATAATAACAAATAGAGGCAGAGTGATCATCAGAGAAAGAGAAATACGCTGTAGTTTTTGGCACAACATGAAGAGAACACACTCCCAGTGATTGGTGGACGGCCAAATTCATTTTTCCAAAAAGGGAAAAAGAAGAAATATATGTTTCCCCGACAAACAGATGCAGCACTTGTGCCGGGACAATTCATAAATCGTTGGATTTTAAGCTCAAGTCTTTGGAAACTCTATTAGTTCCGGATGTCTTCTTATCCTGCGGTCAGATGGACACAGACAGACAGACAGACAGACAGACAGGCAGAGACACACTGCTAGAAACAAGCACATTATTTTGTAATCTATAATCTCGTAAATGTTCTATATTTGTCTCTGAAAGTAACAAAAATGACACAAGCCCTCAAAAATACAACAAAACACTTTCTGAAAGTCTGAAGCCGTCACATAAACAATGAAACTTCAGACTTGGAGCTGGAGTATTTGTTGAAATCATCTCTCTGCACGGCGAGATGCTTTCACTGCTGAACGATTGTTAAAAAATTCTCTGATTCTTCAAGCTAAGCAAAGCCAGCTGCTCTCTTCATAATAGATGTTTGGGATATTAACGTGTCAACCATCTAATCCGCTTCTCAGACGTGTTTCCAGTCCAATCCAGTTATTTTGAAGAGCCTAATTAATCTGGGGCTCATGGTGCTGCATTCAATGGTTTTGCTCGAATAGGAAAATGTGATTTAATCAACTTAGAACCAGAAATTAGACTCTCTCACAAACACACACACACACACACACACACACACATACTCACTGTACGGATGAATCCCACACCTACACACACACTTACAGAGGCTGAGCAGGTCCCTAATGCCTCTCACATGTGAAACCTGTGTCGTGACCTGGAGGTATACGCGGGTAAACGACAGGAGTCTTAATTGGCAGCTGAGAAACGCTAACACCTGCGAACAGCCCGCGTCCCGTCCATGTGGCCTGACTGCATTCTCCGCACGCCGCCATTCAAAACAAAGGCTGAGCACTGAGGCAGAAGAAAAGTGAGAGGAGGAGGAGGAGGAGGAAGAAGAGGAGGAGGGGGAGAAAAAAGGGGAGGTTGACAGGCAGTGATTGATGTTCACCCATCACGCTAGGCCTGACACTCACCCCTTTCTCTCTCTCTCCCCCTCTCTCTCTCTCCCCCTCTGCATTCGCAACAAAGTCACCAGTGTGTGTGTGTGTGTGTGTGTGTGTGTGTGTATGTGTATGTATATGTGTATGTGTGTTCCGGACTGAATCCCCCTTTCAATCAATAAAGTGGGGTTCTCTGGATCTCGGGGCAGCAGCCAGATTGCTGACGAGACACAAGAAGAAGCAGAGCCGAGCACATTTCACATGTAGATTAAACTCCCGGCATAGTGACCTTTAGCATGTAAACAGGCCTCACATGTCAAGGTGGCCTGTGTGACACACGGGAGGAGCCTGTCTCAACCCCTGCTGACTGCAGAAACGCCAGCAGTGGAGCGGCGGTGAGCTGAACTGAAGCAGAGGTGAGTGATAGGAAGGAAGAACACTCACACACACTCACACACACAGTACACAAGCTCCATTTCTTGATGCTATACTGTCGTTGCTTACTATTTCTAATACATCTCTTTTGCACTTTTACTTTTCAGGCATTTGTTTTTCTGAAAAACCATCTGGTTTGTTAAAGTAATAAAATGCGACATCATCCAGCTGTTTGTCTGACTGCTCTCTTTCTGGGAAAAATATGTAACTACATAACACACAGAACATCCATTTCTCATCTTTGTTTACATTAAATCATCATACTAAACAGTTGGCGTTGGCGGTGTGGTCAGTCGACAGAAAATGTTGCACACTTTGATTGACAAGTGATATCGCCGGCTACGATTGGACAAAAAACAGTCCTGACTAAATCACAGCAAACAATAGGAACAGAACACACACACACACACGTGTCTAATACAGTGCTGCTGTAGTCGCTCTCTATAAATGATATTGAGTTGTTGCAGGCCGATCGTTATGTATCTCCAGCGCCACACAGTCGTCTCTGATTCATGACCTTTGCTGCGTTTGTTGCCTGGACTCCTCTCTTCCTTCCTAAAGTGGTGAAGTAATAACATCCCTGTTCTGCAGTGAGCAATATTTCACTGTATTTGTATTTTACCTTTGCTACAAGTTTGGCCAAATGCTTCATGAATCAAACATCACTCTTCAAATGAAAGCGCTCATGCATACAGATGAACATAATGCGTTTGCAAGGGAGCAATAAATTATGGCAAAAACAAAGTGTGAGGCTAACTCGCCCTGAACGCTGAATAACGACGTCCATTATGGGGCCGAGTGTTTATTAGCTACAGGGAGGAACTCCTTGGTTTTGGCTCTGATATCTCCCGGCTTCCGGCGTCTTACTGCAGCCTCGGCGACGCGCTCACCCGACATGAAGGGGATCGTTTCAGAATGTAAAACGCTCCCAAATTCCCACACTGCCACCGAGGCCCCGATCTGTGTGAAGACTTTCAAACTCCAGATCTTCAAACGCAAAAACATACAAATCTGGGGCTGGCTCTCCACGGGAAAGGTGGAGCGGTGCAAAGTCTTGATGGAAATGTTTCATTTCTTTTCCTCCCAGCAGATACTAAACGAGCAGCACGGATCTCTCGATTTGCATCTTTAGTTGCTTTGTTGATTTGATAACGCAGATTTGCATTTGGAAACAGCTCGTGTAATTTGACTGGGGACTCCCAATTTGCCTTTGAGGAGAAAACTACAGTGTGAGCGCTGCTTCGCTCTGTGCTGGCATCCCTTTGCTTTGCTCTGCACTTGGCATTTAGCGTGTTTGTGTGCGTGTGTGTGTGTGTGTGTTCGATAGAGTGAACATAACAAAGAATTATTACCGTCTTATAATTGTGTGAGAAAGTTGTTGATCCTCTGTCCATGAGTCTCTTTATGCCTCTTCTGTCATACTGCAGCAGAGCCAGGAAGGAGAATTACTAACGATGATTAAACAATAAAACGCCACGCTCTGGAAACAGATCAACCTGGAAGTACGCTAAGGGTTTGTACTTGTTTGAGTTCAAATCTGGACAAAATTCAGTGATTTAGCCAGTTCTCAGTCCTTTATATATAGATACAATACTGTCCATATCATAAATGTATGTATTGATATTGGAGCTCCACATTATTCTGGTTAAAGAACCTTAACTTTAGCAACAACAGACGAAACACATCAGCTCCGTGTGTGTAATGTGGCCTCTTCCCTCCTGCCACCCGGCTGAAATGAGAGCCAGATGATCTAACAGTACAAAGACACACACTCATTAGCTGCTCACCATCAGCTTGCAGGCACAGGCAAGACCCAGCATGACCCTGAAAAGGTCACAACCACTATTGTGCATGTGTGTGTGTGTGTGTGTGGCTTTGGAGCAGTGGGACCTCTTTCCCTCAGGAGATGGTCAGCTGGCAGGTGGTTGTATATGTGGTGTGTGTGTTTTTGTGTGTGTATAGCTGATCTGCTTTGCACATTGCTAAGGGAAGCCCTTTGGCCCCAACAGTCTTGCTTTCCCTTGCATTTTCCACGGTGTGTTTCTGCATTGTGTGTGTGTGAGTGTGTGTCAGTGTGTGTACAGCAGCTGGAGTTCCACTCAGCTGACCTCTCTTTATGCAGTCCTGCTGCAAATAATGAACTGTGTCTCTGCACAGCGGGAGCCATTTTAACTCAAGAGCAGGCGGCTCACAGGAGCTCGCACCACTTAGCGTGTTAGCGCCCTGCCAACGCGGTGACTCCCTCACTGTACAACAAAGCAACAACAAACGCCGCCGCAATTACCTCCGAGGCCCCCGGAAGATGAGCCCGACGCCACGTTAAAATGATTTGCTACGTCTTTGTTACCAAACTTTTATTTTTTTTATATGGCAACAATCTCTCAGTAACAAAGAGCATATTAGGAAGCTAATAGCTTAGCTCGCCTGCATCTGCTGCTCCCCTTTTGTGTCCTCAGGGGAAGATTTGGCACCTCACTGTAAAGCCCAGCAACAAAATTACCTCAGCCTAAACCTGTCAACAGACCATTACAGCCCACGCTGACTATTACGGCAGGAGGGGGGGAGGGCCAGAGTCATTGTGGCGCAAAGGTGTTGGCAGATATAGGTCTGAGGAATGTGGCGACGGGGAGATTTGCTGGCAGTGCGCAGGAGAGTCTCGCTTCTCAAAACAAGGCGAAGTCTGCGAGCCCTTATCAGCACGCTTAATAAAGCATGCTGATGCCGGGATACCAATGAGGGATCAGATTGGATGGAGATGGAGAAGCAAGAAACAAGAAACAAAACAGTAATAATCCAGAGTTTCACGGTGTAAAAGATGTGGAATTTCAAAGGGTCGAATTGATTGCAGAGCTTTCAGTCGGACGATAAATCCTTCAGGAGGACTGTTTTGTTTCTGCTACTCCTTCCATTCCAACGCAATGATTTACTTTATAATAACAAGACTCTGACAACTCTGTGCTTCTTATCGCTATCATGTCTGTGTGACTTTGACCTTTACGTGACTTAGTTTCTCCCTGAAAAGATACTCCGCCGCTCAGCACGTCAATAATGAATCAGGTAGGAGCGCTGACTTAACTAAACTTGAACTCAACTAGTCAAGACTTTGGAGCTTCTCAGGAGGCTTTGATTTGCTTTACCACAGTGGAAATTGACTAATTGGAGTTAGGAACGAGGGTTTTCAGTGGTAATACTTGGTACACAATGTCTCTAAATACTAATCTGTCAACAAAGTAAATCTGAGACTATTTGATAATCCTAGGATCCACCTGCACTCACAGGCTTACTGAGAAATTCCATTTGAAGAGCAGAAAGTGCACATTATATACAGTTTTAGCCTAATTTAAGCACAATTGTCTCTTAATGTATACTCGTGTGTATTCGTAGTGTATATAACTAAACACCCGCAGCTCTTTCCCTGAGCGTTGCCCCGTCAAGCTCATCAGGGCTTTCCATCACTGTCCTTCATGGAGGGAGAGTCGGGGAATTTGGCATCCCCCCTCCCCCTCCTCCTCCTCCTCCTGCCCCTGTGGGGGAGGGGAGAGTCATACCTGGGGGCCCATGAATAGAGCCCTCAGGTAAAGCACTGTTGAAACAAATCTAAAGCTGCCTAATGACACGCACCGTGAAACTCTTCACAGGTCATTTACGCTGCTGACAGGCGGCTGCCACAGCGCTGCACACCTCCGCCACTCACTCCCACCTGTGTGTGTGTGTGTGTGTGTGTGTGTGTGTGTGTGTGTGTGTGTGTGTGTGTGTGTGTGTGTGTGTGTGTGTGTGTGTGTGTGTATTGTGAGACAAAGTTGTGGAGTGGAACGTAGATACACAAAATACACAAATACAGCAGGGGGAGAAGGCTGATGTATGTGCGATGTGTATTAGTCACACACTGTGAGCTGTGAAAATACAGGATGGGAAAGACATTAGAGACAATCTCTGCACCGGTTTGGTCAAGAAGGCAACAGCTACCGGAGCTTACGTTCCTAAAGACGGTTTAATTTATGAACGCCGTTCTTGGGGCTTTGTTTTGTAGAACTGTAGAAACCCTTGGAAACATTTTTGGGATCATAAATGCATTAGTAATCCTGCACACCAGTACGTCTGTATGCCTGCAGGTCCCATTACTCACTTCCGCCACTTCGACCTCACGCTGGGATAAGTGCAGAAAGGCGAGGAAGGAGAAAAAATGTTCACTAGTTGGAAGACAATACACTTCACTTCACTTTACTACACTGCACTGCACTACACACCCCTACACACCATTGCTATGTGCGCTTTGTTGCATAATTAATTTAAATCTGGAGAATAGGGGAGTATAATATGGGCCCAAAGAGCATGCATGGTTGGCAACAGAACACCTTAAGAACTACTTAGATTTTTACAGAATCTACATTTAAACAGAGAAGGAGACAATTAAACAATTTTACTTGAACATTTGTCAGACATATTAGTCATTGTAGAGCAGTTCTATCTCCTTTGATATACTGAGGTGTTGCCATTTTCCTGTTTTTTAGGGACTTTAACCTCAAGGCTCCTCCCTGTAGCCTGCAGATCTGCTCTGAGAAACAGGCATGTTCGCCAAAAGCAGAGCCACAGACTTCGGTAGCTTGCTAGTTTCACACGCACTAAAGAGCACAGATCTGTTTTTCCAGGGCAGCTTGGGAATCTCACAACCGTCGCTCCCCCTGTAATGAGCCTGTAATGAGTGAATGAGACTCTCGGAGATTGCGGAATATTGGCAGAAAAGTTGTTGAAACCCAACAACACTAAATCACTGTAGTCACACACTTGAGTACCAGCGTTGTGTTCCTTGGGCACGCATGGTAGCTTAGCGGTTTGAGAGGCGAGAGCCCAGGTTTAATCTCACATCTTAACAGGAATCCTCTCTGCTCAGGGGAAAAAGTTCTCGAGGAAGACGATGATTCTTTTCTAAGCTACTCTTTATTGCCACTGTCACTTCTGACTGTCTGGCTCTGCATGCAGCCAGACTCTCAGCGGCGAATGACAATCCCGATTGAGGGAGAAGGTACGGATAAACAGGTACCAGTAAATAGCCGCCACCATGTTTTGCTGATAGACGCCGTGCTCGCCCTGCTGTTGTGTTACAGCACAGACACACACGCTCCAAAGTAAATAAGTAAATCATGTGCTCTATTTTTAAAGTCGATTTTACGGACAAAGTGATCCCATACATGCTGAAAGGTTGTTTAAAGCCATTTTGCTGCTAGAAATGTTGCAGCAAATGTTTACATGGCTGAGGAACAGTGGAGCCTTTGATTCCAGCTGTGCTGTAGCCGACGCCCAGATGTGTAGTTTATGCATCTAAGTAAGTGATAATGCTGCTGATAGAAAAATTACATCAGATGGAGAAAAAGAATCCCACAATGCAAAGCAGAGCAGCGTTTGTTCCTATTAGTTTTCATATGTGAAGACATTTTAAGTGCAGTCAAATGATCAATTGGCAACCAAATAACTGCAGTATCTCCAAATTTTCCGTCAGTTTGCTGCATATTCTCTGCAAATCTTCCCTAATGCATCCAGTGACGCAACACGCTCCTCTCCATCATGTGCTTTCTCCTTCTCAAAATTGTTACCACGCCGCCCCAGATCCCTTCCCAAATCCAATTAACGTCTCCACACATCACTTTCAAGCGGCAAATTCTCCTCTTCCAAAAAATGAAAACATTCACATAAGAAAAGACAGTTTAAACAGGTGCCATGGTAACATAATCGTCACTGCGGCAATTACTGCCTTATGCCTGACGAGCAGCCATAAATCATTCTCTCTCCCACAAAGAGGACGTTGTGGAGCTACACTCCCATCCAATAATCAGAAATTGCCCCGTGCGCGCTGTGACGAGTGGGCGCTGAAACGGCCCATTCTTCTGTTTCGTGGACGATATTCGGCTCTCTATGGCCACATTACGGGGGGATCCTTCAGCGAGCGCTATATTGTACCTGCTCAACACCTGTTAGCTTTAGAAGGGTTTCATCAGATAGTTGAAATAAATACTAGTCATCATCATAACCATAATCATAGTCATAAAACCAGGGGCCTTTATGCTGTTGCCAAATTGCTCTGCCATCTGATTTACAGTCGGACTGGTGGAGAGGGGAAACAGACAGGGCATGGAGGAGTACAGGGCCAATTACATGCATGGAACGGACTAAAGACGTAGATACACACACCTGCAGACCACCCCTCTCACACACACCCACACAAACACACACACACACACCTGGGAACTGTGCTCTCACAGGCATGCAGAGGGTGGGAATGGGCTCAGGGGAAGAACAGTGAGGAATTCTCCTGGGATTACAAAGATGAACATTGTACCACGCTCTCACTCACACACACACACAATACACCAGGTGAGTGGAGAGATAAGAGGCCAGAGGACAAATTAGCCCCTTTATTAAAATAATCCCTCATGTCTCATATAATGTGTGAGTAAATTGCACACTTTCGCTTCTCTCCTTTGGTTGTAAACACACACACTGTGACAGTACAATGAAAGAGGGAAAAACCTTCTTTCATGTCTCAACACACCTGGCCGATGGCTGTGTGAAGGCAAATAACGTAGAAGAAGAACTTCTTTAATAGCGTCATGTTTAATTGTGCCTATTTTCATTGACAAATCATACACAGTTACATTAAAAAGCTCCACATACATGTGTTAAGATTGTGGCAATGTTTTTGTCAGACTTCAACTAAAAATGATGCTGAAAATTTAAGGCACATAGTTTCTCGGATGTACAGCGACTGAAAAACAAAACTACTCCCTAACAAAACTAAGATGGATCTATTAAGTTATAACAAAAACAAATAAGACAAAACAAGCAAAAAGAGCTGAAATGAGTCGGGGGAGGGGAACAACAGGAAACTCAGCCGCTGTAGCTTTAAGCATTATTTCCTGGCTGAGTCAGCTGTTTGTTATCTCGTAGTCCTGATCGCACCGTCTTTCACGTAAACATCTTTATTATACATACGCAGGTAAAAAAAAGGCTTCTCTCTTCAGTCAGGGCAAACATACATAACGTCATCATCTAAACACAGAAACGTGAGCAGCAGCAGCCTTCATCCAAGACCAGTTTGATGGCGGGTTTTGTCGTTTCTGTGTTTGCGGGCGTGATAATGGCGTGGTCACGGTTTTGGGACGTTCTGCATCCGCAATCGTCTCCTGGCCAGGGCTTCCTGTTTCTTCCTCTCGATCTCAGCGGCTGAGCACTTGGCCACCGTCATCTTGCTGGTGACGAACACTGGCAAGGGAGAAAGGGGGGAAAAAGTGGAAAAATTAGAATGGAAACTCTCAACCGACGACGATAAGGGCGCTGACTTTAATGAGAAGGCAGGAGTGGGAAGTGGAAATCTGCCCCGGATCAGAGCTCGTGTCGCTGCTGTGATGTCCAACCCGAAAGACGAGGTTGTTCTGTAACGAGAAACAAGTGGGCGCCCAGAGTGAGGCCCGTTTGGATGGTGCCGCTAAGGAAAACACATCCCTCCCCCTGGTCCAGAACAGTCCTGCAGTTCATTGGGAACAGAGCTTCTTGAGGTTTGGACTCTTGACAACAAAACAAATCAAAGACTTGGTTGCGATGTTTACTTGCTTTGGGGAGAATAGTTTGTGATGCACACGGACTGAACTGTCTAAACTCATACAACAACATGTGACATCTGCTTTAGCTGTGAGGTTTCACTCTAACATGAACTCCAGTCTAACGGCAAAGTACAACAGATGCAGCGAGTTAAGCCAGAACCAAAACTATAAACGACTTAACACAGAGAGTAAGAATACAGAAGTTCCTTCAGTTGGGATCATCTTTGGTTATTTTGTTTATTCTTGTAGTGGATTTAGCATTTTTAAGGCGTTCGCTCCAATTCTTGACGTGTCTATTTTCAAGCATGAAGTACCTGTACACACATTTCTTTCACCGTCTAGTTTGGTACTTAACTGTCAAATGTGTGTGGGACTGCTAGGTTTATTTGACCGTTTCCTATTTGGAAGAGTTTAAGTGTGGATCTGTCCTGCCAAACGTCCCTAAAACCATGAATAGTGAGACGCGACCTGCCTCAGAGCTAATACTGTCACCCAGCAGCTCAGGAGACGGACACAGTTTACCTTTGTTGCTGGTTGTGGCGCTGTCAGACAGGTTCCTCTTGAAGGCCGTGTGCTGGGGCTTGGACTTCTGCGGTGGCCCAGCTGTCACCGTGTGAGGCCGCGTATCCGGAGTTCCAGGGGAATTCGTAGCCTGATTGAACGTGCCCAGATTCACGTGACCTCCCGGGAGACTCTGAGCCAGCCGTGAGTCGCTCCTGCCGCCTGTGAACGGAACGTTCCACCCTTGGTAGTTTGCAGGGTTGCAGACTGAACCCGGTAACGAGTTAGAACGAACAAAAGTACCTGATGACTCCCTTTTAGTGCTGGCGCCCGTGTTGATGCACCGGGCCGTCTCGATCGGCACAGGCGCAGTGCTTGTCGGCTGTTTGTCTACAGTTTCTTGTTTTTCTACTGAGTTACTGAGGCTGGCTTGCAGGGACTGACTGTTGGAGAGCTTCTCTATGACGTCACATACCTGGTAAAGCAACTCATCATCCTCCCCATCACCCCACAAACAGTCTGAGAAAGTGTCTTCAACTGAATCTGTAGCTGTAACACCCAGCTTCACTCCCCGATCCTGAGAGGCCGGCTTGTCTGGCTGAGGAGGAGTAGACGTCGTTGAGGCTGAGGATGTTTTTGTGGTAGATTTCTGGTCAGACATGTGGGATTTAGACGACTGTTGTACAGAAAACATTGACTTAGAAGCCTCTTTCCTCACAGTTGTCTTGGTCTGGAAATGAGGGTTGGGCTCCAACTTGAAAGTGCTTCGGTTTGTAGTTTTTGGTTTGGGACACAGCTGCTGCAAGGCACTGGAGCCTGGCTGGACGGGGGGGCCGGGGACTCTACTGGCAGCAGGCTTACATACAGATGTGAGCTGAGCAGTGTTCATTTTACCGTTGGACTCAGAGGCAGTTTTATGCATAGTGCTGCTGTTGGTCAGTGCCAACACGAAAGAGTCGTTCACCAAGTCGTCATTCTCCCAGTCGTCATCAAAGTCGTCACACGCGTTTGCACTGGAGCCTCTGGACCCTGAGTCTGGTGCTTTAAGTGCAGCTGAACCAGACTTAGGCTCGGGCTGATGAGGCCTGGCTAAAGTCTGGGTCTGTGCTATCATATCTTGTGAACAAGCAGATGCAGTGGAGCTCTGACTCAGCCGGCCGCTGATCGCCTGAGTGGAGCTGTCGAACAGAGCGTGCAGCTCTGCCTCCACTCGGTCTGATGACGATGAGATAGAACATTTCAGGTTCTTTTCTGTGCTTGGAAGTGCTGTTTCAGTCTGTTTGGAATAAGAGGAGGTCGCAGGTTCGCTGACATTGCTGTTGGTGACCTTCTGCTGTTCTGACGACTCCTTGTCTTGCTGCATGTTCTGATCAAACTGCTTGGCCAGTTTCAGGAGGTCGTCCACACTGTTATGCCTGTGGGGAGCAAAGAACAGGACAGAAAATAGGACGAAAAAATTAAAGGCAGGCACAACTAATTGGAGATGAAAAAGAGGAGCTGATGTTGGTCAGTGGCTTTCTGAACAAACCAGCTGCAGCCACGTTTGTTCAGAATGAAAACCTGCTGACTCTGAGCTCTGA
Source organism: Genypterus blacodes (assembly GCF_046128005.1). NCBI lineage: Eukaryota > Metazoa > Chordata > Actinopteri > Ophidiiformes > Ophidiidae > Genypterus > Genypterus blacodes. The sequence goes on along the minus strand of NW_027466995.1, from coordinate 111,100 downwards.
GCTGCTGCTCAACAAAGCATGAATATTGCGTTTGCTAATTTAGGGTGCTAATATACAACATTGTGGGGGGTAACTGGGTCAATACATCAATTACCGACCGAAAGGACTTCTTCTTGTTTCTGGGCTTGGGGATGTCTGGTGTGCATGGGACAGCGCTGTCTCCTATCCACTGCAGCAGTGGAGATTCAGAGCCCACTGGTTTCGCATCCTAGATCACACACAGACACAGCAATCGATGCATTTCCCTTATTATTCTTTATATTCGTCCTGAACATGTACACAGAAATATTGTTTCTTGAATGGTGCAACAATTCTATTCCATATACAGTATAGCCACGTGTTGCAGAAGCTCCTGACCTTTGGAGCGATACGGTTTGCAATATCTGATATTTCCACAACTCTGGTGTTCCTGTGCCCCTTGCCTAAGAAGAGAGAACAGAAGGTAAAAATAATATAACCACTTACTTGCTTTCATATTCATGGCTATGTCATAATTGTGTGTCTATACGCCTTCCTCTCCTTTACTCATGAGGTAATGTGAATGAGTAAAACTCTATAGGTTCACATGGCTTGATGAGTTTCTGTCACATGGTACCGACGAATAGAGAGACGATAACATATCAGAAAAGAGATGCACCTTTTGCTTGCAGGGGCGATGTGGAATCCCAGATGATATCTTGTGACACTTCTCCATCACCTGGTGAGTCCCCATTACTCAGGGCGGGGTATCCTCTGTTAGCCCTGCGCTTAGGACTGTGCAGCTCTGTGGGCCAAGCAGAGATCATCACTGTGATATCACATCAGCTTGACGAAGAGCACTGCAGTCAGGTTGATGTATAAATAATGGATGTAGTGCGTTTATTGCCTTCACCAAGCGGTTACACATTACATTTTGAGCTGATCCAATGATGATACTGAATGAGCAGCAACAGTTTCAAAGCATCTGACAGTTACAGGGATTAGATACAAACTGAAATGTGTAAATTACGTTCATTTCTTTCTCTTTATTTTCATATATTATCAGAACTGGACGTGTTTTTAAGTCTTCTCCTGCTTTGGAGGCGGTATGGTCTTTAATGACTGCACTTCTACTCTTTAATTATGCATTATATTTTATAGTAACGTAAACACAGCTACATAGAAACAACCTACATTAACTTGGGGATTGCATTTTATTGTTAAATGTTATTTAACTGTCATATTAATTGATACATTTGGGGGCTCGGTAGCTACTTGTGTGATGCGTTTAAGTACCTCAGGTGGTTCTTGTTTTAGAAGGAGGTTCTTGCACTCCTCCTTCTAAAACTTTTTGATATTACACAGTTGGGGTGCTATTAGATTATTAAAATATAACCTGAGTGACTGATCAGCTGTCGTGGGTGTCGCTGTTCAAAGGATCCTCACCTTTCCACACGGGTGAAGAAGTAGCCGCCGTGTTTTTAGTGCCGTGTGTGTGTTTGGAAGCGTTCCTCCACAAATCAGTGGGGCGAGCAGCAGCATCACGTCGCTCCGACATCTTTGTCTAAAGCTTCACTTCTCCTCCACATTATCTTCACACCGGCTCGAAGGCGCTAAATCAGTGCGGGGAGAAACTTTACGATATGCTTATGCGCTCCAAAGCACTTTGTTGTTTTTCCGTTTTCCCCCAATTCATCAGCGACACACCGCCATGTTGGCTCATGACGTCACGGATCTACGGGTGCCGATTGGGTTTGTCGAACTTTCTTTCTCGCTCGCTGTAGTTTCCTTCGTTGTCTTTGTAACTCTACACACAACGAGATCAGCAAGATTTTCTACAATTACATGTTATTATCAGATCAAAGTAATAGTATTAGTAATCACTGATATAATTGTTATTATTATCTTAAAGTTTAAAAATGTTATTAAGCTAATTTTTGATCAAATGCTTCAAACGTGCTTGACCAAACCAAACACTAAACGGGTCAATTTGGATATCAAGACCATAGTAATTATATTTATAATTAATAAACAAACAAACAAACAAGTGGGAGTGGTCTGGTTTGAGGGAGAGGTTTGATTTTTCTGACATGAATTATATATTCTATATATTGTCGATAAAAGTTTAAAAGAATGCCTAACAAATCTGAACACTGTCTAAAATGTGACTATGTCATATTTTAAAACAAATTTGAGGCTCTAAGTTTTTGATAACTTTGATAAATTTTCCTCTAAATAAATTAATTTACAGAATTGGAGCAGCAGATCTGAAGGTATTCTCCTGTGCTCAACTTTGGTTCCAAAAACTTCATAAATATGCAGACATTACATTTCAGCTTGTACTAATCGTGACTTGGACAGATGCAAACAGTACTATAAATATTTTGGCAAATACTTCATAATAGCATTATTCTACTGAGAAGTTGTTTGCCTGATAATTGTTGCCAGGCTTCATTGGGCCTAAAGCATGTTTGTTTGTGGATGTCTTGTTGAAAATGTTGTGGGATTGTTGTCCAACTGACAGAAAAATCTGTAACATGTTTCACAAAAGTTTATAATCTGATTAAAGCAAATTTGTTGGAAACATTCACATTACACGGTTTTTGACAAAAATGCCACAAAACCCTGCAGTGAATCTGCCTGAATACTGAACTTCATAGGCTTGTGCATAGAGGGCAAAGGTCAGTATTGTGACTTTGACCAAATCTGGGCAAAATCACTTAAAATCCACACTTCTAACTACATATAAAACACATCTGTATCTCTGATGTACTCCATGCTTTAGAACTTGCTTTGAGACATTTTGAGGCTGATCTCATTTCGATTTGTCTTGATTTAGGCTGTTGTTGGCTTGTTAGCAAAGTCAATCTGTTGTTCTTGTGCTCTCCAGATAGTGAAAGGGATAATAAATGTGATCTTCAGAAATCTGCTTATTGATAAGTTGGAATGCAATGAAATGATTGCATTGTTGTACAGTTAGGCCTCCTTCTTCCCTCATGCTTAGGAAACTCTATCAGCATTAATCACTCACACTGGTTGTTTTGAGCTTGAACACAGTGCGGCCATTCTTATCTCAATCTTGTTATGGGACTCCACTAAACCTTATTAATGTAATTCCTTTGGTGCATGCTTCTCATACTCATACTCGGAATGAAATTTTAGATTTACCGATTTGACATTTCAACTGAATTATTAAATTGTGATGAGCGGTAACCGGTTACGCGCATGTGAGTTGATAGTTCCTGATAAGAATCTGAGTTGATGAAACGCGTCCAAGTTTCCACTGTCATCACACTCTTAACTGTGAGAGCTGAGGAACGCAGGTAAACAAAGAACGTCAGTGTAATTTGTTTAACTTAAGCACTTGGGAATTTGTTTCACTTATAGTTGCACACACTTTATATGTAAACATGTATTATATCTGAGCCAGAGGTAATGCTGGTCAGGAGCAATTGGGGATTTAAAACTGGAAAATCTCTAATTTACAGATTATTGTTTTTTTTAAGGCATCAATGCAGTGAGACATTTGTGACATCATGATTTTAAGTTTAAGCCATAATATGATGCTGATTTTATTTGCCATCTGCCGTCCACACGGAAATGAATTGGAGACATGGGACATGCAGAATGTCAGTGTGAGATCATTGCTGACATTCAGCAGAGCAATTTCCAGAATAAAGCACTAGATGGTGCTTGTATACTTCATTGGTATTTTGTGTGTGTATATGTGTGTGAGTGTGTGTGTGCGTATGAATTTGCGGGTGTGCGAGAGAGAGAGAGAGAGAGCGAGAAGTACAGTAGGTGATGTGAGTATAAGCAGCATGCAGACAGATTTGTGTGGAAAATGTCTTACTGAGGTGCTTTCCTGCTGCAATAATGTTTTGTAATACAAAACACACACACAAGCAACCCGCGGCGAATACTTGATTATACTTGATTCTGCTTGGATTGTTTTCATTTGGAAGCAGTTTATCAATGTAGAAAATTGGGGAAGCAAATCAACTGTGTTTCTTTGAGTGAAAGCCAGAAAAAGCTATGAACAGATGAGGAGTGTTCAGAACCAACAGCTGAATGGTTCAAACTGATTGTTCCACCAAAACGAACAGTGAAATTAAGTTTACGCTAAATTCACTGAGTGTTGAGGATGAAAGGTAACATAATTCATTTTGCTGTAAAACATGTTCTCATTTCAGATGCTAAAGGTGTTCACTTAAGCCTGCACCCTGTACGAGACGGCAAAGCTAAAGTAAAAGAGTTTCTGGTGAAGGAAGCTGAGCAATGTAGCAAGATCCACAAGCAGGTTTCTCAGGACTTTGTTGAGATAAACATCTGACATATACTGTATTTGTCAGGTGGCACAAACTCAGGCTGCTCATGTTGCTCTGTCTGCTCTGTGTCCTAGTAGTTTGTTTGTCAGCTTGCTCACATGTTGATTAGATAAGCTTTTGAAAACACATTGTTCATGTTTAGTCATGAAGTAAGAAAATAACAAACAGTAATAGTAAAAACCAGTAACACTAAATATAGTAGTTAGTAGTTATAGTAGAATTCCAGAGGCTGCCCCACTTTGACGGGAGTGGCTCATTCATTCATTCATTCATAACTGAGTATGTCTGTTGCCTTACGCATCATAGGGGGGAACACACACACATACACACACCGTGCAGCATATTTAAGCCTACAGGCCATTGTCATGTTAGCTGTTGTCCGTGTTGTTAAAGAGGTTAACTGGAACCGCCAGTACGGATGTAGCAGCGATTTAATCAACAGTTAGCTTCATTTCATGCCTCCCGTTAATGCATTCAGCTAATCTTGGGGGTATCCCCATTGCTCTGTCAAGCGAGCTGTGTCGTATCACACTGCCATGGTAATCCACGCTCGGGGGCTCTGTCGTCCTGCCCGTCTAAAAGTCAACATAACACCCTCTGTCAGACTGAATGCCACCGTTCTTTGGAAGTGATGGTCAGGCCACTGAATAAAGGGCATGAATCTGCCTCATTTCATTTAAATTGGAAGCATCAACCCTCTGTTGCCTTGTGTTCTACCTTCTCTCTGCCCCTGTCATAGAGGAAAAGGATTGCTGAAGGCTGCACAGGGAGGAGAGACGAGGAACAGTTTATCCCAGATTCTCCAAGCTAGCTTCATTCTTTCCCAGAAGCCTGTCCCTTCACCTAAACTACCTACCGCCTTCCTCTATTTATTGGTTACGCCTGGGTTGTTTAGAAGCAATTAAGGAGCTAATTGTAGAGATTTCTGAGGACTGGGTATTATAGTAAAACGTAAAGAGCTAATGGCTAATTGCCCAAGCAGCTGCTAGTGTTTATGAAGGAGGAGCAAAGATGCCAGGGGATCTCGCAGGCATAGACATTGATGAGGAGAAGGCATGTGTGTTTCCGTATGTGTGTGTATGTGTGTGTGATGTGTGTGTGTGTATGTGGGGGGGGGGCTCATCATTGCTGTGAATCCCAGTGATGCTTGATACTGGGCAGATGCCAGGTGAACAAGACAGGCGGGAGAATATGAAGCTAAACTCAGAATAGTGTCTGCATAAATAATAATCACCTCCGATGGCCTCTGGTGCTGCGTCTCTGAGGAGTCTGACATGTCTTCCGTGTTTGTATGTGAGGGGTATATCCCAATGTTTGTACCCACACACCCCCCCCTGCCTGTTCTGCCAGACCCCCCTTTGGGCTAGCAGTGCCTCGTGGATGACAGTTAGCATGTGGCAGAGCTCTCTGAAGTGGAAGGGATCCAGGATGCTGCGTTCCTGTGCCAGCTCTGCCAAGCTGGGATTTCACCCATTTCACAGTGTCTGCCAATGGCTGGGACTGTGAATGAAAGCATTTGAAACAATGCCTGCTTCTACAGTGTCAGATCAGTGGGCTTCAGCAGTGGCTAGATGCAGCCTAAGGTGCTTTTGGCGTCTATCTGAAAGAATCCCAACAGCCTTTTTGGTCACATGGGGGCAGGAAATGCTAAAGGGCATCCAACTGCACTCTCAACCAACACTGGATAGTTGAGACGAGACAAGAAAAGAGAGAATAGAACAGAACATCAAAGCAGCGAGGTCACCGTCTCAACACTCATCTTGAATATAGATCTGGGTTTCCGTTCCATTTATTTGCGAGCCAACACTGGTAACATTTCAGGATTATGAACAAGTCAGGCATTTACTGTACTTGGTGTTTCCTGTTTGAGAAACACAGTAGAAGAATGGCACAATACCTCACAGCACTTTGACACAAAGATCAAATGCACACAATACATTACACAAACAATTACATTGGACTATACTCCTGGGAAGGGAAGGTGTTCATCTGTACTGCTCTACTTCGAAACACAAATTTTTGCTCTTTATTAACACCATAGTGCAAAAGTAAATGTCAGACCACACACACAATATACGGTAGCTTAGCTTGTTAATGTATGACTCGGCTATCTAATTGTATCTAAATGTGTTCGAACAATTGTGTAAGTAGTTGAAGTCTTACTAAGAATTTCAGCCCATGAGCAAGTAGTCATTGGTGCTGCTGGCTTTTAATTAAATTTAAGTTAATTAAAACAGTGTTTGTGAGGATGTGAGAGGTGTGTGTGTACCTGTGCTTGACAGAAACTTTGAATCCTGCTGGTTATCCCCATTTATTCTTAATATTTCAGAAATCTGATTACATCTTTACCCTCTGTAGGCGTAACAGAATATAGGTACATATTTTTGTATCTTTATCACATTTTTGTGTCCTTATAACGTTACTTGCTTTGTGAGTATGAGGGGGAAAGGAAGCACGACCTCCATGCAGAAACAGCAGAAATAAGAAGTTTCAGTACCATACAAACTATGTGACTGATGCTGTCTCTGAAACAACCAGGAGGAAATTCAGCGAGTATCACTTTAAAGAAAAGGAATACCTTTTATTTTAAATTCTCCATCAGTTTTATTAGGCTAACCTCCAAAACTGAATGTCTGTAATGAAATAACATAATTTTAGTATATCCAATTAACCTCTGTCTCGGCCCCTTAGGGCTTCACTTAACATAGATTCCACTAAGGTTGTCTTAACTGCAGCCCTCCTTTAGGTGGAAGGCCTTTCTGTCACGTCGTCCACAGTCGCCATTTAAGCCTTAAACCGCAGTGTGTATGTATGTGTGTATGCATGTAGAGGTCATATAACATGAGAAAGAAGAAGCTGCTCTTGCAGGGTGAAGACACAGCAGCAAGGCTAAAAGTGCGAGTGCAGAGGGGCGGTGTGTGTGTGTGTGTATGTGTGTGTGTTGGCGTACAGCAGCCTACTTTGACTGCTCATTTATTCTGTTTATAATAGCAAAGCTGATGATAAATGTACCGCAGAGTGCACATGTGCTAAAATATTCATCAATTGGAGGCCCCTAATTTGCGAAGGAGGAAAACCAATAAATTCAGATGTGAGCGGCAGTCATGTTATATTTATATGAATATGCAAGACCATGGGTGGGACATTAAGATTAATTTGCCGTGTGTGCGCTTTTATCCAATTCTAATGTTCTGGCGTTAGACAGAGATGTGTGAGAGGGAGGTGAGAATGCGGGAAACAAGGAAGAGGCTTTGCTTTCATGTGATGGAGAAACTCTCTAATCATGTTGCTGAATTTGCGGGTGATATGTATGACTGCGATTAAAAAAAAAGACCTTTTATGATTAAAGGCAAAGTGGGAAACCTCTTTACAAACCTTAAAGTGAACAAAAACTGCCTGCTTGTATTTCTAATTTGTCGTTATCCTTGAAATAGCGCTAAGTTTCTTACTTAGAACAGAGGTGAATAATTCTGTGCATTCTAATTTCCTTTTTCTTCGCTTGTTTCGTCCGTCCTAATGTCCTTTGTCTTGCTCTCTCCCACTCTTTTCTTCGCCCTCTCTCTTTCCTCCTGGTGTGCTCTTGTCAGCGCCTTTCTCTGCTCAGGTGTGCGGCCGCCTGGAGGAGCGGGAGAAGGAGGAGGAAGAGGAGGAGGAGATGGGATTTCTCCAGCCCTACGTACCCTGCAGAGCCGCTCTCTCCTGGGGTAAGGATGACAGGAAGTCAGCCAGATGGCACAGAGCAGGTCTGCAGCATGTGACCTCCTCTCTGGAGAGGCAGGAAGCAAGGAGGAGAGGATGAGGAGGGAGGGAGGGGGGTGGGTGAAGGACAAGAGGTGAAGAGATGGAAGAAAGAGTAGAGCAGAATGAGCCACATTGTGTTTGTACTGTTGTGTCTATTCAGCATTTAGTATCAGCAGTGTCACACACTTCACACAATATGTGAGTGTGTTAAAATCTGATTTCATAAACTATTCTGATTTCATGACAATCTTCTAACCCGTGACTTTGAAACACACACACACATATACACACACTTCACTTCATCTCACCCGGCACGAGTTAACAGCCACGTTTTGCTCTCAACATCCTCAGTGTAAACAGGAAAAAATAAACCGACAAATTCCCCCACTTATTATTAACATTCCCATGCAGGCACAGATTTGCTCATCACGTTGCGCAAACTTGCAGATTGTACACAACTCCCAATCCTACCCAGAACCACCCTCACCCTCACCCTCACCCTCGGCCTCACCCGCCCCTCCCTCCCTCCCCCTCCTGCCTGGGGTTGCCTTTGATCTCTATTTGGCCTCAGTAGAAGTCTTGTACACAGTCATTTTCATACGGAGGCTTTGAACGTGCTGATGGAGGACCCGTCGCTGCCTCTGCCACCGCCGCTGCCGCCGCCTCGCTCCACTTTTATCCTACGATCTCTTTTCCCCTCGGAGTCCGGAGAGCATATGGCGAACACCCCTCGTCGGGGTTTCCCTTTACAACGGGAGGGATCGCCCCCTCGTAGCATCTACCTATTCCCTAACTCCTGCTGTCACTCTGGGTTTGGGAGTGTTAGAAATGAGTTACGCTGACAGCAAGAGGCCGTTCAGTATAAATGTCAAATCTACAATCGAGCCTGAGAAACACTAAACTAAACTATTTTTGAACTACCAACTATCTTGTTCCCCCTGTCCTCCTTTCCTGTTCCTGTTGGGGTATTTATATAGTTGCGGCATCAGATTTAACATCCCCGCAGCGTTAAAGCCTCTTAACATATTCGATATAAGGACGGAAAACCGAATTTACCCATTTATTGTTTTCCATTTCCGCGAACGCGTTCTAGGACATAAAGATCGCCTTTCTACCTCGGCTCTTTCACTTTGCTGAAACAGAAACCTGCCCATTGTTCGGTAACAGAGAGCCACAGTCTTTTGGTCTCCGCGTCTCGAACCGAGGAGGAGGTCACCCGCTGCCAAAACGTCTGTCACGCCGACACAACAACCAGAGCAGATCCACCGTATCGCAGGTTCGTTGTCAAAGAGCTCCGATCAAATGAATGCCCTTTGAAAACCGACGTTCCCCCTGATGTTCACACAGAGTTCACTTTGAGGGTTGTGTTACCCCCCTTCTGTGACGGTTTGTGTAAAGGAGACAAAGATCTGACAAAGCAGTTAATGAAATCTCCAAAAAGAGCGATAATCGCAGGAAAAACCTTTTGTATTCGCTTTTAATTAATGTCAAAGAAATCCTCACTATAATTGAAGATATAAGGATTAAAATGTCTCCATATGCCTATAACATCAAACAAATCCACCTTAAAAGTAAGAAGAAACTATCTAGACTCTATGTAGATTTGATTTCTTTGCTTTCCGGGGATATTATGTGTTTTATTGTTCAATCTTTTCCTCGTGAGCTTTGTTTCCCTGTAAGTAAACGAAACAACAACACATCTGTACAGCATTTATCTTATTACATTTACCTGCTCCGAGCCGTTGTCTTTCTCTTTTGCTCGCGTGCTAAACCACTGCCGGGGTTGTTTTCATGCTGTTTTATCTTAAATACATTCTTCCCAGATTGTTCAGCCCTCAAAACTGGTAATTACCATAGATTATCACCACCATGAGCTCCACCGCCAGGGTTGCCATGTTTGAGGTAATTATATCACTCCCAAGTTGTCGGTGTAATCACTTAGCAGCGGAGCAGCTCTGCCTTCGTGGGAGCTTTGACGCAAACAGAGAAACATTTCAAATCCTCCCTTTGGCGTCTGGTTTATGCAGATGAAAATATTCCCAAAAACAAAAGCCTGTTTGGTTCATTTATTGCCTGTGCGTGTGCGTCATTGTTTTGATATTTGAGTCCATGTATGTGTAAGAGAAACATACTTCAAGCCTTTTCCTCGTCGCTGTAACACAGTGTTCTGCTGTGACTGAGGTGTTTATTATCAGGTTTTCTCTGTGATCAAAATACTGTTAGAAAATCAATTTAATGGTTTTAGCTTTTTGTGAGAAATGTGAAAAAATATGAGCAAGAGTACGAGAGGAAACTGTCCTACTCCTGCAACATCTGATCAGAGTTTCATGCTTCTGACAGAAAGACATTTTAAAACGTCAACAAATAGTAATTGTATTTCCTGTCTCTGTCTCTATCCCTGTCCCTGTCCCTGCCCCTGTCCCTGTCCCTATTGTAGATACAGCTACCCATTTCTGGCAAACTTCCATTCAAAATATCTTTATTAACAAAAGCGAATGGAGCCGGGATCACAAGGCCTGCATGGTGCTTTTCAACTTAAGCCGGTGTGTTTTTATCTCCCAAATGTGTCCCAGCTGTATGGACGTGCTGCATGGACTCCACCTGGTCGGATAGTTGTGACTGAGCTCTGATCCCATGATGAGGTCATGTTGGGCTCAGATCACAGTCAGTCTGAGTCTGAGCTCACCTGGATAAGCTGTCAGGGTGGAGATTGTGTTGCCAGGTGTAAATGGGTTCATAAGTGAAACCAGCAACTCAGCAGACAGTTGAAATGAGTTTCAAACTGAAACTGAGGCTTTGCTTCATATTCCCCCTTTGAGTCGACGGTCAGACAACTTACATGTCTTAAAGAAACGTACGTCTGAATTCCGGATTGACACTTGGCGCTGTCATCTTCCCTCTGCCTTCACTCTGAGCACGTTTGAGGCTTTTTTTGGATGATAAACAGTAACAGCCACGTTGAGACACATCAGAGGCTTCCTTTACACACACACACCATTATCATTCCAGCGCTTATTTCAGCGGACTGTGATATTGTGCTACGTTTCTGTGTTTGGCGTTGTGTGTTTCCATCGCGCCAGCTGTTGGGTTATTTATAACTGTGGTTGCCGATCTAAATGAGCTAGTAATTAGGCAGCAATGCTTTTGAGGAGGCATCAGCTCCCTCCCATGCGTCCATCCCTCCCTCCCTCCCTTCCTACATGTCTCCCACTCGCCATCCCTCCCTCTCTCTCTCCTCCTCTCTCTCTTAGCTGTTCTCAAACACACCAGGAGTTACAAGCGAGAGATAAAGGGGAGACTTGACTTCACTGAATAATTGAAGGAGTTTTTACAAGTGTAACAGCTCGCTATCTGACCCTCTGAAGGCGACACGCTGGGCTCTATCAGAGCTCAACAGACATGCGCACACACACACACACTCAGACACACACACACACACACACACAGACACACACACTTTCAGGGTTACCAAGGTAAGCTTGCTATTGTGCACAAGACGCATATGCAAACACACTGAATGCAGACACACAGGCCTCATCCTCTTACCTCTTTATCTCTCTCTCACACACACATACACACACACAGACAGAATCATATTTCATTAGATTTTGCCTTAAAAAGCCAGCAGTCATCTCTTGGTGGTAGCAGGTTTCTAACGTGATGCTGACAGGCGGAGGCGTCGCTCTGTAATCTCTCCAATGAGAACAACAAAGCCAAACTACTGTTGTGGCTCCGACACACACCAGAGGAGCCGTGTTTGTGTGTTTTCCCTTAACTCCGACATCACAACAAATTCAGTCCAGAAAGAAGGTAAAATGCCTGTGAGCGGAGTCTGGCCCCCCCCAGCCCCCCTGCCCCCCTCCTCCCTGCTGAGCACCCCTGCACCTCATGCTAATTCCCAACTTTCAAAGCATGTAAACTTTATCTAATTATACACAAGTCGACGGACTCCCTCTCGCAGACTCCTGGCAGGTTGCGGTGTTAATTTATGAAAAACAAATCTGAAATATGCAGATGTCTTTTGTTTGAAGCAGCTGTTAGGGCCCTGTTGCCAGGTTTCAATCAGGCGATCTCGGGGGACACCCGCCCCGCCGCGTGTCTGTGTGTGTGTGTGTGCGATCTGCGGCCAAGGCCCTGCCGTTTGATGTCTGACAGGGACAGAGGTATGAGACATATACACGGGGGCTCGCTCACAGCTAGGGTGCAGTCAGTGTGTGTGTGTGTGTGTGTGTGTGTGTGTGTGTGAGAGAGAGAGATGAGAACTGATGAGGTATCCTGATTGATAAATATTTGGTAAAAAATGTCATTTTCCCGCCAATGTTTCATCACAGCACGTAAGGGTCAGAGGAGACATTTTGGAATGACATCCATCACATGAAGAAGAGTCAATCACAGTCATAGATTACATATCAATCCGTTTGAAGCCGCTATTGATCCCTAATCAAATGCCGTCTTACCCCAAAAACGCTCCAGTTAGAAAAACGCACGGATGAAAGCCGGACGACGTTGGATGACGGGAATCTGGTTTCGGTCGGCCAAGTTGTAACCGTGGGGATGCCAGGGCGTATTTGCATTGAGCGTGTTCTGACAAACGCTGTCAGCTGCACTCATTGCTAATTTATGACGCTCATTAAGCAACGTGGAACACACCAAAAAAAAAATGGAGCAATTATCATTTATCTTGATATATTATTTACCAGGGATCATTTTCCTGCTTGGTTGGGGACTGGAGTGAGAGAGACGGAGGGGAGGAGGAATGTGTGTGTGTGTGTGTGTGTGTGTGTGTGTGTGTGGTGGGGGGGTTAAGGGAAGGAGGACCATAGGGGTTTTGAGACAGCTGGCATTAGGAGACAGAGAGGAGGAGAGAGAGTGTGTGTGTGTGTGATGAGCATGCTTGAAGTGATTCTATCTTATTTTATTTAAGTATCTATTTCAGTACACATCTCACATATATAAAAAACGTAAACCTGTCATTTAGATCCACAACACACCGGTTCTACTGAGGCCAACATTACAAACACATATACTTTATGCTTTTCACCTCTTTGGTATCATGCAGAATGTGGCAGATGTGTAAATGTGAGCAGTTCCTATGGTAACGCATAAAGGACGAGATATCTTTTGACATGAAGTGTTTGATAAACCGAATGTCTTCCTGGTATAACACGTCGTCTTCTGTTATGTTCTGAATATAAAAGTATAAAAAGTATAAATGTGTCATATCAGACGAGCCGATCGTATTGATTAGACCAGAGTCAGAGGACTTCTTATTGACTCAACCTTGCCATAGTCAAATTGATAAAAAGTCGACTGATTGATCTGAAATTCTAAAAATAATGTGATAGTGTGTTTTAATTTCTTCCCTACACACAGAAACACACAGTGTGTCGTATGGAATCTGGATTAGAAGAGATATAGGTTAAAATATAAAGATTGTCCAGTAAATGTGATTGAATTGGTCATTATTAAAGGCGTAACAGTTTAAAACACAGTAATATTCTCTATAGGGAAGTAAACATGTTCATTTTAACACATTATTGTAGGTCCATAAGCTTTGTTGTGGCCTGTGGGTCACGTTTGGAATCCAATCCACTGTGATGACTTCATAGCACACAGATCAGGAGGAAGGATGCGGCGCTTCCATGGCGATTAGAGCCAAATGTTTTAATTGTTTCCCCCCAGCGTGTTTATTCTCTCCTGCAAAGTAAAAACAGGAAATAAACGCAAGCAGAGCGACTCCGGGGAGGACGAAAACACACAGAACTTACAGGAAATATGGTTTTAATTTGGAGGCACATTAAGAGCACAACTGGTGTGAGATAGAAGCTTCCAGATTCCCCCTAAGAGATCATAATTAATCTTACGCTGATGCCAAACACTTAGTGAGACGCTTCACGTTTATGTGCAGGCGGAGAAAGTCGTCCCCTCTCCCCTCCCCCTCCCCCCACCAGTTTATTTACTGAAATGGATCAGAATGGAAGGAAAGTCTTGGGAGGTTGATTACAGAGGAACTTTTGTCAAACAGTTAATTACGGACGTGTTTATGCAAACTCTCCGTCTCTGCGAGTGTCGTGGATGGAGCTCATCTCCTCGCCGTGGCTCTCTGCTCCTCATTACGCCGGCCCGGCTGCTCGTCATAACAATGTCACCGCCGTAATTAACGCCAGGAACCTTTTCAGACCCGCGCCTCGCTTTACTCTCCCTTCCTCTCCCGCTCTTCCTCTGTCTGTCTCGCCGTTGTCTTTCTTTCTCTTGTCTTTCCTTTCATCCTCCCCCGCTCCTCCCTTTCTCTCTCCTCCTTTCTTTCTTCTTTTTTTTTCTCCCTCTCTCACTTTTTTTTCGCTGCTTTTTGCATCTCCAAGTTTCTTCCTCCCTTTGTGGCGTGGTGACAGATGCCTAATTGAATGATGAATGTCCCTTTATTATGCTCTAATTGAACTGCCAGCTCTTTGATTGGCTCGCCCTCGTGCCGCCGGGCTCCTCTCATTGGTCGGGGGGGATCAGGGGTGAGGGTTTGGGGGGGTAGGGGGTGGCAGGGTGGCGTTGGGGGGGTTGATGACTGCGAGTGGCGGCTGGCAGCAACGGCGGCCCTGCTCTCCATCTGTCTCCTCACACACACACACACACACACAGACATACACACACACACACAGAGCCATCACCCTAACCTTTCCTTTCACCTCTCACACAAGAGAATGATGTGTGTATGTTAATATTTATTTCCTTATGTTTTGTACTTAAATACATTTTTGAGGTCACTTTGTCATAAATGATAATAAGTCAAATGTTGACCTTTATATGTACAGTATATATTTATTTATCACACTGTACTTCTTTATGCCACTAACTTGATCTGACAGCCTGAGTGACTTTAATATAACATCCTTAAAGCTCTTTCACCTCCACAGAGGTCAGGGGTCATTTGCAGGGGCTCAGAAACTCCAATTGATGAGTTTAAGTATTATCTTAAATCAAACCGTTTCATTCTTTCTGTCCAAATTCTAGTAAAATTGTGGAATATAGATTTAGTTGGACGGGTAGTACAGTATTCTGTTTCTGTGTTTACTACTTAGAATACACAAAGTGGTTTCTCTTTTGTACTTTTTGTTTCTTTCTGGTTGCACTTTGTGATGTGTCTCAAATCAGCTACCACCAACCTCCCCTCCCCCCCTTCAACCATCTCACTGACACAAACACACTATCTCTCTCTCACAGGCCATCAAACACACAGACATACACACACACACACACACACATTTAATCTCACACACAACCAAGGACACGTACATGCACTCATACGCACAGAGACACGGACGATCTACATCCAAACACTCACAGACACACATTAATACACACTTTACACCAGACACGTACCTACATACACCGGCACACACACACACACACACACACACACACACACACACACACACACAAAAACACACACACACACACACACACACACACACTGGTGGGTGTCTTGGGCAGACCCTGACCTGACAAGCGGGCGATGAAGATTAATGCGTCCTCTCTGACTGACAGGCTGGGGAATTGAAGGGCAGAGGGCCTCGTTAATCAAGAGCCTGACAGGTGCCATTCAGGCCCTCTGAACAACTGCAGCTCACACACACACACACACACACACACACACACACACAAAGGCACAAACACAGAGAGGATGAAGGCCTCACTCCACTCCATCACTATCCGCACTTCTTCCTCCTTTTTTTCCCCTGATTCCCATCCGCTTTTTCTCTTTCCGGTCGAGCAGCTCGGCGTTAAGCACAAGCAGACTTAATCACGCAGCGCCCCAGAATTAAAACTCATTCCTCAGTGCTGCCGGGGACCCAAATAAGAAAATCAATCGGGCGCTTGGCAGGCCTGCCCGTACTCGCTGACTGCGGGGTCTTTTTTCGCCGCTCTCATTCTGCCGAGGCCTTGGAGCTGGAGGAGCCCGAGCAGGCGGGTGAGGGGGGGAGGAGGGGTGGGGAGGCAAGGGTGAGGGGCGGGGGGGGACTCGCTTTACGGCGCGATCATTCATTATAATTTACCAATAACGCCAAGTCCCAGGATCATTACCAGCCAACCATTAATGATTAATTTTCTAATTCTGCCTGCAATAATTCTTTGGATTCCGGTCCAGAGGAGTGGAGAGGGGAGGGGGGGAAGAAGGGTGTGTGTGTGTGTGTGTGCGGGGGGGTATTCTCTATATTATCACTGCTTAAATAACCTGAATTAATATAGATATGGATTACAAAAGCAGAAATAGCGGCCATGCTTTCTCTGCTTAGGTTTAGTAAGGAGGCAGAAATGGACGGATCTCAATGTTGAGACGCCAGATGTGAGATTTTGTGTGGAGTCTTCCTCTTAACCAGGATCAATGCAAACATACACAGTCAGTGTTTTGTTCCAGTAGGCAACTAATGAATCCTTACAATGATTCCTCAGCATCAACATACACAAATATTTGACTAATTTGAGTTATAAATGCGAAAATCTGCATCCATTCACTTTGAGTTTGTTCATTTCTTCTCCCTGCAAGAAAACAAAGACCTTAAATGTCTTAACCTGCCTCTGATTGCAACACTTTTTAGAATATAGTTTCGTTTTTTAGCTGCTGCTTTTATTAGCTAATGGAACTTAATATTTCATGAGCTATTAATGGAAGCGGGGCTCCTAATTAGTATTGTGTCAGAGAAACAGTGGCATGCGTCTTCATTAGGCATCAGCGCCGAGTCTTTTCATCTTCATTACGACCGCGCCGCCTCGTTTTTCACTCTCTTATTATGCCTTTGTTTTTGTTAGCTCGCTTGTCACCGCGTGCTCGTTATGCGGCGGGATGGCAGTCGTCAGCTAACAGCGGCGGGCGGGGAAACGCCGCCATTTGTAAAGACGTTAATGCCGCTCACCAATCAGCTCCCGGATTCTCGCGATTTCAAGGTGCTGCGGATCCTTCAGTGCAGTCTTAAGCTCCAAACACACTGCATAGAGATGAGGACGTTGTTCAGCGCGTTCTCATCATTCAGCATGTACGATCACGCCGCTGATGACAGACAAGACTATTGACCTTTGAACGTTCCACGGTTGTACTTTAAATGCCAAACCAGCGTGTAATAAACTCGGCCTGTAGATGTTGTTTTGATAAGACGCTACTTTTCCCCTTGATACCCGCGATGACATTATCACCTGAGAACAAAGCGTGACACGCAGCCCTAAATATCCCTCCGTAACCTTGACGATCCATCACTTTAAACAACACCAACCAACATCATCTCTCTTTCTTCTTCTTCTTCTTTTTTTATACTTTCAGCAAGTTATGTGCGACTGTTACTGAGTTTATCGCCGTTCATATCTGGGGAAACGCGAGCGACAATTTCCCCACCGCCCAAAGGCCTCAAGGGCGCCCGTCATTGCGAGGGAGCCGTTGCTGGCGATTCATGGGGCCTCTATTTCCAGTTGTATTATCTTAATTGTCCTGGCAAGTATGTTCAGCGGTTATATTATCAATTTATGGCCCCTCTTGCCACCCCATTAATCCAGCAGTTAAAACACTGTAACCAGTAGCTTAAACTGGCTGTGAGAGGAGCATAAACCTTTTCTCAGTGTCGCCCGTGGCGTGGAGGGAAGATACCGAGACGCTCCTGCAGGAAGAGGAGGTGCCCAGTTTCTTCAATGTTTTTTTTATGAAGACATCACTGGCGGAGACATCTGTTGCTGTTAAATTACCATTCGTTATTTTGTCTTGTTAATGTAATATAGAGGCGATATAGGGAAGCGTCGTCTCTGCTGCTGCCATGGCGACGGACGGCTCGTACGGCTGATAAAGAGCCCGCGGCAAAGTTAGTCAGGCACGTCGTCGCGTATTTGGTTGAGGATCGTAAAAAATATTAGTTACTCCAAATAAAAGTTTAAAATATGGAAGTAATGATGTAATATTCTTCTTGTTTTGATTCTTTGTGTGTCCACAGTAACAAAGTGAGTGATGTTGTTTTGGCAGAAAGTCCGTAATTAATCTGATAGGAAATCACCAAAGTCGATGTTTTTAGATGTAAGACAGCTATTTAATCAGATATGTCAGAACATCGTCAATGACTAATCAGAATTTAGTTTCCAGCTGATGTGTTTGAATGATTTCAGTCTCCATCAGTCAAAATATTAACCGACTCTGCTGGAATTGTGTTGTTAAACTTTCCATGTTGTGATCGCACAAAGGCGTCTGTACAGTTTGTAACTCTGCAGTCTGAAGCTGCTACTACGTGCTTAGACCTGTGAGTTCTCGTACACACATACATACACTCACACACACCCTGAGTCTCTAGGTGATGTCATATGCCATGGGTCAAAGGTCCAACGCCTGATCCAATTACAGGCTTGTCACATACTGCACATGATCCAGATGACTGCAGAGTCACTTTCTATTTTACCAAAGCTGCTTCTCCTCTGAGACTCATCCACAAATCAGCACCCAACAGCCGACATCAATCGTCTCAGGCATCATCAATTTACACTCTTAAATGCAGAAAAAAACACACAAACTAGCAATTTTTTTAAAGATTTTTTATATTGTACAGGTTGAGTTAAGCCCTTGTTTGACAAAGGATAAACACTGATCTTTAGATACTATAAGACATGCAGCCTTTTCTTCTGTTTAAAATGATTTGATTGGTTTTTTTGGTTTTAATTGTACTGAGGAGCCCGGAGAGTGAAAGGTTGGAGTCAATCAGGATGTTGGGTTTACATGGTTTCTAGGCCGCTGGTCCATTGGGAAGCTCAGACTCAGTTAAAGCATTTTCATGTTGTAATCTCATGTAAAAGCATTGCGTGATGAGATCCCCTGTGGGTCAGCAGACAAGCTTCCACTACAACTCAGATTTCCCTTTAAATTTCATATTTTGGGGATAAAATGATTTGAATAAATGATACATGAATGAATATAAAAACAAGGCAACCTGCGCATGAGTGTGTGTGTGTGTGTGTGTGTGTGTGTGTGTGTGTGTGTGTGTGTGTGTGTGTGTGTGTGTGTGTGTGTGTGTGTGTGTGTGTGTGTGTGTGTGTGTGTGTGTGTGTGTGTGTGTGTGTGTGTGTGTGTGTGTGTGTGTATGTGTGTGTGCACGTCGTCTACACTGCCTCCATCCCTTTTCCAACCTCGTCGCATCTCCAGGCTGAAAACTGCACCAGCAGTAATTGCCTGACCTTTACGGCAGCAAGATAGTCTCATTAAGCCTGATGGATAATGATGGCGCCTCTCCGTGCCGCGTGAACCTCTGTGATAATGAAACAACAGAACAGCCCCGCTGCTCCACCGGGGGGTCACAGGAGAAGGCTGATAACCCAGAGAGAGCAGCCCGTTGCTGGCTAACGACAAGACCCAGAGCCCCCAGCAGTATCACCCTTCTCCCGCACGTACACATGGGAGATTGCGGTGTCACCATAATGCGCCGTTCCCGTCGCCATTTCACATTCCTGGCTTTGATTTGAGACCTTGATATTCGGGTGTTGGTTGGCGCTTCCCAGTGAGGCAGATGAGTCAGTGGACAGTTAGAAAGTGTGAGTGTTTATATGCAAATTAAGCAAGAACAGCGCTGTCATTTTGAGCTAGAGCTCATTTAATTCCCTCTGTGTCTGGATACCATTTCCCCCCCAATCACTTTGCAATACGTCTTATATGTAATTAGATTTTTTCTTTTAATGTCCTACCAACTCGCCGCCCCGGCCAGTGAGGACAATCTAAATAAGAAGGCGCCAACATTTGTGGAGGATTATTTCCTGGTGCTGAGCGTTTCCTCCTGTGTGTTGTCAGGTGATTAACAAGGAGGCAGATTAGAACATTTCAGCCAACATCATCCAATTTAGAGAATTTCCTGTAAATAATTGATTTAAGACGAATGGAATAAACAGAATAGCACAGTTTCACGTTTTTTTTTTTTTTGAGTGTGAGCTGATCTCATTTTGAGTTCTTCACACTTTCTCAACATATCAAAATACTGTTTCTACTTTTGTGAGATATTAACTCCTGAAAAGTGACAAATCATCCATGATGGATTTAATATCTAATGTCTCATTGACTAACAGCATATGAAGCCAATCACACTTAACTCAGGCTTTTATAATGAGTCATTTTACACAATCCTAAAGAATTTCAGGAGGTTACAGAAGATTTTAATCTCTAATCAGGTTTAATCAGCCCAACTAATGGAAATTACAAATTGATGTTGAAGCTATTTAACGTATATTAATTAATAGCAACATGTCTTTACTTTACTACACTGAATGTATAGATGCCACCAGAATGAGTCATGATTTACTTTACATGTCATCTCAAGTCGTATAGCCCAAGTAAGTGTGACCTCTTCTGCTGGTATATAACTATTCAACCATGATGTGCTGCTCTATGGTTTCTAGATTCTGGATTACATTCAGAGTATATGTTAGTGTTGACATGAATCTATGTGAATGGGATCGAAATCTGCATTAAATATAAATTAATCTGAATTTAGCCCAGGTATGAGACACTGTCTATGTTACTCCCCTGCATACAAACGGCCTCGTTGAGGGATGTAATCTGATAGATGGGAGCAAACATGTCGTTTTCTTCTCCATTTACAGAGGAATTATTACGCCGGGGCGCCGCCATATTCTGATAGTGAATTGACGTGTATGCACAGATACACAAACACTCATAAAAGAGAGAAAAGACGAGCTCGCATACAGAGGAGCTTCCACGGCCATCACATCACTTTGCTTCTGCTCGTCAAACAGGCGAAACGTGGGCTGAAATTAACGACCAAAAGGTTCAAAGTGGGAGAGAAATGGCACTCCGTCATTTCTTCACACCGTGTCAGCCTAGAATTCGCACATGCGTGAGCAGGAAAACCGCGGCGTGTTTATCAAATTAGCTCCCCTCGAGCACACGAGTGTGTTCAGTGGTCAGTTAAAATCCATCTTCATTTGTAACATAATGGGGAAAACGTTGGCATTATGCATTTTTTGCGTGAAGAATTTCTTGGAGGGTGGTTAGACTCACTCAACGCACATCTGATGCAGCATGGAAGCGATTGTTTGCTCTTTCAAGTGAAGTCAATCAGAAAAAGTGTCCAAAAAGTCATAACAAGTGTATGTAGAGACTGATGTTTGTTTTTAAACAAACTAGTGAAGATAGCACTGGACTGTTCCACAAACCTATTAAAGAGGGCTTCAAATGTGCATTGATTGGAGCTTAAATCCAAGATTTCAGTGAAATAACGAGTATAAGATATCAGATTGTCTTGTTCTGCGTTTGTAGTCTTTGCTGCTGTATTTACTCGGCTTGGAGGAGTTTGGAGAGCTAGGAGGCAGGAGGAGAGCGAGCGAGGGAGCGGGGGAGAAGGTGAGGGGGTCGACCAGAGGGCAGATGTCCCAGCCAAGCAACCAAAGCCAGCAGGGGGTGCTGACATCCTGATAACCATGTGTTAAACCCCCTCCCCCTCCCCCTCCTTCTCCTCCTCTTCCTCTCTGGATGTGGGTTGTGGTCCACAGCTTCTCTTCTGGCTCTGGGAATATGTGGACACTGAAGCTTGTCGGATATTCAGAGTGTGAATGTGTGTGAGAGTGTGATCAGTTTTGACACATTTGCTTTCTGTCTGTTTTTCACAAATTATCAATAAGCTGTTTTTCAATACAGACAGAACAATTTAATCAGTAAATAGAACAAGAATAGAGCAGCAAGGAGTTTTGGTAATTTTCTTTTAATTAAGTATCTTTTTTAATTTTTAAAGATGTGAGTTTACGTTCGCGTGTGTAATTTGTTGGTCACGTCTTACATTGCTTGCTGTTCATGACAAACATGGTTGTGCAATGATCTAGGACATGTGTGTGAATGTGGTAATAAGGTGAAATATCAGGTCACATTTACCATTAAAGTGATCCATGCTTGATGAAAAAGCACATTAATCCTAAACAAAGCTTTAATTATTAGTCCATAAAATGCATTGATACTGCAGTAATAATGTGTTATTTTAATCATTATATAACTAAAGTAGATACTCACACACACATGTATAATTAATATACTTTAATAATCTAATTTGGTGTTTATTGAAACTATTCCTTACATAGTCAAAGCAATTAAATACAAATTAAGTTAAATATTTATTTAAAATTAAATTCTCAAAATTATTTAGAAGAAAAAGAAAGAAAAACTTTTTTTTAAAGACCCAAACACTATTAAAACAAAATGATCAAAGGTGCGTCCCGTGCTTTTAATTTGGTAATCCTCCATTTCCCCCGAAATCAGATCATTCTTAAATAATTTATTATTCTTTATTTAATGGTTGTTTTGTTTTAAAAAATAACCAATCAACCTACCTTTACTACTTCACTGATAGTTGAGGCTTTGTATTTATCACTAAGCTTTGGTGCTTTAATCGGTTCATATTCTGAACACGTAAAGTCTAAACTTATAAAAACTAAAATATTTGTGATGTCATTTGGTGATATTGTACGAGCCATTATAATTATTTCTGTTTGTGGATGAATTACAGCATCCATGCAATCATGAAATAATTTGCCATATTTGGACTCTTTATTATCTTACACATGAGATGCATTTAAATGTGCGCATTCATATTTTAGCTGCGTTATAGTCATATTTTGGTTTCTTTCATTCTTCTTTTGCTTTTGTAGCATTAAAAAGAAAGCAAGAATATAAGCGATAATGTTTTCAGATAATTTAGTTAATATTTTTATAATTTACATTTTCTTTAATTCGTCTTGTTGATTGATTCACGCAAAAAAATCAAAACAAATACAGACAAATATATTTTCCACGTTCCTGACGATTTTCCCATATTTCCAGGATTCCATCCTGCGTGCTGGACTGGAGTGTGTTGATGCGGCACCATGCAGCGCTCCTGTAAGGCTCTGGCTGTACACTGAGTGTTGTGTGTTATGTGCCAGCTGCAGGAGTGGGTTGGCAGTGCTGAGCTCCAGCCAAGCCAGGCAGGCTGGAGTGGATCAGCTCCATGATACTGAAACCCCCGGGGCCTCACACCCCAGGGAGGGGTCACAAGTTCAGCTCCCTCGTCTGGTCACACAGGAACACCGGGCCTCCTCTGTGTGTGTGTGTGTGTGTGTGTGTGTGTGTGTGTGTGTGTGTGTGTGTGTGTATGTGTGTCAGTGAGGGAAAGACTTTGATTGGGTCGCATAAAAGCAATAATTCAGTTAAATACAAACAACCCGATTACCTCACTTGTTATGTTGGAAACAATGTAAATCTGCGCGCCCCAATATTTTACTTTATACGTTTTTGTTTCGTGAACGCTAACCTCTCGTCTCAGAGTTTGCCGGCCCTGTTTGCGTTTCACATCATCTCCAATCTATTTCAACATAGCTGGGGTGTGTACATCATCGCACTGTTGAAATAGCTGCGTTACAAATACCCCCTGGTTCCCCTCAGAGGACAGCATGTAAAACATATCAGGACCTCTGTATATGTATTCAGTCTCTCCAGAGGTGAACGGTGCGATGGAAATGCCACGAGGCGAGCCCCCTTTCAAACTGTTTCATTGGGCTGCCCGCTGAGTGCTTATGGGTTCAAGGTTGTCATCTGCCACAATCTCCCAAACGCCGCCGCTGTTTGACTTTCACGTGGAGGTGCTAAAAGGAGCCTTAGAGGGGGTAATCCCTCTGTGGCAGGCATCCGTTTGGGTCATTGTAATATTGTAACTGGAGAGAAATACAAAGGGGGTTGAGTTACGGAGAATTCAACTGATATTAAAACGCTGACTGAGTTTCTCACTGGCTGCGTCTTGATTAGCTGACGATGATCGAGCCCAACTTGCAGCCTGGTTCTGCAGACAAGCGTGTGAAATGCACCACTGGCCAGAATAACTGCGACTTAATCTAAACAAGAAGCAATTTTCCTTTCATGTCTTGTGTAGATTGAAGGAAATTGCTTGAGTTTAATGTTTCTACGTGGGTTGCGTGTCTGGAGTCCCACTGTTCCCCCTTCTCAGCTTCTGGACTTCTCAATTTTCCTGCATATTTGATAGAGTTTGTGGTTATTTAATCATCATTTCAGACTGCGTGAATTGCTCTGATGTGGTAAACCCCCGCAGTCTTGCAGCAGGTAGAACAAACACACAGCCTTATGTGTAAATACTTTTATACGCAGACAGACTAGTATCTCAATATATGGACCCCTGCTGGGAGTCGGACAGCTCTGGCCATCAATCGCTCACAACTGCTCCTCCTCGTGAAGGAAGGAACATGCTTACCAGAGGCACCTCTCCAGTGATAGATATCCACAATACTTCACCGGCCAGACCTCTGCAAATAGAATACCCTGCTGTGCTAAAGAAAACAATGTGTTTCTGAGTAGCAAAATACAATCCATCACCAACTCCGTTAGGACCCAGGAATGGGAGGGAAGGAGGAAAGACGGGAGGCCAGAGAGTGTGCTCGGGTGGATATGGGGCTACCTGGTTTTCACATCACAGACTTTGGGGAGGAGAGGGGGGTAGAGGGATTTGCGGTGTCTTGAAGGGCCTCGCGCCACGAGTCCGGCACTGAAAAGGGCCGCGGCAGTTCACGGAGCTCCTCATGGAGGTGAAACTCGAATCAATGTCAGGGGGAGAAAAAAAAGGCAGGTTTAATCAATCGTCACCTGTGGCTGAGGTGAGAGGAGAGGAGAGGAAAGGAGGAATTTCTGGGAGATTAATTGTGCTCTTTAACTGGAGGCCTGATGCAAACAAGGAGGGATTCTTGCTCAGTGTGATTAGTTTGTGACACGGGTTTGTTTGTGTGGTTTGTGGGTTCATTCAAACATCTGGAGAGAAGATAAATGCAGATACAAATGCTCCTCCAGGATCCACCTCGGAAAGGTCTTCATTCCCATGGGTGGGGGGATGTTGACGTTTATATAATCGTCTACTTGGAGTAACTTGAGCTAAAAATTTATCAAGATCACGAGGGCTTCAGATGGGCCGAACATATCTTGACTTTGGGTTAGGGTTGGTAGGCTGAAACGGTTGCAAAAGCTCTGATCTAATATATTTTTCTAGATTTCCAGACATTATTGAATAATGCAAATGAATCCAAGCTTCATCTTCATTTCTGGCAACAATCCATATGTTTACATATGTGTGAAAAGTCGTGTGAACGCCATAACCAAACAGAACCTGGTGTGGATTTCCTCATTGACCTCCTCACCCTCCAACGCTGTGCATTTGGCGAAGGAGGAGGGAATTCTTTTAATCCATCCATGTTTCCTTCACAGCACAGACAGAAACCTCAGTACAGCGTGCGTGTTAAAGTATTGAAAGCTGCTGGGCTGTTGGCCAACTTGTTCTTCCGGCTGGATCCTCCCGCCCCGAATGTGGCAGAAATTCAAAATGGCCGCAGTGGGAGTAAAATCCTAAGCTCTGTGTAGTAATGAAACGAGTTGAGATTGCTTCGATTAATTAGCAGCCGGTCTCCCTGACACGCCAGCAACGCTTTTGCGACTGATTTCACTTTTCAAATCTGTGGGATGAAACTTTTCCGACACTACTCAGTGAAGGACAGACTATGACACGATCCGGCTTATTTTGATGACACACTTCTTATCCGACCGGGCCCATGAACATCCATTACGTCCCTCACCTACAGACCTCTGTATGGGAGACGGTAACCACTCTTGTCTCCTTACGTTCACCCCGATCGACCTCCTTTTTCATTTCCTGTGAGAGCCCTCCACCAAAAACATTACGCCAAGTTTTCTCCACGCCGACCTGTGGGGACGAGCAAAGACACCTCAGTCATTACCCATGATAACTAATCTATTAATGTTGAATGATGGCCTCATTAAAAGGTTCAAATATAAGTCTAAGCTTATGTGTTAATGACATGTTAATGCTTCTGTCAATTATAAGCAGGGGTAATGACACCTGCAATGAGACCATATCGCTGGTTGAAGTCAAACTTGTAATTCCATCCCCTGAAAGGTTAAGTGGAGCGTTGATCTCCGGGCGGCGGCTGGAAGACGAATGCTTCACTATGGCTGAGGGGTGTTGCACTCGTGTAATAGTCGGGTGAAGCTATATGGTGTGAAGTTTCACGTAATGGTGGGAACCGTTTCTTTAAAGGGTTAGAGGATAATGTTTGGTGAAGAAAATGCCTTCGTAACCATGGTGAAGACACACATTGTATTGGCGTATGGCTTACAGCTTCTGATTGTCCTACACATTGGTTATACACTATAGCATACTTTGAGCCTAGTTCACAAACAGAATCACTGCGAGTTTCTAGTTATTTCAGAAGAACGTTTTTCCAATTGGTCATAACCGGAACGTCTAGAACAACTAGACTGAACGTCTTCAGCAGTTGTCTGGTGGTAGACTGGACAGTTTGCTGATGATAGCCTGGTTTATTTCTAATCTATTTATCTTTTTTCTATTCGGTTCTATTTCTATTCTCAGTTTTGGTGGTGAGTCAAGACCTTCCTTTCCACTTTCATCACAGATTGCACCTTTACAATTTAAGTCATTGCACGTCAAGCAGGAGACACATTCAAGGTCACATTGTTCTCTTTGGCTTTTCCATTCCTATTCATTGGTACGTTTCACTGTGAGTACTGCGGCTTTTTTTCTCTTGCCCAACGCCATCAATCCTGACCGATGTGACATAATCTCCTCAGCCAACCCACAGCCAAAGGTGAGCAGGTAAAGTAAATAAATATATAAACGATGGAGGGTGATATGCAGATGTTGGCGGAATGATTATTGGATTTGGATTCAGATTTATGTAGAGTGTTAAATCCTGTGTGTGAAGGTATGGCACCATCCTGAGCCTCCCTGACGCCGGCCCGTCTCTGTGTCATATGGCGTTCATATCACCAGCCTGTGCCAGCTGTGCGATCAGTGGGATTGATCTGTTGGCAGCAGGGCCATATCCCCCCTCCTCTCTCTCTCTCTCCCTCTCTCCCTCTCTCTCTCTCTCTCTCTCTCTCTCTCTCTCTCTCTCTCTCTCTCTCTCTCTCTCTCTCTCTCTCTCTCTCTCTCTCTCTCTCTCTCTCTCTGTCCCTCATTGCTTTTTTTTTTTCTCTGGCCAGGCAGAGCGTCTCAATGTGAAATCATGGTTAATGCGCCATGACAATCTGACACAACGCACAGTCCAGGCCCTGCTCCATCTGGTTTCAATTTAATTTGGTCGGAGGAGCGGGTGGTGAGTGTAGCGGTGAAGGGGTTGGAGATGAAGGGATGGGGGTGGGGGGGGTGGGGGCAGAGATGAAAGCTCGGTGTGTTATTCTCAGACGAATCATCTCACCATCCTTCTTTCTTCCCAAATTGCCATTGCCTCAATTGCCTCTCCATGGCATTAACTCCCCCGAAAGTTTCAAATGATAGCTGCTCCATCAAAGATCCCCCAAAATATGTTAAAGATCAATAAGGGGACCAGGCCATGGGTTGGCTCATTAGGACCATTAAAAGCAGGGGGGGTCTTGGGGGAGGTTGCATACAGCAGGGGTTTAGCCTCGGTGCAAAAAGCTAATGGGGACATCTTCTTGCAGTTTGCTCTCGTCAGAGTGAGATGGAAGAAATGAGACCATTACTAAACGGCGGACCTGTTAAGAGCAATTTTCCTAATTATGGGGATGGAGCAACGTGTCAGTTACCGTGGCAGATGTGTCAGCGGACTGCACTGGGGAGAGAGACGGAAAGTGTTAACTCTTTAATGTGACTAACTAACAGGCCTCGCTTAGGCAGAGTCTTAATGACTTAATGGAAGTAATGATCTAAGGAAAGCCATATGTGTGGATGCTGAGGGGACCAAGGCGGAGCGGTGCAGCCACATTCTGTATGCTGGCCGGGTTGGCTAGTAACGCTGCCATATCTGTGTACTCACACCTCGGCCAGGGAAGTATATTTATACCCAGGCAAAGAACAAATTGTATTTCCTCAAACATGCGCTGTATTAAGAGGAGTATTGTCGTATTGGAGATGGTCTATTTTCTCGCCAAAATGTAAGCTAAACACACAAAAAGTAAATATTGCTGACATATTTACTTACATTGGCTGTTTTTTTTGGATGACTTTACTTGTGATGGAGAATTATAAAGTCATGGTATTATTGCTTAATTTATTAGTTCATCTTGTATCCTCCAAATCTTCCCTCTCTGTCCTTCAGACCCTCATGTTCCACTCGTTTGGCTCAGACGTTGACTCCCTAAAGCTGCCACAGGGCCGTTGCTGCTCCCTGAGGGCGAGGGTCCGCTCAGCATGCAGCTGTAGCAACAGCGCCTTGTTTCCCTATGAAGGTCAGGAATGCGCGCACGTCTCTCCCCATCCCAGTGGTCGGAGATGGAATAGACCGCAGAGATTGAGAATAACGTAGGAGAGAGAGAGAGAGAGAGAGAGGGAGAGAGAGGGAGAGAGAGAGAGAGAGAGGGAGGACAGGATTCCCACCTCATCCATCACTCTTCTCGCGGGGTCTGCTTCTTCACCCCGGCCAGATTTACACGCCATGCGATCCTATACGTCCGTCTTTATGAACTGCTCTTCTCCATCACCCAATGACGGCGACGGGATCAGAGAACGCACCGGAAGAAATTAGCCCATGTCAGCTCTCATTTATGATGCGTTTAACTAGTAGATGCTACAGGAAAGTAGATGGAATGCAGCATCTCCATATTTCCACCCGGCCCACATCTCCTGCTCCCAGTCAAACACAGCCATTTTTATCTAAGGTTATCGGGTCAATAAAACCTGGCGACCTCAGCCAATCATAAAACGGTCAATGCAGGGGTGCACGGATTGATTAAGTTCATAACTCGATTTGAGCGGCATGGAGGCCAGGACGATAAAAATCCGAACGAGTATAAATCTAATGCGTGGACATAATCTGAAGAAAATCAAAATGTAAAGTAGATGTTTTTTAACGGCGTGCTTTTTCATCATAGGAATGTGGCCGTTGGACTGGATGATTATTGATACCTTTGATCCGTGTGGAGCCCGTTTCCATCAGCTGTGCTCGGTGGTGCACGTCTACATCCTGTCAGTCCAGGTAACATGGCCTCCATCCACTCACACACTCTCACCACATCCTTTCCTTATTCAATCTCTACTGCCATATCCATTTGGAAGCGGATCAGCTGTGATAGGTTGTTTTTGCTTTCAGGGGGGTTACGCAAACCAAACATCTATCCAAGCAGTATGTCAGCTATGCAGACCCTTGCTCATCAGCTCCAAGGTAGGCTCACCTGACCCGGGAATGAAGTCTGCTTAAATAAATATGCTTCAGTCTGTGTTTCAAAGATTTGAATCATCACCAGAGGATTTTGATAATAAGGGAGAAACACATGAAGAATGAGGCAAAGATGATGGTTGGTATAATGACAAAATCAAACTGTGCCATTTTCTTTATTATAAAGCAGATATTCTGTGAAGCAATAATACATTTGTTGAATTTTTGTTCCTCACTCAGTGGTAATAATTACATAAAGCATGAATTTCAGTCCTGGTGAAAATGTTGCACGTTCCGTATCTCATGTCATTGATCTTCACAAGAATATTCCAGTATCTTGAAGTAAGACTGTAAAGAATAATCCACTTCTGTCACGAAATGCAACTCATCTCTGTTCAGTATAGAGAGTAGGAATCCATCTGACCTCTTGATAAATATGCAAGTGGGCATTTTGAGGCATAGGTTTTGGCAGCGTGTACACTGATGGCCTTGTAGCCATATACCCGCACTGATGGTGCCCATCATCCAACCTGGCAGATGGCTGGTAGCTTGAACAGCTTTCTGGTGTTTAATTATGATCATAATCAAGGGAAATAAAGATCAATTAAAGCCCAAGTGAAACTAATGAAACGCGAGCGCCATGAGCAGCCGGACAGTTGTCCAAAATGTTTCTCATAATAAATGCACACTGAGTCCAGTGCTTAAGATTAGGATGAAGTGCTATGTTAAACATGAAACAATATTTTGAAGTGATAACTAATACAGCAGATTCATATTACAGCAATATTCTGTAGCTGTCCCACATAAATAAATGTGCAGCAATGGTTTGTTTACAAAATGAAATATAATCAAAGCGAATGAATTCTATTATCTATGGGTGACATTTGATCCAGGTGGCGTCTGCATAAAATTTAACATAAGTAACTTGGCTTGACTTTGAGAGAAGTCGGTGCAGATTCTGCAATTTCTATTTCTTACCTCTTCAGAGATGGAAATGGACAGAGCAGCATGTGGCTGCTGGCAGCAGTTCAACTGCCTTCATCTGAGCTGTGTGTGTGTGTGTGTGCCGTACTGCAAGACTGCACCGCCGAGCCGAGCAAGATGGAGAAGAGAGGAGGAGAGAGGAGGAGTGGGAGATGAGAAGAGGTGAGGAGGATGGGGGGGGAGAGGTGGAGGACAGGGGGAGGGGGAGAGCTGCCCAAAAACACAGATGCCACCACTGTGGTTGTGGCATTGTGGTATATTAATAGTCCAGAGTCACATTGTGCCAACCTTATTGGAAATGTGAGCGCTGTCACGCTGTGCCACCATCACACGCTAGCATCAAAATGAAATGAGTAGGGGTGTGAAAAAAACAGCTTGTCAGAGGAGATTTCCATAACCACTGAGGGGAAGAGAAAACATTCTGCTGCAGCACCGATCTAATGTCAAGTTAAAAAAAACAGGTTTAGTGTTTTAAAAAATGATTGCAAGTTTGTTGCACAATAAAGGATTTTGGGATTTTCATCCCAAAATACCAATTCACAATTTTTGAAATAAAACTTGAATTAAAGCCGATAGAGGTTTTGGCCATTATTATTATTATTATTATTATTATTATTATTATTATTATTATTATTATTATGTACTTTTCTGAACACAAACGACTGCTTAAAATAGCACAGGAAACAGAATTTAAAAAAGCATGTAGAACATATAAAATATCAGGGCACAACACACACCACATGAATTCAGAACATAAGCAAAAGCAAAATAAAACAGCAGAAGCAATAACAGTTAAGATCTGTACATAGTGGTGTCAAAAAACATTACTAAAGGTTTCAAGAAGTTTCTTCAATTTAATAACCAAATAATAGTGGATAAACTGTTAAACTGATTATGTTTAAACGGCATTATGGGTTTGGATCATGAATGCATGCAGTCATATGAAAGATTGGATTTGATTTCATTAGAATAGTCATCATTTTCCCAGAGCTATCAGGTTTTTCCATAAGGTGCACATGTCACATTAATGAATAAAACCTCAATAAGAGGAATTGCAAAATGGAGCCTATTCATAATTTTTGTAATCTGCCTCGGCTCACTTTACCATGATGAATGACTCAACAATATTATCCCAAACAACAGGCTAATCAGTGAGGTTTCCTTCAGACGGCTATGTGGCATTTTCCAAACGCACAGTGTTTTGGTTGAGCTTGGTAATGGTATCATTTGTCTTTTCTGGGTAAGCAGACATGCTGCAGCTGACTGAGTAACGCCGGGGTGAAACCGAGTCTTCTGTGATATAAGATCAGAGGAGGGACGTGTAATTGTCGCAGCCATTAAGCTCTGAGGCTGTATACTCTGATTATAAAAAAACACACTCACATATGGCCCTCGCTGTAGGTTTTGTGCATGACTACCATGCACTGAAGCCATATGCTGCCACCCCATCACACACACACCTCAAAGCACAGTGTGTCTGCAGGCCATACATGTTCCATTACCAGCCTTGTGGAATACGCCAAAAATAACAATTTGACCTCACAGAAGTTTGTTTTCTATGTAATAAAGACTCCAAAATGATGATAGTGAGCGACGTTTTCTAAATTGTAATGCAGCAATTAAATTATTTCAAAATGGTGTTGGCGTTTCTGGTATAATTTGCTTAAACCTGGGACACATTCATTAATAGATGAGGAGGGATTGTCTTTATACTATTACCACAGGATATACATGTCATACACATTTTAATATACTGAGCTTGCCAGGCAGAAAATACAAAACCTTTGGACCGGTTATTACTCCAAGCATTACAAATGTCTATAAACTTTAAGGATAAAATTTAGTAACTGCTTTCAGCCAATCCAATTTAGCTTTAGAAATGGTAATAGTAATAAATGAATTAATGAAAATAATGGCAATCCATTAAATGCAAATACTGATACACCTTTCCACCATCTGGGCCTTCACACCTTTACTTTTCTGTTTTTACACGAGCATCACCTCTGCTTGCAAAGTTACTCAGTACCTTTACACGCATGATAAAAATTCAATACTACTGAGATAAAAGCGATTAATCAGTTTATTTGTAGCATTACAGGAACACCACAATGTGATCAATCAAATTAAACTAAAACAAACCCAGACGATGCGATTATATATTGATTTATTCAGACATCAGACCCCCATTGAATCAGTAGAAGTTGGAACAGCTCTGGACGACAGTGTTTGACCCGCATGAATTACCACTAGTGGGGCAGTAATGGTGTTATCCTCCAACCATTCATGGATCTGAACTTATATTGATCCTAACGGCTCAAAACGCATATAAGTTCATATTTTAGTCACTTACTATCCGGCGTTGAAATGAAACAACGATATCTTAACTCCATTAAACGGTAACGTCCGTGTCGGGCAGCCGTGTTTCACAGTCGGGCCACATCCCAATAACTGATGACCAGACCGGGCTAAGAGGACTAAGAGGGCCGGCGTTGCCTCCTCTAACGTATGTTTTAGTAAATAAAGCTTTCATCCGGAGCTCTTTTTCCCTTTCCCTTCCCATATCTCAGTGTGTTATAAAAGCAGCTTTACATTCTGGCTTGATGGTCTTCTGATGTCCCTCGCAGGACCCCTTACAGCACTGCAGTATAACACAGCAGCCCCAGCACCCCTGAATAATTCAACCATGCACCACTGCTCCTTACACACTGTTTGGAAAATGCAGTAATGAGAAAAGCTATAAAACGCCTCAATGGTCTGAGTGTTGTGGTGGTGGTGGTGGTGTAGTTGGGCGGGGGGGAGAAAAAGTTGGATCCAGTCTCAAATGAAAGACACAGAAGAAGAAGATTGCTTACTGGATGTGTTTTCCCCGAAGATTTACTGTAAATGGGCGGGAGAGCAAAAGACCACAAGGGGGGAAGGAAACATCAATCGGGTGACCTGCATATTTCTACTCAATTAGATATTTCTAGTGTTACTTTTGAGGTGTGATGCTCAACCGAGCGTCCGCCGAGCAGAACAAAAGGAGGGGAATGTGTCGGTAGTCGCGCTTCCCCTCTTGATCACTCGGCTATTTTCAAGGTGTAAACATGAAACTGCTCAGGGAGGAATTATCTAGACCAGGGAGGTGGGGAAGGGAGGTGGGGGGGGGGGGGGGGGGGGGGGCGTTGGCAGGAGTTCAGAGAGGCTTTGTAAAGTAAACCAGATTTGTTCAGGGGTCTGTGATCCGTTTATTTTCCCAGTCTCCCGGTCTGGATGGTAGGTAGGCCCTGGTGTAATTGTCCTCGTGTTTCAGCTAATTTCACATTTGCAGCTACAGTGAGGAAGGGAAGGAATTTGGCAGTTCGAAGGCGTAACACACTCCGACTTTCATATTTTTGTTGCCATCATTTTGGTTTGCAAGCGCGAAGATCAGTTCCACCACAATACTGTAGAGGCTCTAATCCACTTTGGTTGCAGTGTATGAATAAAAGTTAATAAAAAAAATGGATTTTATGGAATATTTCAGAAATTCAGCAAAATATGCTCAATATTCTAAGTCATTTGTGCGTAAACTCCACCAAAGGCTGTCATTCACAGAGTGTGGCAAGATTTCCTAACCTTTCTGAGGAATGTACTCCACACACAGTCCAGACAGTCGAGTTCCTACCAGCAGAAATGCCACAATGGCCACAAAATGATGGCCTCCTCCTCCTCCTCCTCCTCCTCCTCCTCCTCCTCCTTTGAATCGGGTCCAGGAAGTGAGCGGTGCACTACAATGTCGCAAGACCTTCAAGGTCTTCCATCTTAAATTTCCTTTGATAGTCTCTGGCTGGATTAGGGTACATAATGTGAAACCCAATGAGCCGTGCTTACAGGTCTCATGCTCAGACAGGTCGGCCTAAAACGGCGGCTCACTTGCGCAGACATGATGTAACCGCTATTTAAACTGAACTCTTCCTCCGTGTAGGTGACGTGTAGCCTTACATGTGTGAGGAACTTGGCCGGCATTAAAAAGACGACTGCAATTAACACTTTTGTAGGACACTGCTACCTTGTCAATGCGGTGTAACAGCATCCAAACTGGATTAGGAATACTGTGTTGTCAGTGACCCCCTCCCTGACACACACATATACACACACATTGTGGGTCTGTAATGTAACCGCATGGCCGTGTGGCAGGATTAATGTTTGATTACCTGCGAACAGGCAGATTGATGTAACTGTAATGCTGTAAACAATCACTTTAATCCCCTCAGGTCATCTGCATTTAATGGACATAAAAAGATATTTGGGGTCAGAAACTGATACTCGCCAAGTGTTATAGGAGCCTGTAGTTAGGTAGATTTAGTTCAGTTGGTCTGTTGTCGGGTCAAAGGTCATTTTAAATGGATTTAATCTACTGAGTCGCTTTTAGAGGCACCAAACTTGAGGCTTTAGCAGGTAAATAATGGTCAAACATTTAGAATCCAGTATTTGATTTTGTGTGTGTGCTCAGAAACGTCTGCTGGAGCCACAACTTTCATCAAATTGTCCTTCAGATCTAAGTTCACCCGCGCTCCATCATGGTGACGCCTTCACTGACCCGTCACATTTGAGATATACAGTATATAAATCACACTATGTCTCATCATCACATAGCCGTTAAAGCTAACTGCTACATAAACTATATGTTTAACCTGCTGTGGTTACTTTTGTCCTTTAAGCTGTTCCTGTGTGGATTTGGGCAGAAAATACAAACACCACTGCTATTCACAATTGCACAATTAAATCCTGCAGGCAAACACACTTACCCTTGTGATCTCCACTCACACCCCAGGGGTGGAGGGAAGGGGGTGTCTTTTGAAACCGAGAGGATCGTCTCTGAACCATTACCCATCAGCCCTTTCACTCTCAGAGTGCTAATCCCAGAGGGAGAGTGGGCGTCCGCCGAGGATACGTTGTCTGGTACGCGTTAATGGGGGATTACACATGTTAACATCTATCTCACAGTGCGCTTGGCCAAAGGGCCTCTGCTATAGGGCTTTAGCATATGAATAAGGAATAAGGGGATGATTGAATAAAGCCTATGGTGAGAGTGAGAGCTGCCACTCGAGGTGGAGCAATGGGGGTTGAGTGATTAGGATGAAGCACAAAGACCTAAATCTGTAATGGAGATAAAAGACAGATCGCTCTCAGCTGAATGATTTCCCCTCACCGAGTTCCAGGATTTGTTTTGGGCGGAGGGTTTTCCGATCGTTCATTAAAGGTGGAGTTTGGCACGAGGATTTGAATTCAAATGAACACAAGTAACAATGTCAATTAAAGGTTTCAGATGAATGGTTTTGGGGTAATAGATAGGAAAATAGACACAAAGTATCAGATTGTGGGATGATTTGCTGGTTACAATTAGGGTGAAGCTGATTGTTCCTCCAGGACTGTATTTCATTATGTTTGCATAGAAAAGATTTTGAAACAATAATTTGTAGTTAGTTAATGATTTCACAGTTCAGAAATGGTGCAGAATATAATAAGAAAGAAAGCTTGTACAGATTTGCACTAAACATATCACCAAATCAAAACACCATCAGGTCCAAACCATAAACACTAACTCCTGCTGTAACCCTCTAAACTTGTGTGATTTGTCTTTTTTTGGTGAAGTGTCTTTCTTCTTTTGTAATTCCTTTTCGTTCTGTACGCCGTGATGGAATTGACATGCAGCTCAGACATCAGCAGAGCCCTCGGGGAGAGCAGGGTGTTTATTTCCTTGAAGGTCAGGCCTTTGTGTAGAGAAACTTCTTGCCAGATGAGATAGGAGAGTAAATTCCAGATCTATCAACCTCTCTCTCTCTCTCCCTCTCCCTCTCTCCGTATTCCCTCCATTTCTTCCTTCCTCGTCATTCTCCTCTCCTCCGCCCCTCTAAACGTCTTAAACCCTCTTTTTCATCTTTGTGCTCGCCATCCACCTTCCTCATCTTTCTCCCTTGTAGCACACATATTCTAAACTACCCTCCCCAATCACACACACGCACGCACGCACACACGTCCACACACACTATTTTTTTGTCCTTCTGTGTGTGAAATCAGTGGAGTAACCATTGGCACTGTCTTTGATTTATGGCTCACTCTGTGCAGACCCTTATCAGGTGCAGGCAAGGCTCTCTGTGCTGCTGCCTGCGTCTGAATGACAATGGAGAACCAGTCGCATTATGCTCCACAGCCTCGCCTCCTGCATTCTGGACACTGCAGATTACATCTAGCGCCTTGATTTATGGACGCCATTTTGGCTCCTGAGAGGGACATGAAGGGGAGTTTGAGGGGGGTGTGTGGCGGCGATGGTGTTGGTTCGGCAGAGGCTGCGGTTTTCCAAGGCCAGTGTCTGCACTTGGCCAAACAGAATTTAGATGGGGAAGCTAGCGGAGAGGTTTTTTTAATATGCATGTGTTTGTGTGTGTGTGCGATATGTTTGAATGTAAAAGCCAGAATGTGTGTGTGTGCACAGTATGTACGTGCGTGGATGTTTGTGTGTGTGAATAGGAAGGTGTCATTTATCATTCTGTCAGGAGGTTTTCTGCACAGATATTGACGATTCTGGTGTTGCACACAAAACAGCAACTTCCTGTGAAACAAAAAACATAGAACTGTGTGTTATATGTTTCATATCTAAAAGGTGGAGAAGAATTAGTTACTTATACGTATATATATAAAGGAAATTACCTAATAGATTTTTTTCTCCCGTCTGTAATTGAATCATTGCCATCTGCATCTCTGGAGATAAGATATGTTATTTAGGAGAATTATTTAAATTTAAAAAAAAACCTGTGACCTAATGTAATTAACAGGGAATTATCACAGCTGCAGTTCTTTATACCAAAGAATTAATTATGTAATCTAACACATTAAATGAGGAAAATGAGCATCAAATCTTAGTCTTTAACACGGCGGGTGTTTTACATTCATTTTGCTCAACAGTCAATTTTTTATCTCTTGCATATTAAGAAAAGAGGATGAAGTGTCACCTCAGACATCTGAGCAGCACTCACTCTTGTTTCACAGATTTCATAAAGTGTTTCAACATTTTGAGAAAGATGTCACTTGAAATGAGGGAGAAGTTGTTTTTGTTTTACGGCAAAAATGTGGAATCTCATAATCCCTCCCGCATAAACCAGGTGCTTTGTTTACACTATGCCAATGTTGATTAATGGCAACTTGTATCTGATGAGGGTGTTTATAGTGTCTGCATACAGGAAGTGGCTGCTTCAGAGGTTTCTCCAGTGGTGTCAACAGACTAGACAACATGGCAGTGAATCAGTGCCAGGGGGAGCAGAACCAAAGCGGAAACCTGCATGACTGTAGAAGATGCTAAGCTAATAAAACCTTAATGCATGCATGCGGCCGTGACCTTTCCAGTCTTCCCACTCAGTCGCTTGGGGTTGGTTTAATTCGGCAACAGCTGTGCATAAATGTAAATATACATGTAAATGTCACACTCTCACAGTAAAGTTCCCTCGTCGTGTTCTCCCTGATCGGGCCTTTAAAATGGCCACCAGTGCAGCCTCCAGTGGCAGGCGAGCGCGCTGATAAATGTCTCCCTGAATACATTTCTACAGCGATGAAAACCAAAGTCTTTTGGAGGAGGAGGAGGAGGAGGAGGAGGTCTTGGAAGGGATGCAGCTCGGCACAACCAGAAAGGGGGGAGGAAGGTCTGGAGAGCCTTGAGTGCGTCGCCTCGTGTTCCAAAGGCAATAAGAGCCGTGGCTTAAAGTGAGTTTTCATAAAGACTGGTTGTTATGGTTCTTGCAGTTGCCAGGTGGTGAAGGGCTAAGTGGAGATAATGTGTCCTTGTATAGCTCATCTGAATGTGGAAAGGCAATGTGGGCGGCGTGCTTAGTGGACAAATGGCCAAAAATCACATAACCCGGTGCCATAATAAGACGCTTCCATGCTGCATTTCTTGCTTTAATGTCAAACCAGAACTCTCTGCTGCTGTAGTTTCCTCTGCAATGGTGCACCACGGTTGTCCGAACTCACTTCTCCTTTTTTAATATTGGACATTTGAATGCTTCATTTTTGTCCTAATGTGGGGACATCAGGTCAAAAATGAAGCAATTTGTGCAAAAATGCTCTATATTTTCTTTCTCTTTTTCATTACACCAGTCTGACTCTTGCTTATAGTGCAGTTGTGTGTGCTTGCATGTGTGTGTGTGATTTTTGTTTACATGTACGTGTCTGGATTTCAGCATGAATGCACACCGCCTCAAGCAAGGTGGGGCCCCTAGTTAATGCATGCAGAATATGTCACCCGCCTCAATTTGTCCCCCTGTCAGACTCTGTGCATAACACCGACAAAGCAAATCTGTGATTGGAGGAAATATCTGAATCTTAATGTAAATCTGAAACTATTAACAGCATGTGACATAAATATGAAATGTCACAATTCTTTGTGTGTGCGCAAATGTCAGTATGGGTGTGTTAGCCAACCGTACTCGACCATGTGAACGCGTTTTGGCAGCCGCAGACTCCTTAGATACCCACACTCTCTTGACACACACTCTCAAGCTCTCTCACTGTGAGGACTTGGGGACTTGGAAGGGGTCCTGGACACTGTCATGTGTGCACACGTCAAATGAGCCGGAGTGCCAAACAACAACAATAACAACAGGAGTTAGAGCATATGGGGCTCTGTACCAGCTGAGAGGGGCCGCCGAGGTCCTCAGTGTGTGTGTGAACAGTGTGTGTGTGTGTTTGTTTTTGAGCCATGGGTATAATAATTGGAGACCAGTGGCTAGAGAAACTAAAAAAAGGGAAAATATGGACTCTAGCTTGTAAGTACTGCCCAATAAGTGACTATTAAGTAATGTATCATGGACGCCGTATCTATACTGATATGTGTGTGTATATGTTTTCACCATATATCAACACTCTTACTAAAACTGAAAAATTGTTCTCTGGCAGATGTACTGTCTGTTGCAGCGTACATATGAGGTCTAATATATACTTTAATAACACTATACTATAATAACATATAAGTGTCTTCAGACTGAGGGAGGAAGCCCACACAGGCACACACACACACACACACACACGCACACACACACACACACACACACACACACACACAGACGGGTCCCAGCTGGGTTTGAACCAAGGACGTTCTGCGACACACACACACACACACACACACACACACACACACACACACACACACACACACACACACACACACACACACACACACAGGCTGTGGTACTTACCGTTAAACTTATTAAAATGCACATTTCAGACACATAAGCAATGCATCAGCAAATATTTAACCACATCAGCAAATATTTACTCACATACATTACATATACAGTAAATACACAAATGCAGAAACATCCACAATACAAAAATATACAGACATAAACGCAGACATAAACACATGCGTACATAGAAAACACACTCGATGTGCACGTACACACCCAGAGTTAGTACATTGTTAACCAAACATACTGCAGCAGCACACACTCGCCCTCTTATTTCATCTGAAAGGCCCACTTGTAACGCTATCAGTCTCAAAGTCAATTTTTGCACTTTTGCTCCTATAATCCCAATTACAGAGCTCATTCAAAATGATGGATAATGCTGCTCATAGCGCCTCGTGAAAACAATTTGGCCGCTGTTCTGGGGGGAAACCTAAGAGGAGCGCGGCGGCCGCACACATCATTTTTCAGCGTATACGTTTACAGGGCTCGTAAGAGTGAGGACTGTAAAGTGACTTCTTGGGTGAGTTGATTTTGGCCAAAGAGAGCTCTCGTTACCCTTAGAACATGGTCACACACACACACACGGGGAGAGAGAGAGAGAGAGAGAGAGAGAGAGAGAGAGAGGGGGGGGGAGGAAAGATGGAGTGAGGAGAAGGAGGAGATTGGCAGAGAAGAGAGAGAGAGATTCAAACAAACAAACAAATGCTGAATAAAGATGGAAACAGAAACTGAATGAAACCAGCGAAAGAGAGAGAGAGAGTGAAGAAGCTGAACCGCAGCTGCACATTGGGGCGTTCAAACGTAGATTTAGTCTTTCAGCGTGAGGCCTGTGTGCGGTGTGTGGCTCTGTTACACCGGGTTCCCGACGACACGACTACTGGAAGTGTGTGTGGTCATTCCTGCAGGCATGGTTAGCTACCAGGGGTTTCTGGGGTTTGGCACCGAGCTGCATGTTTCCAGACGTTTTCATGTAATATACTTGTGTTTGCGCTCTGGGTGTATATATACAGTGTGTGTGTTTGTGTGTGTGTGTATGTGTGTGTTTGACCCTGTCTAGCTACTTTACTACGCAGTCTTACTGTGAACATGCTCACAAATTAGTCAACAATGTCACAGTGTGGAAATGTCCTTGGTGAAAATCAGGGAGATTCTAAAAAGTCTCTCTCTCTCTCTCTCTCTCCCCCCCCTCTCTCTCCCTGACCTCTCCTCCTCTGTCCGTCTGTTCTTCTGACTGTTTGTCTTTCGCGCCTTCAATCCACTCCTCTCTTTCTCTCTCCTGACCTCATCACCTCCTCCCTCCCTCCCTCCCCCCACGTTTTCCCCCATCCACCCAGGGCTTCCTCCATTTCTCTTTCCTTCTCCACCTTCTCCTCAAATCCTTCTCCCGTGCCCTCCAATCCTTCTCTGATCCTTCTCCTTTTCACCTCCACTCCTTCCTTCCTCGTCTCCCTCCCTCTCCCTCTCAAACTGCCTTTCCCCATTTTCTCCCCCACTCTTCCTCCTCCCTTATCTCTGCCCCTCATCCACTTATCTTTTTCCCTCTTCGTTTTCTTTCTCCATCTCACTTTCTTACACTCTCTCTTCATGCATCCCCCAGATTTCTACCGGGGCTGTTTCTCCTCTCCCCTCTCTCCCCCATTATTACTCCCCCCTCTCCCCCTCACCTCCCTCCCTCCCCCCCGTGTCCCTGTGGCGGTTCCCCAGGCGGTTGGGTGCGGAGGGCGCTGGCTGGCGGGGGTGATGGATGACCATTAAGGCAGCTTATTGGAAACAGTCTGATTTATGGGCGAGCGCTGCCTCGGCCTAATGGCTTCATTTCTTTCTGCCGCCACATGATGTCACAGCCAAGGTCACCGCGGCAACGGCCCCCCTTTGTTGTGGTTTCGCTCGCTGATGACCTGAGAGAGATGGAGGGATGGGGAGAGAGAGAGAGAGAGAGAGAGAGATGAAGGAGGGGACAGAAAGGGGGTTGTGAGGTTTGTTTGTGAACGCAGAGAGGTGATGTATGAGTGTGTGTAGGTGGAATGGGTTGCGTTTGCAGAATTGCTTTAGTACAAATTTTGTTAGGTATGGAAAATGTGTTTTTTACTGCTTATCCTCCACCCTCTTCCCTAATGTCCCCATCCTTTACTGGATTCTCCCTTTTCTCACTCCTCCTCGCTCATAGTTTCTCTCTTTTCCTCCCTCACTCGTGTGATTCTCACTAGATTAAAACCTCCATATCTCCCTCTCTCCTCCTTCCTCTCCCTCTCTCCACCTTCCTCTCTCTCTCCATCCTCCATCTCCTCTTTTCCCTTCATACCCCCAATGACGGAGTGAGATTAAAAAAAAACTTCCAGCTTTACAGCCTTCCCTCAGACAGCCATTACTCACTTCTACTTTAAATGAGCAGCGTCAAATATATGGGCCCGCCATTAAGGAGCCGATCAATAAAAATGCCATTAGGGGTGGTGTAAAAATTGCTGATATGAGTGAAGCTCAAAACAAAATTTTTGATTTTCCTTCAGATGGTTAGCGAGACGGCGTGCAGAGAAGAGGCTTCAAGTGGAGATTGAGTCAGGGGGGCTTGGGGTGTGGAGATGGTGTTAGAAAGAGTATGTGTGTGTGTCTGTGTGTGTGTGTGTGTGCTGTTGGTGCAGTCAATTATTTATGCATGCACATTTATTTGAAGCCTTGTCTGATTGCCATCCACCAGTGTGTGTGTGTTTCCCATCAGGATTCATCACAGGATGTGGCAGGCTTGTGGGAAGTTACGCAAACTTTGAATGTTTTGTTGCATGTTCTCACTGTGAAGCTCATTAGTAAGACAATCTGAAATACTGGGTTTTATTGCGACATAACTGTGTTAGAGTCATGTTTTCCAAAATGGCAAGTATGTTCTGAATAATTGATTTGGACGGCCTAAGCCTTGTTTATATTTGATCTCTTTTTCCTGTCGCTCTATCCCTGTTTTTGGGCGAACCCTGCTCTCCATCCAGGTGCTCTAACCTCTGTGCCAACCCTGCCCTGATGGCAGCAACAGACAGAGGCTTAAAATGTCATTTGAAAGTGGTATTACTGCAGAAACATTGACCTGCTGCCCCTCCACCTCCACGTTCCGCCTCACTGATCTTTGCTATAACCATAATAATTCATTTAGGACAGTTATTGCTTTAATATCTGGATTTATATAAATTGTGTTAAGGCATTATCTAATAATATCATTCTGTATCTTGTTTGTGTATGTTTGTGCTTCGCCTGCACACATACCTGCTTGTGTGTGTGTGTGTGTGTGTGTGTGTGTGGGTGTGTGCGCGCGCACTGTGCCCTGACACTACACACTTGCGGGAAACCCTTTGCTCTCATTTGTTTTGTTTAGGTCCATTTAAGCAGCTCGGCTCGTGACTTTTAATCGCTGTGTAAATACGGGAGCCTGCGTTCATCGGTGCGTAGAGACCTGGGCCCCTGGGTGCCCCTAGGTGCCCCTGGGTGCCCCTGGGTGCCCCTGGGTGCCCCTGGGTGCCCCTGGGTGCCCCTGGGTGCCGGGAACCAAATAATCCACAGTCTCTCCGTCCTCTCAAGTGCTCGACTATCTCTTTCTCTGGCATGCCAACATGGCTGCACTTTCAATGCATGATATGCCACATTTTCATGAAGATCTTGGACATGGAGTAATTTAAAGATAGTCTTCTACCACAAAAGGATGTAAAATAATTAAAACTGTATGATTAGGGCATTAATTTGGCTGAAATGTATACCTTATTCACTAGAAAGCAGACATTTGGAATCTGGAATGACAGTGTCGCTGTTTGTGCTCATGTTGCCTCAATCTTCTCTCCAACCTGAACACACTCTCTCTCCCACATCTCCCTGGGTAATAGCTTCTGGTGGAACAATTAAAAGCCTGCAGTGTATAACGGCTGGAGAGAGGCACTTTAGCTGCAAACTGTGCAAAGAGTAAAACCACGTATCGTCCAATAACAGCTGACGTTTATGACCGGAATCTGATGGAAAAACAGAGAAGTGTGACACATAAAGTAAAGAGAGAGAGAGGGAGAGAGAATAAAGACTTTTCCTCTTCCCACTGCCATCATCTGACTCCTGTGTTGGAAATAACAAATCCCTCATAGGCGAGTAACTCATATAGGTGTGGCTGCAGGCTGGGGCTCTAGACGAGGCAGCAACACACACTCCTAAATCTCAGGCTGCTGCCCACCAAGCAATTCTCTCTCACCAGGCAGCGCCGCTCGCTTATGATTTATGACGAATCCCTCTCTCAATTTGTCACTGATGGCAGGAATGTATAATTCAAAACATTTTCTATTTTGCTGTGTTGGTCCCTCCCTCCCTCGGTAGCCC
Organism: Genypterus blacodes; assembly: GCF_046128005.1. Classification (NCBI taxonomy): domain Eukaryota; kingdom Metazoa; phylum Chordata; class Actinopteri; order Ophidiiformes; family Ophidiidae; genus Genypterus; species Genypterus blacodes. The sequence goes on along the minus strand of NW_027466995.1, from coordinate 67,356 downwards.
CCCCCCCCTCCCCCCCCCCCCCCCTCCCCCAACCCCCACACACACACTTTCCTACTTTAATTTGCTGCATGTACACAAATAAGTCTCCTCAAGCCAAATATGGCAAATAGGTCTGTCTATGCCGTCGTGTGTGTGTGTGTGTGTGTGTGTGTGTGTGTGTGTGTGTGTGAGTGTGTGTGTGTGTGTGTGTGTGTGTGTGTGTGTGTGTGTGTGTGTGTGTGTGTGGATGTTGCCTTGTATATGAGTGTATCAGACCATAAATAGAGGTGCACTCTTTTTCTGATCTGGCAGGAAAATTTCAGCACAATGATCCCCTCATGTTTAGGAAACACAGAGTGAGGGCCGTCTGCACTCTGCTGCAGGTAGAGAACACGTGTCTCTGCTCCTCTGCACTCAGGTTACAGTCGTACAGACGTGACCTGCCAAAGTTCACTGCCGATTCGATTAATTGTGTTAGAATTGAACACGTTGGAGATAGAAAGAGAGAGAGAGAGAGAGAGAGAGGTCTTGCATAGTCAACTGCATTTTTCTGGCCCTTCATCTTTGTCTCTCTCCCCTCTCTCTCTCTCTCTCTCTCTCTCTCTCTCTCTCTCTCTCTCTCTCTCTCTCTCTCTCTCTCTCTCTCTCTCTCTGACTCACATGTCAGCTCTCTTTATGTGCGGCCCTGACGATAAATACGAGTTAGCTCCATGCTTGTGTACATTCTGGTACATTACGTTTGCTTGTCTGGCAGTAGACGTGGATATTGTGTGTGTGTGTGTGTGTGTGTGCGCGTGTTTTATCTCCACCCTTCCCCCCCGGCCCTCTGATAGCAGCAGCCAGGGCTTATCCCAGTGGCGAGGTAAAGATTGATGCTGCTCATCTGGCGGAATGGGACTATAAAAGACATTGCCGGACTGTACACTTGCCCTCCGCCTCTTCTTCTTCTTCACTTTTTGCTAAATCTGAACCTCCTTCTCCCCCTGCCTCTATCTATCTATCTATCTATCTATCTATCTATCTATCTATCTATCTATCTATCTATCTATCTATCTATCTATCTATCTATCTATCTATCTATCTATCTATCTATCTATCCTTTCAGCTCCACCTTGTGTGAGTGTGTTGTAGGTTCTAAATGCTCACCATGATAATAAGTCCAATATGTCCACTGTCCCCCCTGGACGTTTGGATGTCCCTTGTGGATGTCTTGTGGTCTTCAGGAGAATTACCATGCTGGGGGCTAGTGATGGATAGGTCAGGTATGGGAAACAATATCTATTGGTCAGCTGTGCGATTGCATGCCCAGTCCACTTATTTCCCATGGTGCCCTTGGTCGGTCAGTCACAGTGGTACTCTGTCCTCGCTTGCAGACTCATTTTGCATCTTTTAATATTGCATGGAGCTCATTTAGGCTTTGTGTTTGGAGGGGGGGGGGGGGGGGGGCATGGTACTCAGACACGGACATGCACACACATACAGACACACACACACACATGTGCTTTCCTCTGTCGTAATTTTCCCTCTCACACACTCTCTGGGGTGCATTTAAGGATGTCGCAGAGGGTTTTGGATTGATGTGGTTACACTTTGCAAATGGTGTTTGAGCTTGTGCCTCCGTGTGTGTGTGTGTGTGTGTGTGTGTGTGTGTGTGTGTGTGTGTGTGTGGACATTATTGTTGAATTTCTTCTGTCCGAGTGTTTATGTGTACACACACACGGGCATATCATTGGAGTGAATGTATTCCGAGCAAGCACCCTTTCTGGTGTTTAGTGTCATCAGTCATACGGCTGCTTTAATTTATGTGCCACTTCTGGCTGTATTGTGCTTTATTTGGGGAGAACATCGTGGCTGCACAGCTCTTGGGAGAAAGTGGCTACTGTTGTCTGAAAGGTGAAACAATATATTCCCTAGATTTACTGTGCATTGGAAACGTATTCATAAATCAAAAAAAGCAAATGTTTGAAAATCCTGAATTTCTCCAATAATATTTAGAGAATATAAACAAAGAAATACGGAGGTCATTTGGGAATTCCATACTTCAAAGGCAGGAGTAGTTTGTATCCTAAACTTACAAGAGCGGATGACCTGTGTGTGTTGTAAATTACTTCAAACACTCTGAGAATTTACTTCTCATAGAAAATACATGAAGATAAATGCAGCTTCATGAGAATATTGACCTACTTGTATTTACGTATGGCAGAATTAGGCACCCCCAGGTCAAAGGGCTATGAGGTGAGAGGTCACGAAAGCCATGATGCAGCGAGGTCAGTGTGAGGTTACTTCCGCTTGGGGATTCCAAACTATTTCTGTCCATCACTTAAGGCAACCTCATCCACCCGGAGTCTCTGCTGTCAGTGTGATGTACAGCAGACGGCAGTGGAGGCTGAGAACGGAGAGGATCACGCAGGAGAAACACACATGAAAGCACACATGCTCGTCATTACACAGATGCACCTTATTATTTCTGATATCTGTCCGTCACAAGCTTATACTCACAGCTAGTATGGTCATAAGTGTGTGAAGTGTGTGAATGAACTTTAAGATCAGTTCATCAGGAATTACATCTGCAAGCAAATGCATTTCCAGTTATTAAGCATACATGTTCCTGTGTGTACAAGTACACACTGTACAGTATGAGTGTGTAGTACACCTTTGGGACTCAGCTATGGTTAAACTTGGAGGAAGAAATCTATAGCCATTATGGAGCAACATTTAAAGGGGCAATTTGTGAAATTATTGATTTTGAATTTGGTTACATTGGTCCTCACTGCTCGAAGGATGTTGGGGTTTATTTACCTTTAATGTTTTGTTGTTAATTTTTGAGTTTGTGTGGCATTTTTGAGAACTGAAATGATGTGACTGTGATATATTATTATTATAAACATTTTGTCTCTTTGGTACACGAGTAACAACCAAAGTCAAGCAGACATTTTCTGATATGTTCAGCTCCAAAGAAGCGTTGAGAGTGTGTGTCTTTGTGTCAGAGTTCATCAGTGAGACGCACTAAGCCTGCCGAGCCTCGCAGGGACTCTTTATGAACGCGCTCCTGTTATATTGTGATAGTTAAACCTATGTGAACAGCATGATGCAATAACCCCGCCTGCTTTATTGACTGCGTGAATCACAGTGGGGCTTTACTCAGCGTAGCTAGCAGCTAAACACTACAAGCTACGCGCTAATCTCCAGAGTATAAGATGATACAGGCTGAGCGGATCTCTTCAGCTCCACTCCAGGCTTCTGCATCGCTGCTATACTATTGAATTATTTCTCCTTGCTCAGCTGGAGGAATTGAGTTACAGTGGCTGTAATGCACAACAACAGACTGTTTGTGTCTCAAACTTATGTAGCAAGAAAATACCTACAGAATGTGTTAGCGAGATGCTAAAATAGCAACAAGTGAGCGCCGACGATGCTCTGTCTGGAAGTCGGTTTGACGGACAAGACAAGACACACGAAATGAAAATATTCCCCGTATTCTTTTTGACAAAGACATTTTCACTGTTAAGTTAAGCAGATTGTGTGCAGCCTTATTGATTTTTTTGCAGCGGCGTTCGGGAGATGGCGCCGGGAAAATGAGGTCTGGCTCGAAGGTTTATGTCCTGCCACAGTTAGGAGGAAACGTGAGCCGAGGATTCAGCTGGCCTTTTATTGTAAATGTGCTCCCTCTAGATGGACTCAAAGTGTCTGTTTTCCTGGCTATTGGAGGGGAATTAAATATGAAGGGTATCAGTAAATGGGCAGGAAGACTCCAAACGAGTGCTTAGGGACAGTTTCCCATTATTGTCATCTATTATCTTGGACAGATAGTGATGTCGGCCGCTGAGTCGTCGATTGCAATCTACCGCTCATTGGTGGCAGTCAGACAGGTTATGGGTTATGTGAAAACAAAGGAGCACAGTTTACTGTTTAAAGGGATAATTTGGTCGTACTTTGCGCTGCAATCAAATACACGACATTCATAATTAATGCAGGGCAGCAGACAATGCAAGACGCCCCAATAGCAGCTCTCAGAACTATAGGAATATACAGCCACTGTCTTGGTTTTTTCTTTCTGGTCACATAGCACATTGTAACAGGGTTAATCTTGCCTTTGTGGAGGCAGTAAACAGAATGCAGATATGTGCTTTCATCATTTCATATCTGACATCTGAAAATCTCCGTCTAGTACCCTGAGATTCGGTTGCTGAAAGAGACGAATTGAGGCTGTGACCACATATTCTTGGCACGCGGCCGCAGCCATGGCAGCACATGTTGCATTACTCTGACTGAATATTTAGCCTGTGTCAGGTACTAGCTTAGCTTTGGGCTCACCTCTGTGTAGCCGCTGTAAAACGCGGGTCTGTACACAGACAGTCACTCTGAATAATAGGCCTGCAAGCCATAAATGTCAGCCCTTTAAATCACACACAGGCCAGCGCTATGTCCCAGAGAGAGAATGCTTCATCACCGCTTAAACTACAGCCGCCCATTTATTATGTGTATGTTTATAAATCACTAAGGAGACCTTACATTCCTGAAGCCTGTAAAAAAAACGAGAGAGAAGAGAGGAAGCTTGGAAAGGGAGGAAGAACAGGAAAGGATAGACTAAAGTGGCGATGACTGTTTTGGTCTCAAATTCTGACCTATGATACAACAGACATTCTGTGAAAGTTCACAAACTTCATCCATGGATAGTAAATTAAACATATCCAGATGATTACTTATTATTGTTCCTGTACATACCAAGAATCTCCATGATCTCAGTTGGCTCATGCCACGATCAGATCAGATCACAAGGTAGGCGGTGAATTCCTCTCTTAATCGTGGCTGCGTATCAAGCTTAAAGAAAAAGGTGTTCAGTGTCTTTGTCTCTGTGACTGAGATCACTGAAATCACAAGATCTGTCACTTTTCATTTACTGCATTAAAGCTCCTTGTTACCAGGTTATCTCAGCAGAGTGGGTGGAAGGTAACACATTAAGGCTGCATCATCAGTCACATACAAGTTTTATATATATATATATATATATATATCCATGTAGTTCTGTTATAAAACGTTACTTATTTTTAGCACAAGCTTTGATTTAATAGAGACGGCAAGCTGAAATCCTGCATACATCATTTAGTAAACTTGTGGAGAGTCAGGTCAAGTTGAAAAGTTTTCATTTCTAAACGTGAGTCACACTTAAACTAAGTGCCAACAAACACACACTCTCAGTGCCGAGTTTGCCTTTGAGTTTTAGATTTGTCCCAAAGCAACAAAGTAGCAATTCGTAATTTCATTTAACTCACGTCAGTTTTGCAAATAAATACCACCGTTACCATCGTCATTTTTCAGAATAGATGTTACTACTTAACAATTCCTGCTCAGAAGGGAAGAGGTGTTTATATATTTTTCAAAGCAGCTGTTTACAGGCAATTAGGGATTATAAATGATTAAACAATGATTGAAGTTTAATTATGAGAAGTTTTAATGTGGGAAAAGTCTGATAATGCATGAGTGTAAACGCACTGAAAGATCCTCCGCAGGGTCTCAGTGGCTGTTACCGAGACGATGAACACACTTCAGCTGTGATATCACACAGGTGTCTGCACAGCGTCAAGCTGCTGCAGCCTTTCTCCTCAGACTAACACTCTTTTTTTTATGGACAGTTAATATTAACACTCAGCTGACAGTGAATTTCCCAGGCTTGTAGAGTGTCTGCCATCATTCATTGTCCACAGGCAAAAAAAATTATTTTTCCACTGAAGATCAGTCAAAATAACCCAATCAGGTCCTTCATCCTGGGCCTTTTACAGTCCTGTCTGGGAGATTTATGGCTTACAGCAGCGAGACACACTGTAATCCAATCTATATATACATGCGCTGTATGTAGCAGAGTGCTTTTACTCTCTTCATTCCCCCCATAAAAGATTCATATTCCTACATTTTACTTAGCCAGTGGTCTCTTTATGTTTGGCTCTGGGGCTTGGGTTAAAACCGGCTCTTCTCTTTTCCCATAATCTCCTTTCTATTCTGTTTTACGACGGCTGAGTCCGAGCCAGACTGACAAAAGCCTGACATACGATCAGATCAGATACATGCACAAAACAACAAACAAACAAAACAATGGTATTTATTGAAGGATTTCTTGATATTTTTCATTCTAGAATTTTTTTAAATGGAAATCCACTTTTTCATTCTTGACCCAGGCTTTAGACGTCATTTTCACTTCATAAATCTTCTTAAAATACTGCCGTCTTGCATCACAAGTTCATTTCAGAGCTACTTTCTGTCAAGTTGTAATTTTTGACCGGGTCCCTTGGTGCGGCTGTGCAGCAAAGTAAGTCCACCAAAATGTCAATACAGACCCTGGCCTCCTGCTGAACTGCTCTTAATTGAGACGTATCTGTATCGAGCGGCCAAATCTACAAGTCACTCATTGAATATGAAAAATGGAGTATGGGAGGGAGAGGGGAGGGCGGGAGGGAGATCAATGATATGGATCAGCGTGTACCGACCGAGCCTCTGTTCTGTGTGTGTGTGTGTGTGTGTGTGTGTGTGTGTGTGTGTGTGTGTTGGGGGGGGAGGAGGAGGTGGGGGGGGCAATGCTGCGGCATTATTGGACATCTGAATGAGTAATGACGTCGTCCCAGACTGGGCAATTACCAGCAACGCTCGTTTATTAAAGAGGGGATGGAGGGTTGGAGGAAGAAGATGATGGCTCGGGTGCTGAGGGAACAGAGGATGAAGAGGTGAGGGATGTGACACAAGGTACAAAGGCAGGAAATTCTCATTAAATATTTGCATATCTAAATCTATCTGAATATTTATTTTTGCTGTATCAACACCACCAAACCAGACGTTTCATAACATAAGAAATACAAAAATCAAACTTGAAGATAGTGAACGTTCTCTGTTGTCCTGGACTTGTGTGCTGTCGTTAGTGTGACACAGTTCCCTTGAAATAACTGATCGATTCCGTTTGCTCATTAGCTAACAGCTATCAGTCACTGTCTCGTTACAAATTCAACTGATTTGCACGTTAACACCTTTGGTTGAGCCAATCATTAGCTGGAGTGGTAGCATGTGGCCCTGAGAAACAATAACAGTAGCTGCTTTGTTAAATTAGCCTCATTTCTAGTAAGAAGAATGATGGAGGAAGAGGACAAGCGCTAAAGACAACACACAGTATCAGATTATAACACAAAATTAAAATGTCCATGTATCTTAGACAACAAAATGCAAGAATCTGAACTCAGTGAGCTTTACATGAATATTTTCACTACCCAGATTTTTCTAGCGGGTTTGTGAAGTAGCGACCTTCAGGCCAAAATATCTGGCCCACAAACCTTCATGCTCCATTGGTCCCCGTGTTTCTGGATGGCAAACGACTGCGAGCTATTCTCCCTCTCCCACACACTCTTTCCCTCAGATCTTGCCCTCTCTTTTCCACTTCTCACCTCCTCTCTTTTCTCACCCTGTCTGTCTGCGTGTCTGAAATGCTAAGAAAACACTGCGGCTACGTTGGCTACGCTGAGTATCAGTCAGCAGCTGCTTGGTGATCAATGGGAAAGAAAACAAATCGTGGCCAAAGGAATTTGGGTTTTGAATGTTCTCCACTTAGGTCATAAGCCACATCTTGTGCCAGGGAGGGAAACCTGCATTTAGAGAGATGATATATGAGTGTGTTTGTGTTTGTATGCATGCAATCCAACCATGGAGAAGTAACAGTGCAGTTTATCTGTCTTTTGTGTGTCCATAGCATGCAAATATGTGTGTATCCACCTGTTTGGTGCCTTGATAGTTTTTTGGCAACTCTACTTGTTTTACAAATGAGTGTATTCATGCATCCATGACTGAGAGAGAGAGTGAGAAATGCAGAGCGAGGGCCTCATTTGCCCGAATCCAGTTGAACTCTGCCACATCCTGCCCTCCTCACGAACAATTGCAGAGCCGCTCACCCTCCTCCTCTATGTATACACACATTCATAGATTGGTGCGACATGCTTGACTCATGACTCAACCCCAGACCGCTGGCAGACGCTCGCCAATGCCACTGTGTTGGTGTAGTGGTGCCACAGCGCTCACAGCGTCCCTGCTGTGTCACGAACGCACATAGTGGCCGCATTGTTCGCCCGGCTTGGGAAAGACCAGAGTTCAAGGACATTAATAGCTACAATGTGTAATTTCCCTCCTCCTCTTTCTCCTCCTTCTCCTGCGGGCTCCACATCCTACTCATTCAGCTTTTAGGAAATTTCAGTTTGGCAATGAGGGTATTTCATGTGGGAAAGTACCAGCGACAAAGCCTGAATGGGCCTGATGAAAAGCATCTGTTGACCGCAAAATTACTGAATTGGTCAGGTTTATATTTCTTTAATGCAAGCAGTTGAAAATCTCTAGTGAAAAGACTCAGTCGGCCAAAAAGAAAGAAAAAGAAAAACACTCCTAACGACAAATAAATTGCTGTTTAAGGAAGGAAGCTGGATTACGACAAAGTGTACAGTCTGGCACATGAGAAGCCAGTCTGACACGCTGGAAATTAACTTCAAATCAACATGTCCTTTTATATCTTATCCTCACCTTGGGGAATTAGGTGGTAGCTGTTCATTTCCAAAAACAAGCTCAGCTCTCAGGTGTAGGTGTGTAGGTGTGTTTGATCTGCGCTCAAAAGTGAGAAAGTAGAGAGATAATAGCACCTCATCACCAGCACACATTCTACCTACACACACACACACTTCTCAGTTAAAATCACAATGCACGTGTGTGAACCTCAAACAAATACTGTTTACACCCTCCGCCCCCTCGCTCCCCCTGCAGGGTGGTGGGTGTGCCGCTATGTGCCAGCCTCGCGTCCTACGTGCCACGGAGGAGCCAGGCATGATTAGCTGGAGCTCGTCTCCTCTGTGCTAATTGCCAAACCCACCGTCACCTTCACTATTGTCTAATTAGTCTTAACAAGATAACAGAACACCAATTAAAGTGACCAAATCAGGGCTTTGAAGAATAAGCGTGCAAAGATTTTTCTCCATTATGAAGGCGAGATGCTGAAGTGGTAATTTTTTTAATAGAGGATATATGGAGCGTCTTTATCTGTTAGAAATGTCTTCGAATGGAATCATGTTTACTGCTTTATGTGCTAACTTATTATGTCACTGCACCAGGCACATACTGTAGATTACAGTTTTTAACTTGTTTTTTTTTTGTTTTTATGATTTGAAGTGTCTTGAAAAGTGTTATTCTTTTTATTATTGGTTTTAAAAAGTATTTGTTTGACTGAAATTGGTGGATAATGTCTGTGTAGTGTGATGTGAAGAAACATGGACGTGAATTCCTGGGAAAAAATCCCAAAACGGCCTCACATCATGTTTTTCTTTATTATATTTTGCATTTAGTAAATTAAACTTTCCATTTCGAGGTGATGTCCAGATGAGAACATTCATTTACACAAATGTACTCGAACAGATTAACAGATGAATACACACACACACACACACACAGATATACTATGTTAACGTGCACAAAGGCATGTATCTACTGCCCTGAACTCCCACATATAAAGACATAGGGACCAGGGGCCACTGTTTCATTAGAGGTGTCACAAACATGAATTATAAATCAGCATCCTCCTTCCCTGCAGTCTTCAGGCTTTTACTACCCCCTTCTTCTTTTATTTTTATGTAAAACACATTGTGAAAGGTCAGCGGAGGGAGGCAGCAGAGAAAAAGTGAGAGCATGAGAGAGTTGGCTGTGTGTCTCTGTGTGTGTATGCATGTGCGCCTACGTGTGTGAGTGTAATTCCTGGCGGTGTGTGTGCGACCGTGTGCGTGTCTCCAGCAGGGATGAAGCGCTGTCTCCTCTGCACGCTGTGCTCATTGAGAAGGAGTGTCTTGTGCCTGGGGGGTGCCGGCGAGAGGTTAGGCGGGCGGCCAGGCACCAAAGAAAGAGGTCACATCCATATTCATGGCTTTGGACATGCACATGTAAACCACTTTTAATATGCTGTGACGGGGAAAGTTGTGTTTGGGCGGAAGGAGAGAGAGGGAGAGGCAAGGATGGTGACAAGTGAGGACGGGAGACTTGTGAGAAATGTCCACATGTGCGTCTTCCTTTGACCCTGAGTGGACGCGACTTACAGCATAAATTTGGATGAGTGCCATCATACTGTGATTAGGCAGCTAGAAACATTCATTTATTAGATTATGTTTCTCCTTTTACAAGTGACAGTGCTCATTAATCTCATTAAAAATCAAATCAAACAACACAGAATGACATCGTCTTTCAGATTCTGCAGGAGAACACACACATGTATAGAAAAAACAGAACAGAACAGACCAAACACAGTCCAACCTCAATTAGCAACAGAAGACATTTAACAAGTCATAACAAAGTCTAAAAAATTTAAACCAATTCAATGATTTCATTCTACACCCACTAATATCAATCAATACACTGTTTACTTAGAAATTGACATCATGACCCCTGACACTTTCTGTACTGAAAGTTTAATGTAAACAGACCCTCTACAAATACAAAGTAATGATTTCTTTAATGTTGAACAAGAAAGTTTTGTAGGGTAAAAAGTAAAAAAGATATAATGTAACATAAGAAAAGATAAGAAAATATAAAAAAAAATATGTTTTCGTTTGACTACCATCATAATCAGAATGGACCCACAGTTAAGTGTCCACCTGTACTCAAAGGCTTGGAGCAGGAAAGGAATGCCTGTTAGAGCCGAGCTGTGTGGAGTCAGAGGGGGCATATCATCTTCACATCATAACGGGAGGCCCAGGTAGATGCTTATGGCAGTGTGGCATTATATGGCAGCGTTTGAAGTCGGCCACTGACAGCCTTTCACTGTAAGCGCCTGTCACAAGCCTCTACTTTGAAGTGTCCAGCAATGAACCCCCCCCCCAAGAAAACCCATAACCCAATCAAATAAAGGATCATATCAAAGAAGAGTGTCCGAGACTTTGAGAAGTGTCAGTGTGTGTGTAGGGATGAGATAAGAATGGGATTGAATTAGAAGAATAGGCCCTTTTTTGCAGGACACTTAACCTCATGATACCCTGCTGTATGTCCCCTGTTAACAATGGTGCCACTTACCTCGCTATCATGAACTGCAGCGTTCTTTCATGACCCGTACGGGCCGTCTTTGGACCATCCTGGGGGGGGAAGTGGGGATCAGACCCAAGGGAGGGGATTTTCTAGTAATCCTACTCCCAGGGTCTCCTGGGCTTCCCCACCCTCTACAGTGTGCGCTTTAAGTCCAACAAAGGTTTGGTGGCGACAGGAGCTTCTGTAGAAGGACAAATGATCCTATCAGTTTCCTGGCTCTTGTTGGGGAATGAGAATGCCTGGCCTCCCTATAAGATAAGTCTCCATCACATGCGTTTAGAATCAGTCAAATCAGAGTTTACCTTAATTTGCTCTCCTATTTGTCTCTCTTGTGCTTTAATCTGGGAAATTCCATGTAAGATATTGACTTCAACTCGTAGCCCAGAATAGTACTGGCATTGTTTGGGGGGTTTCTGGAGGACAGGTTTATCCTGTCCAGCAGAGCGGTGTGCTGTGAATCTTTCTGGGCTCTAACCTCCAGCTAGCCTTGAACAGTGGGGAATCCTCCTCAATCACTATAAGGAGGTCCTCTCAGACCCACTCATATTTTAACCAGCAGCCCTACACCATGGGGCGCTCTGTAACGGCCCGTCAGTGGCTGTAACCCGAGCGCTAAAATTGCCTTTTGACGATGTACCCAGTGTTGTTTTAAGAGTCCCCATCTCTCCTGCCCAGCCCCCGCCCAGCTCAAAATATGATTTAATCATTTTTCTCACTTACTTTTCTCAGCATGGGAGAGGACAAGTGAGAGAGAGAGGGAGAGAGAGAGAGAGAGTGAGAGTGGTAGGGCAGAATTCCAAAGTGGTAAAGAAGGGGAGACATTACAGCAGACATTTCCGTGGAAGAGAGGAGGAAACCTCTTACATGGCAGTTCTTAATAGGATCCGGTCTCTCAGTAAAACCAAAGCCTGGCTACTCCTCTTGAAAAGTCCTCTGGGTGAATATCTGAGTGGCCTGTTAATCAAGAGTCAGCAGACATTATAAAAACAAGAGCCTGATGTCATCCTGAGAAATCCCTCCCTTTAACATTTTGGAGCTCTATTTGATTATTTTCATTTAGTTTCATTTTGCAATAGTAGGAAGAATTACAGCTCATATGAAACATCATACTTGTGCGCCGCAGAGTGTTGCTCCCTAACATGGCACGTGTAATGTGGCACCAACTTCCTGCTTCATTTACTGAAAAAATTTAGCTTCAGCTTACAGAGGGTTTAGGCTCATGTGTGTGATTGATACGAAAAGGAAACATTTTGTATTAGTATTACTTTACATTAACTGAAACAAAGTACAACACGCCAATTGTTAATGAGGCTGCATTCATTCATTTCACCACTAGGAACAGATCGACTCCACAATAGTAAACCCACAGTAACCAAGCCTTGTTACACTACTTAATTGTTGATTGCTGGCGTGTTAGCACACATCCAACAGTGACAGAGTGACATGTTTAATCCTCTGGAGATCTAAGTGTTGTTCTAATGCGATTGGCAGTACAAGCAACCTTTTCCCAACACTGGAAGCCATTCCCTTCAGTATACATATCACTCAAGACCACACAACTGATGTTTAATCTCATTATTCAAGCACCTGAACGTAGCCCCTGTCACCTGTAGATGATGACACATTTACGTGATTAAGATTTCGCCAATTAACTCACTATTGTGTCTATTTCTGTAGGAGTCAGGGCAGTTGTTTCACACATTCAGTAATTCTAAGTAATTGTGAGAAAGGAAGTAGGCATGTTAGCCATAATGGGGTGGCTTGTATCACTTGGAGCAGAGAGGTGCTTTTGGAATAAGTGGCTTTGACCACAAACTTTGAAATGCCTGGAACGGGTGTGCACATCTCCCCTGCAAGTTTGTTATTGTAAAATCGAACGTTTCAGGAGAAAGTGGCACTCTCATCTCTCCAGCTCCATTTGTCTGTACACACCGTACATAAACATATGAGAGTCAAGGATAGCTGAGCAGAGATAGAAAGGGTTAAATGAGGCAGAGTGGCACAGAGAGCAGCAAAGAATTCGTTAAACAACATGTAATTAGCCAATTGCGACCACACAACAGGCTTCCAACCATATGAGTCCAAATCCAGGTGACCTTGATTTTTAATTTCAGATTGGAGGACATTCCATTTTCTGCTTCGTTCATCTCGTCTCATCCCACTCTCCTTCTTGAGAACATATTGTTCCCACACCCTCCCTGCATCAACGGCTGACACCCACTTGAGAGGTCTCAAGCACTGTGTACATATGACCACAAGTGGTATTACTGTTACCAGGGATCACCTTACCTACTGCAATCGGTTATAAGTCTGACGGGGACCCACTGTGGGTTAATGGGGGGGTGATGTGTGCTAGATTCATCATCCTTAGCACGCTGTGGCTTTTATTGATGTTGGATTTCTGCTGTAGAGTTGAACGTATTGATAAGTGTGTCAGTTTCCTGAGAAGCATGTAGGCTCACAAGCTTGTAGATAACCTAAATAGTGCAATACTCTGTGATTAGTACTTGTTAATTTATAACTAAGTACTGTTTTATGAAGTTAAAGGATTCCATGTCTCAGGATTCCATGAGCAGATTGACGGTTCTGTAGTGTTGCACCTCACCCCAAGTAATAATATGTGACATTCCATAAACTCTCCTTTCTGTAACAATGATAAATTAACAACACATAAAGGTCAGCACAAAATAAACTGCTCTGTCTTTACATTAGATTTGCCTGACATTATCAAGATGATATAAATTTATTTTCCATTGATCTTAGACAATAGGTCACACACACACACACACACACACACACACACACACACACACACACACACACACACACACACACACACACACACTGATAGTTTGCCTCAATAGGCTCCATCCTCTCTCAGGTGAAGTGTTGCCATTTAGTCTCACAAGTCAATGGTTTTCTGGGGACAGAGACCCACCACTCTCACTCTGCAGTGGCAGGACATGTATCCTCAGTATCCTCGGCACTTTTGTGGGTCATCACAAAAAAGGTCTCATTGCTGTCCGTGTCCTTTCAGCCCGTCCTTGCTCCATCCCATCACACAGCTCCTTCTTTCACCCCTCTGGTGTCTACCCAACTAGTGATAATAATGACGAACATCATTTATGCAAATGTAATTAGGCCAAGAAACATGATAGCGGAGCACAGGGCGCCAATGGAAATTTATCACTGAACACTCAGGCTCTAAACATTCAATTAAAATATTGAATTTCACTGGATTTAATTTAAATGTAATAAATTACGCAGTGGAAGAAAGGTTTGTAGTAGAGCAGGCTCACATTTGGCTGTGGGTATCACACTTAGAGATGGTCATTAATTCCACCGCCAAGGCCCACAATGGTAGACGGAGGAGCAGGAGAAGAGCTGGTGTTTGCCTGAAGTGACTCAGTCCTAGTTTATGTATCTGGGTCAATTCCGCTCATAAGAAGGTTTGGCCGTCCTGCTTTGAGGTATTAGTTCCCCAGCAGCCATGTTCTGCTTCATGTGCAGTTAAGTGTCACTGTACAGTAGCTATGTTTACATGCACAGCAATGTTCTCATGTTCGTCTAAGGCCATTAGTCAGACCAAGATATGAATATATAAACACACGCAATAGTCAAACCAAGATCTAAATCAGGCTACGTTAGTCTAGCTAAAAGGGGCTAATATTATTCAGGTTCCAAATGGACATGTTAAGACTGTGGCACTTTTTTGACACCAAACATTTGGTGACTGCATCCAGCATTATCATTAATCTCTTCTGTTGAAAGGCTACTGTATGTAAAATAACATAACTTTAGTGTAATATAACGTTTAGCTAGCTAGTGAGGCGGCTAGCAGTTTGCCAAAGCTGTAGTATTAGCTAAACTGGTCAGACACGAGCAAAGTGCAGAAAACAACGTTACGCTTTAGAGAGAAGAGAAAACCTTCCTCATGATGAAGATCTCTGAAGAAAATGGACATTGTATACAAATGTAGATAGTCGCAAATGGAATACTTTGTATACACCATGGCAAGTGTTACTGTAACATGTGTAAGAGGTTTTTCCATCCCACAAAGCTCAGCAGAGGAGCTGTCACCTGAGGCCAGAGGCAGACAAAAGAAGAAAGGTGGAGTGTACACCAACATTTTGACAATGACTTCTTTACGACTAAAAGAAAAAAAACGTGGATGAGGTCGTGTTACAGAAGGAACCTTTACTTTGGAGACCAATAAATAGAAACCCTGCTTAATCCACATGACCTCATGGATCACTTAAGCCTGTTTATAGCTTATGTGTATGTAATTATATCTGAATAATAATAGAAATAGTTCAGAATTAAACCTTAACAGCGTAGCTGTCATGAGGTGATGGCTTCACACACTGGGTGACCTTTCTTCAGTCATCAGAGGCTTTGGCAGGCCACCAGGCACGCCTGCTTCACGCCACCGTTGGTATTAAGATCCATTTTATCCCTGTTACAATTGTGTGGAGATTATAAAAACACACAGACATAGAATTCCTGTTAACAACCACTCCCCTCTCCTAAAGTTAAAGTTTGAACTGTCATCCCAGTTGATATGATTAAGTGTTGAGATTATAAACACAAAGGCACGCTTGTACACACACACACACACACACACACACACACACACTCCACCTTTCGCTTTTCACCCCACCTTGGTTGTTCAGCTTAAAATGTAAGTATAGTTCTAACTCAATCTCTAGTTTGCCTTCATAGATGCTGTTGCTTTATTCCGTGTGTAATTCATTCTCTATCCTCGATGACCCGTGTGCTATAATCATCTTAATGTGATAATAAACATCTCTATTAAATGTATTTTCATCCTTAATTTTTATCCTTTTCGATATTGAATGTTAGACAACAAATCTTATGTCACGAGCTAATAAAAATACTGCTTACATTGGCAAACGCCTTTTTTGTACCACTGCTCGTGTCACATCACTGAAACAGGGACACATCAAAACAACAGATGTTAGGTAAATTAAGTTGAAACCACACCTAGGGGATTTGATGACGGTGACATTTTGTGAGACTTGTATTCTGCCTTAAGGTAACAAACAACATGTGTTTATTTACATCTAATTGGCTGTTTTCAGTGGAGTCGGGTGACACTGGGGGCATGAGACGCGTTGCTTGCAGATGTGGTTCCAAGGTGATAAACTTTTCACTCCAAAGGTGACGAGAGGTTGGGAAAATTGTTAGGGAGACTCGCTGCGGTGTGTACATTCATACACACATACACGGTAAACACTCACACAAGTGATTTATAATGGATTTACATGATTAATATGTAAATGAAAAAATAAACAGATGCTGTGGATGATTTACATTTTTGCGTACAGTGTTGTGGACATAGTCGGCTTACAGCAGCCTGTGCTGGCTGGATGTGTGTCGTCTCTGTTTAATTTAACGTCAGTGCGTCTTGAGAGCTGAACCTCGGTCAAGACTAAAGATACAATTTCAACCTGTGCACACACACAAGTGAACCTACAAGTGGCGTGAGTGTAAAGTTTAAACACAAACGTATAAAGTTTGCTGTATTGGTGGAAGCAGAGCTTGTGCAAAACTTCAATTCTGCTCCGATTAAGGAATGCACTGTACACCCCTAGATTATGTAACAGAATCCATTTACATATGCATATAGGAGATCATTAGTTTAGAACTGGTGTAAACCATGTGTTTCCCCACCAGCTTCCTCTCAGATGCTGATTATGCAGATTGATTGATTCTATTAATTCTATCCATATATTCAATATGTCTTACAATGTATTTTAAACTTAATCGCAGTACAGACAGGAATTGGAGAATAGTGTGCATGTAAACTGGAAGATCTTCAGCGTTTGCAGCTTGTAATATATTCAGACGCCGTGTTTGTGTTTGCATAGAGAGCACAGGGCCGCCTGCCTGCCTGCCTGTCTCAGCTTCATGGTAATAAGATGCCATTGTCCCAGTTCTCTTAATATCACATTAGAATTTCATCTCAAGGGGAGATTCACTTCAAGTGTGAGAACTTTGTATGTTTAATGAATAAGACTTGGGAGAGAATCTCTTCACCGTTGCATTAATGCTCTTTTTTGTCCTCCATTCCTCTGTACATAATGTGTATAACATCAAACACGACCTGATTCCTGCTGCATCTCTGCCACTTCCCTCTGGATCTCAGTGGTATTTTGTCTCATTTGTCCCGTGTGTTGAATTTCAAAGCAGACATTGTTAAAAAAAAGAAGAAGGGTTCGGAAATGCTTTTAACCTCAAAATCTTTCTCAAGGTCTCTGCCATGTGCTGCTCTCCTCTCCCAACTATTTAACCATGTCAGCTTGTACACATTTGATGATGCCCAGCAAGCAACAGTAAGAATTCTAGAGTTGTCATATTAGTGGGCATGAACACATACTGGGCATGCTGCTGGCTGTGGTAGCTGGATGTCTGTCTGTCTGTCTGTCTCCTACACGAGCTCTTGAAACAGTTCTTTTCTAAATACAATCCATTATTAACTTTGATCTTGGATCCCCCATCTGATACCAAACACCGGCTGTACAGCCACCGATAGCCCTGACATGTTTTATTCATCGCTAATTAGCTGCTTTTCATTAGAAATCATGAAACTATAGACCAGAATAGACATAACTCATCCCTGCCGCTAGGCCAATGTTTAGTCTGGGACACCAAGGTCAGTCCACCTCCCTGTACCTGATAGTGCGCCACAATCCATTATTTACTAAAGATCAAGTTTTAAAGCAGCGCCGCTGTGCAGTGTTAGTGAGCCTGAAGGCAAAGATTTGTAGATAAGACACAAACTTTTCTTGTAATGTTTTGTGCACTGCAGACTCAACTCTCCCTAACAAATTAAAACAATATTAACTGGGGTTTCCCATCAGAATTGGTTAATGCCCAGTATTGGTTTGGTTGAATACTTCATCCTTTGCAGTCAGGATGAGGGAGTTGTTACTGCCTGCAGTGTCTGCTGTAGCTGATGCCTTTAAACTCTCACAGTTATCTTTAGAGGCATTTGTGTGTTTATTTGAGGTTTCCGTTTATTCCAAGAGTTGATGGACTTCTTCTCTGCTCCTCACTGTGAGCTTTGCAGTCTTAAACTTTGTACAGCACTCTAAACTCATTCAGGCCCTCGGGGCGCGTTTCCTTCCATCCACGCAAACTTTGGCAGCAGTGATAACGTCTAACAAGCTCTCAACTGACATCAAACTACACAGAGGAACACACAAAAAAGTCTTAACCCTGATTGGAATGGGTCCACTGTCTGGAATACCATTTCTCCTCCTACATGGCTTTGTGGAGGGAATACTGCTCCGATTCCATCTATCCGGCTATTTTGACTTATTTTGCTTGAATGTCTCTACATATACTATTCTGTCATTTGTTTTCGCATATTACCATCATTAATTTGTGGGAGCCGCATGCTTTTTCCTCCTTGCAGTATACCATAAATAGTAGCCTATGTATAATAGCATATCCTGGCAGAGAAATGGAGTATTTTAATTGCCAGAATGTTGCAGTGTCTCACAGCCCTGCAGCTGTTTTCCAGGACCAGACTTTATGACTCACTATATAAATATTTTATCTGCACCATAAATATAGCTCCAGTCTATGATGTTAGCTTTGGTCAAGTGCTTATTTTGGATCATCAAAAGAGACTGAATTGGTTTTGGCTCATCTCTCTTTTTCACTTTTCACCTTTTTACTTTCTTTGATACACACAGGCATTTCTTTGGCAGTAAGAAAGTGAAACATCATAGTAACAGGCAACAATGGGAAACAGACGATTAAAATATCTATTCAGACGCTTCCTCGCAACGACACATTTGCTATGTCATCAGCGCAGTAATGCAGGACATCTTGGACGCCGTTACCCAGACGGTCGCTCTATTATTAGCGCCTGAATATGCTGTCATTGTTAGTTAAGGTCTTATCCTGCACACAAACCTTTTCTATTTTACAATATTTAACATTGCAGTGTTTATTTTGGATGATGAAGACCGTTGCAGAGGCCAACGTGCTCTGAAGGATACTTTGTCACTGCTCTTACTCTACTGTACTTCTTGAACAAACCTAATACATGTGCTTATTACCTGCGTCTCCTGTAATGTATGTCCTCATGTTTTATTTACGTGATGAGACTTTAATTAGCTCCACCATTTCCTCTGTTGTTACACACCTTACCTTGAAACGGAGCCCGTGCATATCCTCTTATCTGACAGTGCCTACTGTGTTAGCCAGCCGGCTGGCAACGGGAGGCCGGGAGGTGGCAGACAGGGATGAGGAGGTTGTGTTTACGTGTGTGCTTTTGTGCATGTGTCTACACTGGAAGTCAGATGTCTGTGTCTATGTGCAAGACTCCATTTTTTTATACGCATGTGTGTGAGTGTGTGCTCGCGCGTTAATGTGTGTGACAGGTGTGAGCTCCTATGTCAGGGGTGAGGTCACACCCTCCCGCCTCACTCTAGGTGTCTGCAGAGGTTCATATCAACTCAGCAAGTGGTAGGGTGAACACCTTTTACCCCTACGTACACACACGCAGACATGTACC
Source organism: Genypterus blacodes (assembly GCF_046128005.1). Classification (NCBI taxonomy): domain Eukaryota; kingdom Metazoa; phylum Chordata; class Actinopteri; order Ophidiiformes; family Ophidiidae; genus Genypterus; species Genypterus blacodes. The sequence continues at coordinate 47,747 of NW_027466995.1, read as the reverse complement.
AACACACTCAGCACGCTCAGCCCCCCGGATATCATTAGCCTCTACGCTAACAGCAGGCCAGAAGACAACCTGGGAAAACGGGGAGGGTAGCAATCACATCTTAAATACATGTTTTTAGCGATGCCTGAGCTAAGCGCTGCGCACTTACAGCTGGGATGTAAAAACTATCGATGAAAGTGCCAACACAAACGACGTCTATAGGAAGAGATGTTACTGCGCCGCGCGTTTTCCATTTCCTGCTGTCACGGTGTGTCACTCTAAAGAGTTAATGCTGTTTGGTGTGTGGTGGGGTCAAAATAACTTCTCTTTATTTTAGTTCAAACATGTCTTTCCCTGTATTGCCACCCTGTGCAGTGCTGACAGGTGCTTTAAACTACACACTGCCACAAACTTGTATCAGTGACACATGCACTTATGTTGCCTTAACTCTAATCTAGCTTACTTTGCTGATTCTGGGCAGGAAGAAAGCACAGCGATTCTGATCGGATGTAGTCTGGATTCATATATGGAAATCAGTCAGGTATTATTTGAGTACTTCACAATGCGACTCTGGTCTGAAAGTTGGTATTTATGTCATTAATGATCAGCGAGAGAGTGAAAGTTGTTTCATACAGCGGCTGCATGGCTTACAGTTGTCTGGTCCTATTTCCAGTTACCAGTGAAGGCATCTCTAAACAAAGGCAGGTGAGTGTGCCTGCTGTTTGAACATTTATGAAGCACTTCCACTGTGATCCAGGGGTGATTAAACAAAGCCTCTAGCTCCTCTATAATCTATCCTCTTCATACGTTTGCAAAAGAATTGAAACTATGAAAAGTGCTACCTGCTTATAGCCTCCCAAGCCCTGACCAGAGCATCAGTAGGAATATGTCTGGCACACATGGTGGGTTATAAATCAGCTCTCCAGCCACTTTCTAACACCGGGGTCTCCCCTGTGCTGTGGTGTCACCGTCAGTCCCTACAGTATTTATTTACACTGTCTTTCTCTCACACATTCTTTCCCAGTGAGCCAATGCCTGCCAGGCCTTGGGCTGCCAGAGGAGGACGTGAAGCCAAGCCGGGGAGCCAAGGCCACTGTCAGCTCTCAGTGGTTAGAATAACTCGGTGAAACCACCTGGGAGCTGGACCGCGATCAGACCTGCGCCGGTTCGGGGGGAGCACAGGAAAGGTTAAGGCAGTGAGAGAGTGAGAGAGAGAGAGAGAAGGTGAGGGAGTAATTGAATCTAGGTTGAATGCACAGGGAAATGTTGAGGTTTGGTATCTACTCTTAGTGTTGTCATAGGATACGACTTATCACTGTGTAAAGCTCAGTTCAGGATGTTTATTCTAGATGTTTATTCGTGTCAGTCACTTTGTGCACACTGAGTTTGAAATATGTCATATTGTCAGTATGCATCAAACCTTTGCTCTTAAGAATGATGTCACAGCTGAAACAGTGACCCGGTGCCAAACTCCTGTGCTTGGCTTCAGCTGGATCAGAATATCGCTTCATCTCCCTGCATGAGAGAGATGTTGTCAAGGACTGTGATCAGTGTTCAGTGAGAGAGTGCTTTTTTTTATTTTTATATCTCATCCAGTGAATCCTGGGATGAGCTCCAAGCACTGTGATGGTGCAGGAGATAAGTGGGCATAGAGGATAAACACTCTTTAACACAAACACTGTGGGCTGTATTCTTCTCCTTGTATCTTCCCTTTCACAAAGCGTTTGTTATGTTATAGCCCCCATATATTGTCTACGTCTTCACACACAAACACACAACTGGAGTTTATGATGTATTTGTTGTTCTCAGTTGATGATATCATAGTGTACTTATAACATTTGAAATATTATAATATAATATAAAGATATGAACCAAGGCGGTCGGAATTCAAACAGGCAAACATTGATGTAAGATTCACGTTTTGCATCTTAATCCTATCACTCATAATAATCAGTTGTAAATTCTTAAAAATGACGGGAAACTCCATCTTAAAAGACAGAAATGGCCTCCAGCGTGTATGTGTGTGTGTCTTTCTGCTGATATGACTACAGCAATATAGCTCAAACACATTATCTCCAATCTCTCTCTTTCTCTCTCTCTCTCTCTCCGCTCACTTGTTACTGTCAGGCCTCGCTCGCCCCTCCGCCCGCGGCCCCATGTGACTCCCCGTGCGCCTTTGACACGTGCGGAGGAAGGACGCGCTATCAGTTTTTCTAATTACTTATTGGTCATGATCAATTAGCAACATTTTAAGGCACTAGGGTAACCTTGTATAAATACACTGGCGGAGTTCAACAGCCATCATGGTTGACAATTAAATTGGTCTGTCACTGCTGGGCCCTTCATTAATCTCAACTTGTCATTCTTGTTTATGCTGGTTATAATGGCTGTGTGGGTGTGTGAGAGGAGTCGGCTCCAGCGTGCGTCCGTCCGTGCGCGCTCGTGGAGGTCGGCCGGGAACTGTGGACGTGGGAGGAAGTTGTCTATGTGTGTGTGTAATGTGTGTGTTTATTTGCACGAATCAAAGCGTGTAGATATGGGTTTGTGTGCATGTGTAAGGAATCTACCCCTATGTTTTTCTCCGTGTGTGTGTGTGTGGAACCGTTTTAATCGCAACTGTCACGTTGAAGCCAGTTGGCACCCTGAAGTGATTACCTCATGTGTCCTTGAGTATTTTCTAAATTGCTCAGAGATGTTTAGAGCTTCTCCAAATGACTTTCATAATCATGCGGTGCGTAGCCATTTAGGCCGCGTGAGAAAATTCCCGCTCACTTAAACGCGCTTTTACGTGGATTGAATGAGACAGAAAAGCCATTGCGGGTTGCGTTTAGTTTCAAATCCCCTGAGATTTCCCCGAGTGTTTAATTCCCTCAGTGTAGCAGTTTAAGAGTTAAGTTAGAGCATAACCCTTTAGTTTAGTTTTGATTGTTGGTTATGTTTATCGGTACTTTGTGTAACCGATTCCTGACTATGTGATGCAACCACTTAGAAATAAAAGACACACACACACACACACACACACACACACACACACACACTCACACACACACACACACACATTGGTGGGAAACAATAGTTAGTGGTGCTGCATACTTTTGTGCTGCTGACCTTTCACCCTCTTCGCTGTCTTTCTGACCCCCCCGGTGTGACCCCCCCTGGCAGGAGGGTGGGTTGGCATTGGTCACGTACCCCACATTGCCCCCCCTCCACACACACACACACACGCACCCTCCCTCCTCTCCTTCCAGCTCATTGTTTGGGGGGTTGAGTGTATCTGACTGGACATGAACAAAGGAGTGTGTGGGCGCCTGCAGACGCTCGCCCGCTGTGTTTCATATTTACATGTGAATGTCAACACCTACTTCGTAAACTGCCTCCTGTATACAAGTTTCACCAGTGATATCATGAGTGTGCAGATTTATGTGGGCTGTTTGTGTGTGTGTGTGCGTGTGTGTGTGTGTGTGTGTGTGTGTGTGTGTGTGAGTGCACGTGTTGGGAGTGCAGTTTCTACTTCCATTGAGTAATCATTTTCTTTCAATTACTTTTTGTAAGTTTTTAAACCATTTAAAAAAAATAATTCTTACTGAATGAATGCATTTTAATGTCTTTAACTTCAGTCTAATTAAAGATACTACAGGTTTATGTGCTCTTAGCAACACAAATGTCCCACAACTTTACAAATTTAGTGCATTTAACTATAATATATATACGACTCTATTTCTTATATATATAAAACTGGATTTATTTTAGTTTTTGTGTCAGGTTTGACCAACCAACGCTCAAATCAAACATATTCACTTTAATTACCCCGGTGTTGTTATCTACATTTGTGAAAACAGTTTTACTTTGTTATTACTAACTTTAAAATGCTATACAAATTTATTATACTTTTTATTTAAAAAAAAGTTAATTCATTGTTATTTAATAAATAAAGTAAGGAAACTCCGATTAAGCACCTCTAAGGGTTAGAGATTGCTCTGTAGCTGCAGAAGAAGAAGAAGAGATTAGCCAAATAACGAATTGAGAACATTTGCACATGGCAGTTTTTTTTTAAAGCTTTTTTATCAGCAGATCATCAGTGTCATTCATCAAGACACAGAGCTTTGATTGCCCACTGTTTTCCCTCACACACACACACACACACACACACACACACACACACACACACACACACACACACACACACACACACACACACACAGGCCCATAATTAGCAGGGTGTCCATGCATGAGCGGTTGTGTGTTAAGCAGTGGAGTGGACAGTGAGGAGGAGGAGGAGGAAGAGGGTCATGCTAATGCAGACAGACTCTTAGCGACCGTGGGTGACTTGGCATGTGGACCCAGAAGTTGGAGACGCTCCTTGCTAATTAAGAATAGTGTCTTGAGTGTGTGTGTCTGTCTGTGTGTGTCATGTTTGTGTATCTACTGTCTAGCTGTGTGACTTGATGGGACGTGGTTAATGTGAACTATTGCCATGCGTAACAATCTTTCTTCAAATCATCTGCCAGCAGCTTTATTTGCTTTCCCAGCCCTCTTCTTACCTCTATGTGATAGACTGTGTAAGCTCATACACTCCTGAGAGGCCATGAGTCCCTCCTGCAGTCAGATCGGCCTTGAAACTGTCGTAACACTCGACACAGTGACACTTCTCAGGTGTCCCAGACGAGGTCGCCGGCACAGGACTTCCATTTAAGAATCTGCATGGCGACGCCCTCATGGCGACGGGGTCAGTGAGGCTCCATAATGAAGCCCTGCCAATGTGCAGACAGGGAAACTCCGTCTGGGGACATTCTGTCGTCTGGTGAGCATCTGGTCCAACCCTCACACCAGTTTATCCAGTTTGATTGGTATTAAGGTTCTTATGGGACTGAATACAGACTGGGAGAGTCAGCTAAGAAAAAAACTTTTACTATCTCAAACACCATTGATCACATAAACTTAGATTAAGATTTAAATGTAGGTACAACGAGTTCTCAATATGATATAATATTTCTCTTGTTATGATATGTTATGAAGTTTCATTTTCCACTGCAGTTCTACTACTTCTGTTTATTGTATTTCTGTTATTTCGTTTGACCTCTGTTTTGCTTTTTTTACTTATTGACCATTTCTTTTTTTTAAACTTTTTTTTAACTTTCTGCTCTGAGCAATTCATATTCAAATTTGTGATGATTGATTTAGGATTATTTCATTTTTTTTGAATCAAATTCATAATTCAATCATTTGTTGTGACATATACCTCATAATATCACTGTAATCTATCATCTATTCCTCTGCTAAAGTGTCATTTTGTTGCGTCAACATTTTTTAATTAAAAAAGATTTTTGAGAATACTGCAATTCTACAAGCAGAAGGACGTCATGCTGCTTACTGTGCAAAGGAACAGATACACTTGATCAGATCGTATTGGGGTGTAGTTAATAGCAGCCTGAGTGTGTAGACGTACACACACTCAGACACACACACACAGCAGGGGGCCTGGCTGGTAATTAGACAGAGGTGACTGTGATTAAAATTCACATGTTGTGCCCCACATCACATCAGCACAGCCAGAGGACAGGCCTGCAGCACCCAGTGTCTGGAACAGGAGTGTGTGTGTGTGTGTGTGTGTGTGTGTGTAAAGGGAGGGGTGTGCGAACAATCTACTCACACATCAATGCATGTATGCACACATGCAGGCCTACGCTGACCCTCTCCCTCCCTCCTTCCCTCTCCTCTCCTGAGTGCCAGCCGAGCGAGACCAGGGCCCGCATCGTTTCACCTCAGGGTGCCTGCCGGGGTCAGGGGTCACGTGTAATGACTCAGTGCATCTCTGAGCCTCGTAAGCCAACTCCAGGAGCTGATACACTCCGCTAGGCTGACACGCAACCCCAACAACCCCAAAAGCCAATACAGAGTGTGTGTGCAAGTGAGTGTAAGCAAATGTATAGCAAAAGTCAAAAATCCTTTAGGTCAGGATTTAACCTTTGACCTTTCAGTTAGAAGCTTAAAGTTTGGAGCAGTTTCTGTCTATAGAGCCTAGAATGTTTAGCTTTAGCTTTGTAAGTTCAGACTGTGTGTGTGTGTGTGTGTGTCTGTGTCTCGCGCTTGCCTTTGTTTGACGTTTGCGTGACATCATGAGCAGATTTAAGAGGCGTTCAGGTGCGACAGCAGAGAGGAGTAATCAAACTGTGAAACACAAACTCGCGATTTAAGTTTTGACTTCTAAACCCAAAACTCTGAATATAATTAAAAAAGAATCCATTCTGACACTGACAGCTTTCTCTCCGTATTGATGACTCTGTTTCGCCGTCTTGTCTCTCTCTGTCACTCTCGTTCTCACCTCCCGCTCGCTCTCCGCTCTGTTTTCACCTGTGTGCCGTACAGAACGTGGCAGCATCGCTAATTGCGTCGGTGGTACGGAAACCCACGAACGCGGTTGACACCCGTAACGGCGAAGTGAAAAGGTGAGATCTACTACGCTGAAACGAGAGACCAGAGGTGTTTTGACAAAAAACAACAAACCCAATTATTTAGAGAACGACGTCTTTTAGGTTTAGGAAACAGAGTTGGTGTTGAAATGGAGAAGTTTGTGATCTGCAGCCCCTACACTTCTTCCTCTGAGTGAATTTAACACATCAAAATATTAACAATGATTCCGAGTCCGTGTCAAAGTTGAAAATCAAACCCTTTTCTGAAATTTTGTCGTAAATTCTGCACGCATTTGTTCCAGTGTTCCACATTTCCCACACTCCTCCGATCAGCTCAGTAAATGGAGGACGGGGGGGCTGACAAACGGTCTGTGCAGGCCTCACATCCCTAAGACCAGGGATTAGTGTGTGTGTGTGCCTGTGTGTGTGTGTGTGTGCTTGTGTGTGTGTGTGTGTGAGGTAGCTAGCTAGCTAAGTGACGCAGTGATGTCATGGTCCTTGGTGTTTTCACATGGGAACCTGATAGCTCTGAACAATTCGGGGCAAAGCAATTTTTGGCTCAAGCACACTTGACATAACAGAGAGATAATTGTAGACTTTGTGTCCGCCGACCCTCCAGAGATCCCGGGGATCAAACCCTCTAGGATTTCGGACACTTTGATGACGGGTTAATGCCTGGAAAAACATTTACCGCCTGGGAGATCACACATGGAATGATGTCAACGTAATGCAAGAGCGAGTTAACTGCCCCTGATATGAAGCTGTGATGTAAACTTGAAGGTTTTTGTTTGCTCTTAACTGTAGCAATGTGTGTGTCCATGTGTGAGTCCAATAGGAAACACTGCAGATCCCTATTGTGTTGCTGGTACACACGTTTGATCTGGAGCGTCGTCTTTCTAAACGACACAGCGGATGATTAGGTGTTATTTAGTAATGAGAGCCACAGTTATCCTGACTAATAACACTGCCGAGATGGAGAAGAATTCATTTGTTATCGTTATGTGTTGGAGTCTTTAGCGGCTTTTCTAAGACAGGAGTCGATATTAATGTGATAGTAAAAGCAGATTATATTGGCCGCGCTTCAGGCGTGAAGACTTGTTTATTTAACTTTTATTTATAGAGGGGAACATTTTAGAGCAACGTATTGCTGTTTGGTAAGGTTGTGCACGTTCGTCGCAAAATCTCAGATAAAAGCACAGGAATATAGAAAATACTCGAGACTTCTAAGTAATGTTGCTCGTAATGATTCTGCTCTTTCCTGACTTTCAATGCATGAGTTCGGTCTTTGAACGTTCTGGATCATTCTTATCCATGACGTACCCACACACCAACTACACGGCAAAGTTCAACGAGTTTACAAACCTGCAGTTGCAATGTCAGCGCAGATCACAGTACGATTATGAATTTGATGTTTAAATCCTGGCCACGCTGCCTCGCTCATGGGTGTCTGGGTGCCAGCAAGACGCGACCTCACTGGCTCACACAGTCAGATTGTAACCGTGTGGCTGCTCTCATCCAGAGTAGAGCTGGAAACTACAATTTAGATGGTGAGGGAAAAAGCTCAATCTAGTTACTCAACAGTAAAAATAACAAAATATACAGAATTAGATAGAAATTAATGTAAATAATCTTCTGATTACGTTAGATGCCGTCACATCTCAACTCTTTTTTTTTGTTGACTTATGCAGCCAAAGTTTCTACGAAATATGAAAACTGCCAAAGTTTCCCGCTGAACCTCAGTCAGTCTTAGTTATTGATGATTGCCGAGCTGTTTTAACAGTTTGTCTCTGAGCCAGGCAGCAAAAAGCTGAAGCTTCAGAGTTTTACAAGGATAAAGAAGCATTCTGAAGGCGGCAGTGTGCCCGGGAGCAAAGCGAAACATACCTGCAGGCTTGTTAAACAGCTTTGAGACGTGTGAGAGTGATAGATGCGTGATTTTAAAGCTATGTTTAAACTGTAACAGTTTTCTTTATATTGCTCCACACCTGGCAGAAATGACAAGCTCTGGCAGCCGCCGTGGCTTTAGGGCTTTCCATAAACACCATCATAGATATTCATCAAGTGCCTGCGTTTATTACGTTCAGTGGAAATGTCTTGTCAATCCCTGTGATCTGCGTTTTCAATCATGCCCTTATTAAACGACTGTAACGACTGAAAGAAGAAGGATCTGCGCTCAAACGCCAGAGATGATTAATATCACAGCGTTTCTCTCAGGCGCTCGTACGAGACTCGACCAGACGGCTCACAAAGAAAACAAGACTTTATACACACTGGGACAAGATAATGCAAAACATCTCTCGGACGTGTCAAGCAACAATTACAGAGCAACTTATGAAAAATGATCAGGCAGCTGCGGCCCAGCTGTGGAATTGTTTTCCTCAATGAAGACAGAAACAGATTCAAACTTCAACGCCGTCGCACGCAGACGTCATGAGGCCGAGAGCGAGCGAGGGAGTGAGAGAGCAGTTGACTGAATTAGATCATAAACGGACTTATTGCTCATTATTACTGCAAGTTAGTGTGTATGTGAATTCAGATATCAGGTAGTAACATCAGTAATATTGTATTATTGTAGTTTCAGTAGTTTTGGTACCAATATCTATGATTACTATCTTATCTTTCAACATTTGGGGATATTTCTTCTTAACTCTCTCACCAATAAGAGATAAAACAAATGCAAATACTAATAAATGAGCAAATAAGACAATAAAGCATGAATAATAGTTGAATGGAATCAAAAATAAATTGACATTTTGGAGTTTTCTGCCCTTATATGAAGCAGATTTAACAATAATATTGAAGCCAATAGATCAAAGTTATGTATTATTGTTATTTAATTGTGACCTTGTATTCTCCTTTTATTTCCCTTCATAATCTTGTTTTTACTTTATCATTCTTGTTTTTACTGTTATCATTCTCATTACACACTATGTTTTATTTTGTTTATTCCACATAAAATGTAAGTTATTGTTATTATCAGTTGTAGTACTGTACTTGTACTGTAGTGTTCAGTCTGCTGTTCGTCTCAAAGTGAGTGTGGGACATGTGCTGTTGTTGTTTGTCCCAGCAAGCGTATGTGTGTCTGTGTGTGTGTGTCTCATCCTCTCAACCCGTGGACGAGTTTGAGCTGCTCGGCCTCTGATTTATGACTCGGAGGCCTCGCTGTGTATATTTACAGTCTCATGACCTGAGAATGACACCCACTGAGCTGAACGCAGAGGGGAGAGAGGGGCCAGGAAGGGTCATGGAACGCAGCACACACACACACGCACACGCACACGCACACGCACACGCACATGCACATGCACATGAAATGATTTGTATATAAACGTCAATATCGTCACAAAGTGCAAATTTTGGAAGATATTTGCTCAAGTGGTGAAAGAAAATGGTGAAATTATGAGGCTTTGTTTCAGTTTTATAACTTGTTTGGTGTCAGTTAGCTGTAAAATGTCTCAGAATGTAGTGAAGCTGCTTGTAAACGACAAACTATCACTCAAAATATAAACGAGGCCTCTCGGGATTCAACCGGTCTGTCATACGTGGACAGATAGAAGCGTTGCTTCTGAGTTTTAAATAAAGGCATCAGCTGCTGGTGTGCTGGCACCCTGGGGTGACGGCGGCATGGAGAGACATCCTCCTGATGTCACGCGGCCCCGCAGAGGCAAATGGCGGCTGGCAACGAGTTCACTTCGCGTAGGTTTGCTTAAACCGCCGGTGATGGTTTTGTACCTTCACAGGGGCGTGTGAAAAGGGTTTGGTGTGTGTGTGCGTGTGAGCATGTACTGTGTGTGTGCGTGTGTGATTTACATGCATTTGCGAAACCTTACTAGGACAAACAGCGTGGAATCTGTGGTCACTCCAATAACATCTCTCTCTCTCTCTCGCCCTCTCTCTCTCGCCCTCTCGCTCCGCCCTGATTGGTCGGCTGGCTCAGCAGGGATAAACACAGTGTAGCTGAGCTTGGTGAAGGGGTCGCTGTGTTTTATGAGCCATTAAAGTTTTATTCATCCCTACACCAAGGCAGCCTTCGGCCACAGGGTCACCGTGCTTTAAATAAACTCCCATCATTCCTCTGTGCAACCCCCCCCCAATATCTGCCTTTCCTTAACCACATACCCCCCCTCCCCCACAACCCCCTGCACCCACAGACTTAATGGACTGTTTATTGTTTGATGTTCAAGTCCGACTTCATCATTTTTCCTCCCTCTCTCTCTCTCTCTCTCTCTCTCTCTCCCTCTCTCTCTCTCTGAGTGATGTGGCTCGCCCGTGTGTTTGCACGATTCACGTCGATTTGTTTCGCACGTGAGCGCGTACGTGCGAGCAAGCAAGAGAGAGAGATAGTTCCTTCCGCCTCATTCTTCTTCTTCGTCATTTTTTAAAAAGTCTTCATCGGCTCTTCCTCTTCGCAGTTGGCCGCATACCAAACTTTTTAAAAGATGCAACAGTTCATCACCCGGCAGCTCTGCATACTACTTGTTTAAACGAGGAAGAGAGAGAGAGATTCAGTGACAGAGGGGAACAAAGAGAGAGAGAGAGTGGGAGAGAGAGAGAGACAGAGAGAGGGAGAAGAGTTCCCTTGCATGTTGTGTTACAGCTGACCCTGTCCTCAACTTTGACTCCTGACCCCAGCAGATATCTGTCATGAGAGGGAGCTGCTTAACACAAAATGGAGCCTGGTTCCAGAAACAGAACGACAGGGAGAGAGAGAGAGAGCCCTAGCACACACAGAGGACTCATTTATCCTCTCTCTCTCTCTCTCTCTCTCTCTCTCTCTCTCTCTCTCTCCCTCCCTCCCTCTCCCTCTCCCTGCCTGCAGTTTTTTCTTCCTCTCCTTTGCTTCCTCTTTTGTTTCCACAGTGCACAAACCTTGTTTTCCTCCTTTTTACATCTCTCTCTCTCTCTCTCTCTCTCTCTCTCTCTCTCTCTTGCTCTTGCTCTCTCTATCTCCCCCCTTGTCTCTTCACCCTCATCTGGTTGGCTTTTGGGATGGCAGCCCGCCTCGATCTCCCACCCCACAGGTACTGGGATCATGGCTGGATCAGGACCAGCATGGATTCTGGGAGGAGGGATTTTTGTTGTTGTTGAGACAAGGCTTTAATGAGCGAGAGGCCTCGTCAGCCAGAGAGAGAGAGAGAGAGAGAGAGAGAGAGAGAGAGAGAGAGAGAGAGAGAAATGTATGCAAATGATATGCACACACCAAAAGGACACTGGGTAGGCGAGGCGAGCAGCGGCCGAGCTCCCGCTGGGCGCCGCACTGCTATCTGGAGGAAGATGAGCGGCTCAGGTCAGAGGAATGGCGACACAAACACCTCCTCCTCCTCCTCCTCTCCTTCCTCTCTTTCTTTTTGTATTCATACTGCACCTACAAGTGCAGGGAGAGACGCAAAGTGACGCCTTTTGTTAACACACAAGCTGATGGTGGCGTTGCTACATGAGTGTGTTGATGTGTTTTAGTCGCTGGAGCTTTGTTGCTAGGTAGATTTTTTCCCCTGTTATTCATCTTCTTCAAGCACACTGACGTTCACATTGGTGGGCTAAATTAGCTGTGGATTGTTGGTGTCTGTGTTTGGCTTCCACACTTTCCAGACCTTTAATTGCCATGATTTCTGACTGTAAAGGAAAAAAGAAAAAAAACACCAATCGAGTAATTTGACGTTAATTTCTTTTGACACCTCATTTGGTAATTTAAACCAACAACATGGCTGTTTAATTTTCAGAGTTTAATATATATATAATAGGCCAAGATGTGAGTGAAATGACCTGTTGTAATTCTGTAACAAAGTGCATTTATCAACTATACACCAAAGAGAATTGTGATGGGAATTTTGACACAGAGATCAGGGAAAAAAAAGGACGTTTGATGCTAAATATAATCTATTTTAATTTCACCGTTTTTGTTATATTATTCCTGTTATTTCTTCATTTAAAAAGGAGGAAAAGGAGAGATAAAATGGATGTAAATTAATCTATGTTACAGAAATGTATTTCTTTAAAATAAATTAGAATTTATTTCTTCTGCATTTATGTTGTATTGCTCGCATTATTTTTAAAGATACAATTCCTAATTTTAATTACAAATATGTATTTTAAAAAAGAAAAAAATAACCTCATAAATACCAAAACACATTAAAAATAAATGTTTTAACATAAAATTTATTTTTTCAATTTATATAACAATTTAATAATTACAACGATTAAATAACTGGTCTTTTTAATTATTATCCCGGATGTTTGTTGATAGATTAAATCAACATTTCCATGATTTTGTACTTTTTTGGGGGGTCATCTTTTATGTTTTAACAATCCTGCACATTTTCTGCGCAGCTCCGCATCTGTTTCCTTCTTCTTCGCGCCTGCAGGAATGAAGCCGCGCGCTAACCGGCCTGTCTGGGGAAAAAAAAGAGAGACGGAAATAAAGAAGCGGAAGGACGAGATGCGGCGCCGTCACGACCCCAGCCTCGGTAAAGCAGAAGCCCGGGGCCGCTTAAAATGCGTTCGTAGGTGTCGCGCGGCGTCAGGGGGAAGAGGAAGGAGCTTCTTCCTCGTCACGCCGCCGCCTCCGGCTTTGAAATAAACAAGGAGGAAACGGAGAGAAGCAGAGAAGAAGAGAGGAGGAGGCCGAGAGTGGCACCTGATGATGGCGGCGGTGACTCGTGTTAATTGCTGCTCAGCTCCGCTCATTAGGGACTCTCAAATGATTTTAGCGCTCCGGGCCACAAACGCCTTGTTTGCTTTGCAGCGCAGGAGGCAATCTGGCCCCAACACACACACACACACACACACACACACACACACACACACACACACACACACACACACACACACACACACACACACACACACACACACACACACGCACGCACGCACACACTCACACCGAGGTTTGGTGTCAGGTTACAAGAACTATATATATATATATATATATACGCACACACACATACACAGTCATACACAAAAATATAGTAAACGTGGAACAAGTTAGTTTAAATAAAGCTGAAATTTTAAAGATGTAATTCATAAAAGTATTTATCTTCTCATATTTCCCTCTTTTCTTCCATCAAACCAGTTTTATGACTCATAAATTTCCTCTCCTGCGTCGATATCCAGCACATGAAGGTATTTACATGATGCGTTCAGGCGTCACATCTTTCTGTCTGATAATCAAAGATTTACAGTGACATGTTGCCTCTATTGCTTAATCAATAAGGTGACACACACATAGAAACGATCTCATCAATATCCTGACAAAAGCTTCACACACCACGCAGCTGAAACCCTCCAGCCGACGCACAATAACGCCTTTCCTCCTGTGATTATATTCAGATGACCATGTGTGACGCCGACACACACATACACACACACACACACACACAGATCCAATCCCGTGCCCTCCTCGTCCTCTCAGCCAGATGACTGGTTACCTGTTGGCGTGTATTTATATGACTTATAAAGCCTTTGTTATTGGCCCGGCTCGGGGTCGGCCACTTGTTTATGACACCAGTAATGGCGGTAATTGTTATTGTTGAGATTACCTGTCAAGAAGGGAGCCGGGCGGGCCGGTATGGAGAAGGCGTCCCTCCTCTTGACAAGGGGTGACAGGAAAGGAGGAGGGCGGGGCGGGGGGGTGAGAGGTGGATGGAAGTAGAGAGATTGGGAACCGAGAGAGGAGGAGGGGGGAGGAAGAGGAGGAGGAGGAGGAGGTCGAGACGCCCCTGATGACTTCTCCGCTGATAATCAGCCGGCGCGGCCTGTGGGATAATTCAGCTGTCAATGCCACCTAGCAGGGCCCAGCGTCAAGCCTGCCGACCCCAGCTGGCGTCATTCATTTGGGCCCACGACACGGAAGATGGAGGAGGAGGAGGAGGAGGAGGGATGAAGGAGGAGAGAGAGTCTACATCTGACACGTCTGAGCCGGAGTGTTAGTGAGTTAACACAAGGCCGAGCCGCCGTATGAGGTGAAACATATCCACTGTGTGTTGACGGGTTTGTAGAATGACACAAAAAAAGGAAGCATGAGTCGTTTTCTGGGCCTTTGGCTTCTAAACCTAAAATTATATTTAATGATCTGCTTAAATTTACCCTCGTAAACCATCAATTTACCTCACGACAGGACGTCTGGATTTATGACTCCAACGCTGATGCTCTGTAATATTTTAAAGGTCCCATATTAAAGCTTTTTCATCATTTTAATTCCTCCTCTAGCTGCGGAGAAGAAGAAGAAGACGAAGAACAAACACTCTTCGACTTCTTCTCTTTTTAATTTTGTAATATCATTCAAAATGTATTTATTGAATGAAGGCGATTGGAAAAACAGCAGCTCCTCTCGTTCATATGATCTAAATCACGGGCGAAGGGTTGGAGTGTAAACCGATCCAGCTGGAGCCGCTCAGCAGCGACAGGGTTGCCAGTTCCACGCCAAATCCACTCGCAACGCCGTTACTTTCCGACCCTCCCAAAAAGAATGAAAACGTGTTTATTTAAAACAGAAAAACTCAAACAGAATCAAACAACGCATCGATTAAGCGTCTTGGGTGTTTTTATGAGGGGGGGTCAAATTTGTCCCTGAGCGTTTGCGTCTCTAACCGTCTCCTTCCTGGACGCTCGTTGTCGCCCCGAACACGCCTGCATCATAAAGAGGGCAGCGCCGGCTAAAATGGCAAATCACTTTTCGAATGGTTTCGTAGCAGCTATCAGTGTCATCCCTGAAAGGCTGTCTTCATCAATGATGCTGCTCTGATATGGACATGTGTGTGTGTGCGAGTGTGAATATGTGTGTGTGTGTGTGTGTGTTGGGGGGATTCCCTATCTGTTGCTTGAATCTCTGGCACTTTAAAGGCCCGGGGAGCTGCAGAGAAACTGTCACAGATTTGGACAGGCAGAGTCCCCGGGTAGAGCGGCGAGCTGCTCTCTATCTGTATTCCTCTGTGGCTACACGCCGGGTTGTAACACGGCGCCGGCTGCTATTCCGCCGGGATAATGTCACAGAGGAAAGAGCAGCAGGAAATTGTCTGCACTGCACTATTTTCTCCCTCTCCTCCTCTTTTGGTGTGTGTGTGTGTGTGTGTCTGAGCTGTCATGACGGCGGATCTATGACGCAGTTTATTCAGATTTTGGTTCATGCTTTGAATTTAACGCGTACAAACCATTTTAGGAAAGTACATCAAATTAAATCACCGCTTTAAATCATATTTTTGCACCTGTCAGAATCGTAATGAAACGATCTTTCTGAGTTGAAATGTTGTGAACGGCTTGGCGGCGGCAGTGTGAAGAGAACAGACAGCGTCGTGTTACTGAGCGATTGTCTTTTTTATGCGAGTCATAAAACTTTGTCACTTTGTGGTCAAAGTGAAAAATTTGCACAATCAAACAATATTCCCCGTTTGAAAGCTTGTTCGCACTGTGGCGAGCGTTTGGCGTTGGCTAAAGAATAACACATCAGCTTCTGGCTACTCTCAACCCGTCTGGAACAACTATTTATCACGAGGGTAAATCCAGTTAAGGTTGCCATGTTTGGGGAGGGGGAAAAAGCTCAGATTTGTGGTTACGGTGAGTGACACTTAACTTTTGTAGTCTATTTAACAATCAACACATACAATATTTCATCTAAACCAAGTGTGATATTATTTTCATAACACCTCCAGCGTCATTTTGATGATGTCTGAGATGAATTTGCTTTCCGTCCACCACTTAGCGGCCCAGCGGCTCACAGAGGATCCTGTGTTACATTCAGCACACGTTTGCTTAAATGTGTCAGGATGGAAAATAAACATTTACATCAGCAGTAATTCTTCTAAGTGGCTTTGGAGAAAGACGACTCACATTCAGAGCCTTTTTTTTGTTTTGTTTGTTTTTGGTGCGTTTGCGACTCGATCGATCAGTTTTTCCACCTGAATTCTCTTCTTTTTTTTTATTGCCGCTCTTCATCACCGGCCGTGAATACAAAACAATGACTTCATAAGTTGGTTTGTCCTGGCGGTTCCATTGTCACGCTGCAATCCTTGGCTGGCTGACAAACCTCATCATCGTCATCATCATCAGCATCATCATCATCATCATCACAACTTTACCAAGATATTCAGGAATAACTCTCCTCCATATTAAAAGGAAGTGGAAGAGGAAGAAGAGGAGGACGATCTCATTTCTTATTCAAATGATAGCATTAGGAGCGCACACATTCATCACCCGCTACAGGAGTGAGGTTATAAACAATGCCATTCATTATCTGGCCCAGATGCAGCGATTGTTGATTAAAGGGGCTTTGAATATAAAAGCCACACACACACACACACTCACACTCACGCAGGCACGCACACATCTACACACACAGATGGGTGGACATTAGGAAAAGAGAGAGGCCATCTGAATAGGCTGGAGGAACATTAACGGCAACAATGATTGATATTTGCCGCGCAGGCTTTTTAATGGTATTGTTATTCCTCAGAGTTATACCCCGTCCTCCCCGCGTCTCGTCTCACAGATAAATGGAGGTGTAATAATGAATAGAAATTATCCTGATTATTTTGGTGGAGGTGGCTGGAGAGTAAGTGAGACGTGGTGTATGTGTGTGTGTGTGTGTGTGTGTGTGTGTGGGTGGTTGGATGGGTGGGGTGATTCATAATCTAACGTGAAGCTTAAAGCTCAGTCAGCGGCGTCCTCTGGGTTCCTTGTTCCTGTTTGTAAACTCCTGATTTGCATGTGAATGTTAATGTCCCCTGAATGGGACTGAAGCTCAGCGGCATCACGATCAGGACAGGGCAGAGGTTCTACACAAAAGTAGTTTGACACACACACACACACACACACACACACACACACACACACACACACACAGACCTCCATGATGTCACTTTATGTCACAGTTATCTCCACGTGCTGAACAGTCCCACAAAATGAATTAAATGTGTAAAATTGGTGAAATGGAACAGATGTTACGTAATGTTTTCAAATAGTTACAATACAGATTTATTCGATTTTTGCAAATTTGCTAACTTTCAGTTTTGTGATTAATTTGGGAAATATTTGCAACTACTTCTATATTTCATTAACCTTGTAACCATCATCATAAATATTATAATTTCAATAAATCTCCTCAGATTCACAGCAGGAAAATTAAATTATGACTTTATATTTGAATAATTCTGTGTGATAAATATCATCTTTTGGTGTAATAAATATCACTTCCTTACAGTATAGAGAAGCAACATAACTAGACTCATGAACTATACATTATACTTTTATAGCTGGTCCCAGCGACGGCCCCCTGCTGTGTTAGTATCTGTAATATCAATTTGTGTGTTTCCCTGAGAGGCTCGGGAGCGTTGCTCATGGTGAACAGCCGCGGTGGACGTCGCCAAAACACATTATTCCTGCTAGAGACCAGCTTGTCCAAAGCAGTTGTATTTACTACACACTCCTCTGGCTGGCACCTGCTGCTGGGAGTTGGCCTGCCAGGACACTACACTCAACACTTACACACACACACGCATACACACACACCCTTGCAAAATCTCCACTCCATCTAAACGCTTTCAACTGGACTGATGGCTATTATCACTTTTCAATTATATTTGCAGGCCTCAGCTGTTTGTTCCAGTTCTCTGTGTTCCGTCCTGAAATGTGAAAACACGCAGCCAAACACGCACAAGTTTGTTCTTTAACTTTAACGCGACACACATTTTACACCGGGAACGCTTTAGTCAGAATGCATTTTTACATTATTCTGTTATTTTCAATTCTGTGAGACCCATTTGACATCTTGTATTATTGGCCAGGACATTTGAAATGCAATGGAAAAGCACCAGAACTCCTTGCAGGGTTTCGACATAGTATCTCTGCGATTTCACTCGAACCACGTGAGTCAAACTTTCAACATGCACCTGTTTCAGTCCAGCTCATCAGAATAACACATTTCTTCGCTTTCTGACCTCTTCTTGCAACTTCGTCCTTCTATCTGCTGCTCTTTTCCTTCCTCTTCCTCTTCATTCACACCACCACATCACCATTCTACTCCTTCTCCCTCCATTTTCCCCTCAGGTGTTCCTTCCTCCCTCCCCTCCCCTCCCCTCCTCCTTCCTCCTTCCTCCTCTACCACCTCCATACCAAACGTGTTGTGCATCATCCGGCTCCCTCCATCTCTGCCTCTCCCTCTCCACTCCTGGCGTGTAATGGTGTGATGTCTGACTCCATCGGCCTCTCCCGCCACACCGCCCGGCCGCTCTCTCTCTCTCTCTCTCTCTCTCTCTCTCTCTCTCTCTCTCTATCTCTCTCTCTCTCTCTGTAATCAGGGCCAGATGGAGGCAGAGATGGAGCGATGGAGGGAGGGAGGATTGGGTTTAGTCCTTGCAGTGTCTTAGAACGTGGGGAGCTGTCAGCCCTGCAGAGAGAGAGGAATTCTCCAGCAATAAAATAAGGATTTATCACCACTCTGCCTTGGAGAGAGAGAGAGGGATGAGCAGAGTGTGTGTGTGTGTGTGTGTGTGAGAGAGAGAGAGAGAGAGGGAGGAAGAGATCAAAAAAGGCACATGGAGAAGGGTGTGATGTTGAGAGGGACAGAGAGAGGAACAAAAATGACACCGCACAGATGCCGCATCTCTGTGCGGGAGAGACAGAGCGATAGAGGGACATTCCTGCTGGAAGGGGGACAAAGAGAAGACAGGGGAACAGAAATTGAGACAGACAGTTGTGTGATGACACCCGCAGCTCATCTGTTCGCCTTCTAGCACCCTGACAATTCCTCTCTCGCCATCTGCGCCGCATCCGCAGAGGTGAGCGTTCGGGTCGATCCGCCAGCGTAATGCCCAGTTGCGTTCGGGGATGGAGTGTTAAGCAAAAGGAGTCGACATCCCCTACTGGGCCAAATGAACCTGCTAAAATAGCCGCGCTCCACAATCGGCCCTGTAATTGAAACCAGAATGTGCAGGATTTGATAAATTGCTTGACCCTGCAGGAATGTTAAGGTCGTAAATTTTTAGTGCGTTTTGGCCGCCGCCGGAGTGTGTGTGGAGGTGTACGTTAAGAGCGTGTCCATTAGTGTGTGTGTGTGTGTTGGTCTGAGAGAGACAGAAAAGACCTGTGTTTGTGTATTTATTATTTCAGCACATAACGGCCTTTCAGAGATGTGTTGAGGTAGCGAGACTCAAACAGTGCACATACGTGACCTCTGCACCCCCCCCCCCACCCCACCTCTACAACCTCCTTCCACCACTCCCCCGCTCGATGACCAAATCGACAATAAATTTCGCCGCTGCTTGTTCCGGCTTCACTGATTTACATCAGTAGATGTAAGAGTGTTTGTCTTTGGGGAAACGGCAGAGATGCTTGGTGAAGCTCCAGAAAAGGGAGTTTACACATACCTGACATAGCTGGAATAAGCCTGCGCAGGATAAACGTACTGTATGTTTGGAGTACTGTTGAAAATGTACAGGGGTCGGGTATTTGTCAAAGACGTTAGACACCATGTGCATTACCTCATTGGGAGGATTCGCCGCTTGCTACGGTTATGCAACACCTCCTATATGAACGGCTAAATCCCATTGATCTGTGCATGTATACGGCTTAATCGCATCTTTAATCGCAGTAAGGATGGAGGAGCATTGAGCGCTGTAAACATACTGAGTGTAGAAATTAATATAATAATCTTCACAGTACTTGATGAAGTTATGACTCCAGATAATCCTGGTTCCTAATACAGACAGTACTTCTAAATACATATAGCCTAAATATCACTCTGCATATTCCAAAAGTATGTTTGGATACAACTATTATGGGATAGAAAAACACACAGGAAATAACAAATATATTAAAGAAACAAACACAAACATGATAACTCAGTACGTCCAAACTAAACATGCAGTACTAATAAGTGTTAGTACTTTTAGCACAGGCACTCAAGTCACTCATCAATATTCTATGGCTAAGTACATTTCTTAGGTAATAACTTACTACTATAAAATCTCTTAAGAAAAGCTCTCACATATTCTTATGATACATTTTAAAACATTTATGTTGTTCCCAGGGAGCGAGCAGTAAAACGGCTGCTGTTACTCTGCCAGCGTCCCCTCTATGTTACACCAACACACCGCTGAGAGCACAATGGCCACACAAAACATTCTGGAAAAAAGATCCCAGACTCTCACTGTTTCTTGAGTAAATGATAGTCACATACATCACCGTCGTTCCCAATGAGTGTGCTGCTCACGTGCAGCTCCAATTCCAACTCTTTCAAAAAAAGGAGATAGAGGCTGAAGCAACTGATAGCCAGAAGTTCAAACAGTCATGTGGTGTTGAAATATGACTTCATTAAGATCCACATAGCAAACACATAACATAGCTTTTTCCAATAAATATAATTTGTAACACATGAACACAGGTGGAACCTCTAATAAACCTCTGATATGTTTCACCAATCATCAAACTGTGGGTCTTTCCAGATGGCATAGAGATGGTGTCAATCATCTGTAAGGGGGACAGACTGGTAGGTTAAACTTCTCGTCCTACTGCGACACATAAACTCAGAGAAAGACCCGACACACTGATAGAGACGTGTAAGATGAGCACTTGGCTGATACTGAGCACATCAGTGAGTGTTCTCTGCCAAATCCACACATGGCAGGCAACAACACAACCAGGTCCCAAACTGAAGTCTGTCACAGCTACTGATCTCTTGTTCTTTGCCTTAGCTGCAAACTTAACTTAAACTTAAACTGCAGACAAGTGATATAGTGAACGCTTGGGCCCATGGTGATCATCAAGTATTAGCTGTGTATCATCTGCGTATCGCCGCATCTGCACAATGCATTGAAGGGTTGCTGGTTAGGATCCATCTATTTATTCTGACGTGTTTAGGCTTTTGCAGGGTTGTGGGTTGTGCAGTACAGCTGGGATGATGAAACAATGGGAATATGTTCAAAATCTAGAATAACACACACATTTAGGATTATCAAGCACCTTCAAATATTATTTAGAAGTGTTGAAAATACTTAATTGCCAAAAATCCAAAATAGTGGAAATTATTTTTGGCAGCATTTAATGACAAACTCCCCCCCAAATCAATCGGTTTCTTCCTCTAAACATCTAAACGGACAGAATAGAGATGAAAAGTCATGGAAATAAACGCACTCACGTACTATATACAGTACAGTGTGTGTATATGTGAAGTAGGCTGCACGTGTGTGTACGTCAACAGTGCTGAGGGCAAAAAGAGCCCAGCCAGCAGCAGAGGGCACGCAGAGGTCAACGCAATGTAAACAGAGACCGCCACACGATTTACAATGTTTGCTGGCCGCTAAGACGAGGGGGTCTGCACATTCTCACCATCATAATTGCTTTTTGCAGCTTTTCAATCAGCCCAAACTTTACACACATTGTTTTCGTATTTTTTTCCACCGTTTTTTCCCCTTTGTGCTGTGTGCGCTGCTCGCTAACCTCGCCGAGCTGAACCACGGCCTAAACTTAAGCCAAAGTCTAAAGCTTTTTCTTCTTCTTGTAATTAGGAGCAGACGCTTATTCTCTCTCTCTCTCTCTCTCTCTCTCTCTCTAAAAGGGGGAAACCCAGTCACACATGTGGACATCTGGTTGGACGCGGCCAGCATGCAGCCCCGCAGCGTACCACCCCCTTCCCCCCCCCCCATTTGCGTGTTGACAGTCGTTACCTGTGCCCCAGCGGGCCCTCGCTGCCCCAAGATAAAACGACCTCTATCCAGAGCCAGACGCATAAATATTTCCCTTTCTATTTTCCAAAATGGCTTTTAATTTTACAAGTTTTATGGCCCTAATATTAAGTGCATATGTTTTACAAGACACCGTGTCCTCTGCCTCACCCCTTGGGTTCACTCTTGGGTTTTTTTCCTTCTTAGGGAACAAGGGAGGAAAAGAAGGAGGAGAAAGTTGGTCAGCTTGGAGGAACGCTTCCTGTCTGTCTTTATACCTGGTAGCTGAGGTGGGACCAAGTTAGACCAAGTTTTGGCACTTAAGTCATAAGACAAGTTCAAATTAAGACAGACAAAACTGTCAAGTCCCAGTCCTAAAGTTGTTGTTTTGAGTCCCAAACAAGTCATGTTCCCTCCACTAAACATAACGTCAGAGTTATGATTAAAACAAAACAATTACAAACATTTGCTTTTTAAAACATGTACTAGACATACTACTTTCTAGATAAACCTGGGTAGATATTAAACTATATTAATATGTGTGTAATTGTATCATTTGTAATCCTTGCTGTTTGGTAAGTGTGAGGTCTTTCCAAGTCAAAAGGCTCGAGTCACAATGAAGTCACAACTGTCTCTTGTCAAAGTCAAAACACAGCTGCAAGTTTTTGTCTGAGAATGACAAGTCGAGTCTGTTAGCATCACAAACGCAGCAAAGCTAATGATATTCCCAACACAAAAACCACAAAGAGACAAATCAATAAAGACATCAACACCATGACAGGGAAATGAAAATATTAACATTGATCACTTGACTTGTCGCTGTTCCCTTTTCTTCTTTGCTGGTCCATATGTGTGTCTGCTTGCAGCCTCGACCTCCCTGTGACCTTTCTCCTCCTCCAGCAACACTCGCCCATGTGTTCCAGTGACCGTTTCCAGAAAGAAAACATGAAAGTGATTTGAATCATCTTTAAGGCGACAGATTTTTGTGACCAAACGATCTTGTTAAACTTTAAAAAAACCCATTTTGTGAAGTAATACGATCAAAATGCACTTTAGCTTTAATCACAAACATATTGGTGGGCCTCTGTCATGTCACTTAAAGCTCTGAATACACCGTTTGCTGAAATTCGGAATTTTGAAACAAAGAGAAAACATTACAGCTGTGGCTGCCGGTGTGTGTTACAGTATACGAGTGTGTGTGAGTTCTCAGTTGCACAGAATGCTCAGAGCAGATTCAGAGTGTGGGTGTGTGTGTTTTAATTTGGCTTTTGTGACTAATGAGCATTTAAGTTGTGGTATAACCTGCGGAGTATCTTAGAGGGATTTGTTGTTATTTAGTGGATCCAAGTATTATCTGTTTTACTCTGAACTTATTTAGCTTTTAGTTTTCGGACATATATGACTGAGACGATGTTCCTGTTATGACATATGAGAAAAAGGCAAACAGGCCCTGAAAATGGAGAGACTTTCCTGCCCCATTTTGGTCTTTATCACTGCACTGACAGTCAACAGCGTCTCTCTCTGCACGACGTCCCAGTTCACAAGTGCAAAACAGACATCTGAACAGCTGCAGGATTGCCTCAGATGAAATACACAACAATAAATCCACCGGCGTATTTTCTCCGGCGTGCTCGCATCGCGCCGTCCGTGTGCTCTCAGATTTAGATCCAGTGGTGACGTGAGTTACGGGCACGTTCGTCTGAAAGCGCCTCGCAAGGATTTATCGCCGAGGCGTACAACTCTGTGCCGAGGAATATTTGGCCGAGCCGAAGAAAGAAAAGGAGAACAGCAAGAAATTGATCTTTTGGTAGAGAGAGAAGCATTTCGGACCAAGGACAGAAAAATACAACAAATAAGATGGAACCAAAATGACCTATACACCATCTGATATCATCAAAGAAAGATTGATAGCGACATAATGATTTGTCTCAAAGTGCCATAAATCACTGATGTCTACGATTGACACAATAATCAAAGTGTAATAGTGTTAATGCTCTATCTTTTCCATATGTTAAACGCTAAACTTTCCAAATACATTTTGGACCAATGGGAGGTAGTAGCACATAAGCCATTACTCTTGTTTGGTCTCTTGAGCTGATGTTTGAAGTCTCAGAGGCTCCGTCGTATTTGGTTTGAGGAACTCGGTGACACTCGGCTGTTACGGGTCTGCGTTAAGTCAATATTAAAAGAGGGAGTCTGCACAGTGCTAAAGGTGATAACAGGGACTTGGAATTGAATCCAAGTATTTGGTGAGGATCCAGTCCTAAGATACCAAAAAAAAATGTGTAATGTGGGATGTTTTCATAAAGTTGGTAGGGAGCCTAGCAGCAGCGGCATTCTGGGCTGCTGCTGCACAAGAAAGGGAGTTGCAGTAGTCAAAATGGGATGAAATCAACACAGGAACGGCTTGTGTCTGTATCAGCTGGAGATACAACAGGCCTGAATCAATCACTTCTTGGGTTTCAGAAACAGGCTCGCAGAGCCCACAGACAAACAGCCTGAGGTTCCATCGGCACCGGACTGAAGGAGGTTAGTGGAAGGCCTCTCTTGAATGGAATTCGAGCAATGTTTTGCCGTTTTGAGGAGTTAAAGAAATGTCAACTCTCAACACAGCATCTACATGACACGAGGATCATAGTTAGTTTGGGGTAAACCATGGACGAAACCATGGACGAAATTGTTTATTGTTGTGAAAAGTCCATATCTTGGACAAGGAAAGAGCTAGAGCTGCTCATCCTCATATTCTGGCAGTGTGTATCCGTTGTGTCTCAAGCACAGAATGAAATCTGACGTGTGCAACTCTACGCACCATCGCGCCTCCCACTTAGTTTTAGTCATACTGAATCTGGCAAAGCAGCAGGAGAAACAGCTGACAGATGGCTTTAAATGTACAACTAATCAGGAGTTTGCCTAAATCTCAGTTTGGTGCATTCAAAAGATTTATTGTTAATAAACTGCTGTATATATGGTAGGAGTGCATAGAGTATGACCCACAACCTCTCATAGGCTCCAATCTCACAGGAATAAAGATGACGAACACATTAGAAATGGGATTTGGCCTGGCAAGTTAATGGGAAAACACGTCAAGAGCAACAATATGGGGGAGACCTTATGAGTATCAGATGATGATTCGTGGAAAGCTGCAGTTCAGATCGGAGTGCCTTGCTCGTGGACACCTCAGTGGTCATGCCTAATCTAGTCCATATCCTCCCAGATGTTTTGTGGAGAGACATAAAAGAAAAGGCAGAGATCCCGAGATTAAGACACAGACATTTTGGCCAGGAAATGGAGAAGAGGAGGAGGAGGAGGAGTGAGGAGTGAGGGCTTCAGGGTGCAGGGGGAGTTGGCCCCGGGCCCCTCCCCTACGGGGACAAATTGATGTCAAGTCCCTCTATCCAGGAGGATTAAGTGTGTGTTTGCTCTGCGTTCGCGTTGTGGTTTACTGAGGACAAAACAGCTTGAGTCTCCACACGTCCTCACAATGCTGCTCTAGACTCTCAAACCAGGGCGGGGAGGAGCAGGCTAATCTGTCCACACACACACACACACACACACACACACACACACACACACACACACAACACACACACATTCATGTTGTCAGTCAAATATAATGTGAGTATTTAATGATCACCCTGCAATGACAAAACTTCTATCTTCTGACTTCTTTCTACGTCATCAAATCCAACCACAAAATCAAAACACATTTTTCTCTCCAAGCGTCAGATGCTCCATTTTCCTACAGCGTTTCATGACCCATAAACCCCTCACCTTGGCCCGCGCTGCTCCAGCCTGTTTCAGCCCGCCTGCGTGTCCATAATGCCATATAACATAAACACATTGCGTTTGATTGGTGGACATAAACATTGACTGTGGCTGGAGCTTCGCTTTAACGCCAGGCCACAACTCACCCACGCCGTTTACGGACTCGGCGGCCACAGCGGAGGGAAGCCAAGGCCGACCGCCGCCCGTTCATTCAGGGTCACGGAGAAACGGGAGAATAACGTGATGTGATGTACACGCCATCTGATAAAAGTGACACCTGATTGACACTTAGGCCGCTCTCCTTTTAGTTTGTGGACTCAAATGATAAAAATAAGAACATTCACAGGATTTGAACCCGCAACCTACAGTATATACCACCCCAACCTGTATGTGTATTATGTTTATGTATTAAATTCCATCTATCGGGGGATTCAGTTAAAAAATAAAGATAGTGTGTGCAATGGTTATGAACACAACAATGACATCATCGTATCATCAACATATAGCAAAGTAGGATTTGGGGTCATTTGAGTTCATATGTTAATGGCCACTGGATTTCATGTACTTAAGCTTCAACAATCTTCAACATGATTACAGATGAAAAATTATTAAATATGAGTTCTAACAGTCTATGTTACATACATTACACACAGTATATAAGCTGTATACACTGCATATAGGCTGTGTGTTCTATCCACTGTTCTGCTGTGGATGCCTTTGTTGTGACGCACGTGTGAGCATCAATTACATAGACGTTTCTCCTTCTTCTATCAAAGGACACATTATACTGAATTTAGAGCCTTTAAGTTATTTTCCTTATTTGAATTTTGGGTTTAAGCGTATCAATTATTCTCTTTCTGCTTTACAGTAACATGACATCATCATGTACTTTATTTATTGGTGGATACTCCTCACATCTTTAAAATTAGATCAGTCTGCAGGTATGTGTGAACATGAATACTCTCACACACACACACACACACACACACACACACACACTTATGAACATTTCCACGGTACCACTCAGGTTACCTTCACCTAAGTGCTTATTATTTACCTTGAAATTGTGTTTGGCTCATTGGCGTTCCATTTGGAGGTGGCGACCCTGCTTATCCTCGGCCTAATAAATTCAGTCGTGTTTTATTGGGCTCACACACACACACACACACGCAGACACACACACCGCCACCGCCACTTCATCCATCACAGAGCTTAACAATAGCCGCGTCCTCAGCTGCGTCTGTGCTGCTAAAAGCTTTTTATGTGAAATGTTCGGACCTCCTGTGCATATGTATGTGTGTGTGTGTGAGTGTGTGTGTATATACCGTGAACCCTGCAGCTCTCTCTCTCTCTCTCTCTCAAAGCTCTTATCAGATGTGTTTGATATCTTCCACAGCCAAGCCCCCACCACCCCCCCCCCCCCCTCTTGCTCTTGTCCGTCTCCCACTTTCCTCTAAAGCTACAGTAAACAATGTAAAAACGTGAAAAATGGCCTTGCATGGGTTAACAGGGTTTTTTTTGTGTATGTGTGTGTGTCTTTGAGTGTGTGTGTGTCTGTCTGTCTTAACCGATGCAGAGGCTTCATAAACCGTTTGAGCTTGACATTGTCTCATGGGGCTGCGTCGGCCATTTGCATAACAAGCCGCCCCTCGTGACGCCGAGGCTCCGACAGCTGTCGAGCTCGCCGGGGAAGTTAGTCGTCTCTCCATCGTTTGTGAGCTTCTGTCACTTTTGTTCTCTCTCTCTCTGTTTCTCCTCTCACGCTGAACATTTGTTGTTTCGGGGGGGGGGGGGGGGTCACGTCCCGTCAAGGCCCCGGTGGAGTCGTCACTGACAACCCGTAAATGTGATGACGCAGCGAATGTGGCAGATTGTTTTCAGCGTGTAACTCATGCCGTCGTTAATTGTGGTTTCAGATAACAAGACATTTGAGGTCACTGCAAACATGTATGACATCGTATGAAGTGTGTCTGAAGCACATCAGAGCTCTGGAGAGTGTGTTCTTATGTTGTTATTGTCTCCTCTCAGGCACTATGAGGTATCTGCTGTATCCTGTTCTGTGATTAATGCTTGCTTATTGTTTCAAACTCCATCAAAAGTTACATTTGGAACGTAAACACGCAGCAGCAGGCCGCCGTCTCGCCGTCTCACACGCGACGCTCTCATGCAGGAGGAAACATGGCTGCTCAGAGAGTCTCACTCTTCATATTTGGCTGGAAGAAGTAAGTGGCCGTTGGTGCTCCCTGCTGTTTTACGTCACAGGGGAAGCATCTTTATCACAGCGTATATTATTCCAAAACACAGCTTCCTGCATGGACCCTCCCCCCCTCCACTGCCCCCCCCTCCTCTCTGATAGACTACATTGCTTCTTATAAACTGTCCATGGTTCATAAATTGTGCAGAGGCGAGCATAACACCACAAAGCTTCTGCAGCCTGCGGGGATACACAGCTTTAGGGCCCCCCCACCCGCCTCTCTCTCTCTCTGTCTCTCGCTCTCTCTCTCTCTCTCTGGCTGAAATTTGCTTAGTAAATCGTGCGGCGAGATCCCCGCGTTTAAAGCAAAGACGGGCGAGTGTGTGAGTGTGAGTGTGTGAGTGTGGAGATGGAAACGTGTTGCCTCTCTGAGACATGCAGCGACAGACAATATGGTTTTAAATAACATGAAGTGGCTACAGAACTCCACCCAGACTACACTGAGAAACTAAACACACAACATTAACTCAGAGCTGCGTATTTCTAATTCATTAGTTCTGTATTAATAAATGGTTTTGTTTACATTTGTGCATGTTTAGTGGCATTTCTCAGGGCTGTAGCTCACTTACACACTCACACCATAGTATGAAAACACTGCAGATTATTAACGACAGGAGGGAACACGCAACATTTGGCAACATACATAGAATTGTTATGCTGTTCACACACGCACACGCACGCACCCGCACGCACACACACACACACACACACACACACACACACACACACACATGGACAAACATCTGAACTGATACCAAAAATAACAGAAATCGTGCTGAGAGATTCAGAAATTGTAATAAAGAACATAAGTGCCTTGATGCGTCTGGTTTGTGGGAGTGTGTGGGAGTGTGTGGCACAGCGGTGAACAGGGATTAACCACAAACCTGACAGACAGGGAGAAAAAAGAAGTTATGTCCATAAAGTCAATCTGAACTTTTATTGAATAAAAGAAGAAGTGATGAAAGATGAAGTGTGTTTTGTTTTTTAACAAGTTGCCTTTTACACACACACACACACACACAAACACACACACACACACACACACACACACACAGTGATGAAGACGCGCGGCTGACAGGCTGAGCGCGCTAAACTCGCTGTTGCGAGACTGATAAACACGAAGATGCGTTCACGGCCTAGCTCCTATCACAGGATTCGCCTCTGCTGCTGCTGTGTAAATCCACACGCAGGAGATGGCGATTAGACCCGGAGAGCTTCTGAAACGAAACGATCTTATCCCCCTTTTTAACGGAATCCTCACAAATATGGATTTAGTTTTTGCTACTTTTTCATTGTCAAGTAACGCGAAACAAAGCATCTCTCATCCATCACTTTAGCTTGGTTACACCCGAGTAACGCGTTAAGTATTTACAGTCTCCATGCTGCGCTTTAACGCAACAATAAACGTTTTTTTTGTTGTATTATTGCGAATCATAAAGGCAAACATTTT
This sequence comes from Genypterus blacodes, assembly GCF_046128005.1. Taxonomy (NCBI): domain Eukaryota; kingdom Metazoa; phylum Chordata; class Actinopteri; order Ophidiiformes; family Ophidiidae; genus Genypterus; species Genypterus blacodes. The sequence continues at coordinate 18,239 of NW_027466995.1, read as the reverse complement.
AACAAAACCACCTGCGATAAACACCCCAAACACACATTTGCAGATGAGTGCACATGTATGATGGATCGCGTTGCCTGAGCACATAAATAAACTAATGAAAGACGTGGCTCGGGGCCAACACTTTATCAGCGTTGTGCCGTGGCTGGAATTCAGCCCCTCTGTCCTGTCTCGACTCGCCTCCTGACTGTTTACTTTTGGAGGCCAAGCAGTGAGCCACAACTTTCACTCTGAAACAGGCAGATGGTGGAATTCAAACGGAACACGAGAAAAGCTGTAATTATGTATTTAAATGTATGAAAGCAGGAAGCAACGGCCCAAATAATAATAATAATAATAATAATAATAATAATAATAATAATAATAATAATAATAATAATAGTAATATTAATGTTTTCTTCTTGGCTTCGGCGCGTGACACACAATGGCGCCTCTGTGGTTTATGATGACTGACCCCGCCCCTTATCTGTCCATCTATCGTGCTGATGTCCGCCCAGCCTCATATCTTGGCACAGAAGATAAAAGTTTGACTGTACTTTGGTGCTCTGTGTTCTGTGTTCTGTGTGTCCCTCCCCCGGGATTCGAACCCACACCGTCTCTGAACAGCGGAGACAGGCAGACAGTTCGAGCTTCAGGGGGATCAAATCTCCAGGACAAGTTGTCAGTAAGCAACTCAGTGTTCCGAGAACTGAAGGGAGGAAGAAGACAGGAAGCAGGAGAGTCAATAAGTGTTTACACACAATGGAGGGGCTGAGGGTGAGGATCTGAGCTGCTGCCTGCGTTTGAGATGAATGTGCAGCAGGAGGGAGGAGGAGGAGGGCAGGAGGCAGAGAAGGAGGAGGGCAGGTCGGTGTGAGCGCTATTATTGGATCCACGGTCTCACCAGGTGAGCTGACACCGGCAACCCCACACACACACCACCCCTCCTGCCTCGGCTCTCCTGCCCTGCCTGGTGCTGCCAAGGTGACCTTCCGGAGAGATAGAGAGAGAGAGAGAGAGAAAATGAGGGAGGGAGTGAGGGAGGGAGGGGAGGAGATGGATATTGAAGAAGGTGCTGACAGACACATCTCTGGTTATGAACCGGCCGATGTTTCCCCCCCCCCCCCCCTCCCTCTCTCCCTCCTCGCAGCAGCAGCAGCAGCCGCAGCACCCTCGGGTGCCTCCTGGTATGATCCGGGGTGAGCGGGACCTTGCCTAGCTCTGCGTAATCTGTGCGTAAAGTGCCGTTGGCTGCTCCTTTACCTGTTACGCGCTGTGTCCAACCTGCACACACACACACACACACACACACACACACACACACACACACACACACACACATCTGATAGATTGTTGTTGTGTTTTCTGTGCAACATTCTGCTGCAATATTTGGGTCAAACATTTTCGTCAGATATTTACTGTGTGTGTGTGTGTGTGTGTGTGTGTGTGTGTGTGTGTGTGTGTGTGGCCCAGTGACTCTTAGTTCCTCACGTCAAAGTAATTACGTTTGTATGCCTCATGGTCGTTTGGAAGCGGGAGGAGATCGCGTTTTGTTTGACGCACTGAAACTGGAGCTCATGACTTCACCCTGCAACACACACGCGCACACACACGTTAAACACAAGCACACACACTTAATCTGACTTAAATGTTTTCGAAAAGCGCATTTTTGATCTTAAACTACACACCGTATACTCACGAGCTGTACGCTCTTTCTTTCTTTCTTTCTTTCTTTTTCTCTTTCTTTCTTTCTTTCTTTCTTTCTTTCTTTCTTTCTTTCTTTCTTTCTTTCTTTCTTTCTTTCATTCATTCTTTCTTTCTTTCTTTCTCTCTTTCTTTTCACTTGAAAATCACCTTCAGCTATGGTTCTGTTTCTTTCTCTTCGTGTTCTTATGATCAGAAATACACAAACGTTGCGGCTTTGAATGCTGCATTCACCTTTTTCAGACTTAATGGAACTAAGAACAGAGCCGTTAATGACATTACTCTCTCTCTCTCTCTCTCTCTCTCTCTCTCTCTCTCTCTCTCTCTCGCTCTCTCGCTCTCTCTCTCTCTATCCCTCATTACTATATATATATATTTTTATCTGCAGTGGCTTGAGGTTAAACAAATGAAAGAGCTTTTCTCCCTCCTCCTCCTCCTCTTCCTCCTCCTCTTCCTCTCCTTCTCCCGGTCGGGCGTTACAGATAATGAGAGCCCGGCTGCATTAAACGGACAAACAGCCATCCAGCATCTCCTGACCCCTCCGTGCTCCTCTGGCTCCATTGATCATCCCCCCTTATGAGATAATGCAATTACAAACATCAATAAGGAGCTGCGAGGGGAATCATTATGTGGTGACAGTGATAAATGATGCTGCAGAAAATAGCGGGCTCCTCTCAAACAATCCGTGCGCCCAAGGGGCTTTTGAGGGCCGGGGCCCCGTCGCCAAGGAGACAGATGACATCCAAAATGGCTCCCGCTCAACAGTCCTCTTCTCTTTCTCTTTCTCTCTTTCTCCCCACCGACACATTTTTGTTTTTCGCCCTCCCTTTTCCCCTCCTTTTGTTTCAAAACCAGCTGCCGCACGACCTTTGAAGGTGGAGATTTGTTTTGGCTGTGTGTGTGTGTGTGTCTGTGTGTGTGTGGAAACTTTGTCCTACAGGGTTGAATGTGTCTTTGTCCAGAATTTAATTTCATAAAGTAGCTCATATATTAAAGTGTATGTTTCTTTTGTAATGATTTTCACTTTAGAATTTAACTTTGATTGTTTTTTTCATGTAGATTGTGATTGTTTCTTCATTTATTATTAAGCCTTCAAACTAACAATTTAGCCAATTTACACAATCTGCACTGTTGTTTTGCCAACATAGAATATTACACTATATACATATCATAAAAATAAATAAATAAAAAATGCTTTGATTGAATCCACTTAATAAATAACCAAAAACTCAATGTTTCAGCTGCCATTGAAGACAAATTAAAAATAACAGCTAATAATACATTTTACATACATACAAATTAATTCGACACAATCTTGCCAATGCAATTTTATGAAAACAATTAAAATGTGCATAACTCCAAAATTCACTTGGATTGGTCAACTGCGTTAACGGGCCACACACACACACACACACACACACACACACACACACACACACACACACACACACACACACACACACACACAAACACAAACACACACGTTATGCTGAGATGTGTCACGGCTTGCAGCAGGAGCATGAGGCGCACGGTGATGCGTTTGAGGTCCATGTTTGCAGCTAAATGCGCATAAATGTGAGCGGATGTATGTGGGAGGAAGACGAGGCCTGTCCGGGCACCTCCACGGCTCTGAACACATCTCTGCTCCATTCATTAGCCTGACAGTTCACTGCACGGTCAGTGTATGTGTGTGTAAGTATACGTTTCAGTACAAGAGTGCAGAGGAAACAAACAGTCACAATCACAACTTCACCCCTATGATAAGTTGATGCCACAGTGATAAAAATGTGTGTAAACGTGCAAAACTCAGTGCGTTAAGTTTGTGTTTATGTGAAGGTTTGATAAAATAAAACAACAAATCTGTCCATTAAAAACACTTATATATTACATTTGTATCCAATAAAGTGTTCAGTAGGCTATAAACTGTTGTTTTGTATTTTAAAACAATGAAGTGTACATTTAAAAGACACAAATGTGAAGTTTTCAGTCCCCAGTGCAACCAGTTAATTTCAATATTGGAGCAAAGTCAAATGTCTGTCTTGATAGTTGTGCAGTGATGTGATTTAAAAATTTAAAGTCTCGTTTCAATAACCAAATTAGTGCAGGATACTTTTGAAAAATTGAGCTTTAAATGAAAATGTGATTAAAATAATTATATCACCTGATTGACTTGCATGGAAAAAGTCAGATTTAATGTTTAATATAAAAAAGCTAAAATCAGCTGTTAAAATGATATCATCTTTGTTAAATTAGTTGTCGTTTTTATATGACACTAGTTAAGTTTTACAAAGTTGTTATTTATGAGTTTTTTTTTTTTTTACCAAACCCATGAACGCGCTGTGGTGCGTTTTTGTGTCCGTGCGTAAAAAGGAGAGACGGCGGCGTCTGCGGCGGTGCTGTGCGCCATCACCGGACAGTTACCAGGCCTCCCTAAAGAGGGCAGTCAAGCATGGGCTTTCCTGCCTCCCGCTCCGTCTCCACAGCTCCCAGCGGCCACTGGCTCAGGAATTCACATTTCACACGGCTCCGATTTTCCAGCCATGGCGGAGAGGCGAAGCAATTAAAACGTCGCCGGGGTTTTTTAAGAGTGCGTCTCCCTCTCTCTCTGTTTCTCTCTCTCTTTCTCCTGTAGTGTAAATAGCATTCTCGTCGGCAAAAGCAGTAAAAATACAATAGTTGCGAGAAGGAACGATAGAAGAGAAGGAGGAGGAGGAGGAGGGAGGGGGGTGTATTGATTTATACCCGCATATTGTTATGGATAAAACAGACTCGCTCTTGTTCGCCTCGACACTTGGGATTCACAGCCGCTCGCCCGAAATGTGTCAATCAGACGGGAGCGGATCCAGACTCGGCTCGGCTCGGCTCGGCCCGGGACTCACGGAGCGGATCCGGGAAGCGAAGCCGGGCATGCCGGGCTGGACAGGGTCCGGAGCTTCGGGGGGATTTTTTAATCTAACTGCCTCTTAATGCTAAATGAAGGCTGGTTCCCTTTAGTGGCGAGGCTCCCTCTTCCTCTTCCTTTCCGCCCCCCCCCCCTCCTCTTCCTCGCCAGCAGAACGCATGCATTTGCTGCACATTCTCCACAGCAGGAGAGGAGCTTGTTCCTTTAAAGCACAAACGGACCTCTGCTTCCCTCGGCGGGTGTTTGTCGAAACACAAACACGTTTTATTTTGTTAATATTAATGATCTTTACCACATATTTGTCAGTATTGCTTCTTTCTCACTCAGACTCAGCTGTAAGGTGACTGCTTTTGCATCCGAACACATGTATGAAGATAACGTGAGACTACTTGTGAGTTCTGTTATTTGAACAAAAAAGTATTTATTTACAACACAGATGTACATATATACCCTTCAAAGTAAAAGCATAAGAAACATGACTTGTCTTCAAAGGAATCTTAAAGATGTGCGTAATACATGTTTGAAGCAACGTATAATGGATGCATTGATAACCCACACAAGTATGTATGCACACACACACACACACACAGGCAAAACTACATCTGCACACGCATCCTCACTCACACACACACACTCAATACTGTAATGTCCACACACACATGCTGTGATTGTTACATTCTCTCCTGTCCTTTCATCAGCATTACATCATGGGGTAAAATCAAACTGAATGGATCATATAGTGCCCGGTGTTTCCCCATAGGCTCTCACATACAGGCCTCTTACTAGGATCTGACCGCATCAAACGCTGAGGGGAGGAGAATCCTTTGGCCACGCCGCTGATCGGCCTTGTGACATAAAACACATCAAGAGGACACTGGAACACACTTTCAAAGGCCCTCGATCACACACACACACACACACACACACACACATATACGGCGCAGACAGGAGAGATACAGGAAACAACATGTTTGTGGTTTTGCTGTAGTTTCCCATCCGTCATGTTTTTAGATCGATGTACTGATTTGAGCGTGATCCACTGTCCGTCTCAAGTGTGCACAGAACTTAGAAGAGCTAAGATGAAGAGCAAAAAAATGTCAACAGATCGATCAATGTTGGATTTTAAAAAACAAACTTTTTAGCTTCACAGAAATGAATGTATGTTTTGGTGTGTGTGTGTGTGTGTGTGTGAGTTAATTCAGAGGCATGAAGTCAGACGAGCACAGATATGAAAACATCACATCTGCCAGAATTAGAGGTACAAAGTCACCTGGACCCTGAATGCACCTGAACAGGCTCTGCATGTGTGTGCATGTGTGTGTGTGTCTACATGACGTGGAATCATGATGTCATCTTCACAGACGCTCCCACTCTCTCTCACCCATCCAAATAAAGGTCTGGGAGAATTGACAGACTGATCCAATCGTCGTTTTATTCACATGTCGTTTTTTTTTTCCTTTTTCGTCGCTTTTGAAAATGCACTGTGATTCAGCAGAGGGAGGGAGCAAGAGGTCAAATGTTTATGGAGAGACGTCACACACATAGTGTGGAAAGAAACCAGAAAAAAAGAGAAAAAAGTTCACATCCTTTTTTAAAAAAATCTATTAGAAACAACATAATATGCAGAACAATACAATAGCATTTACAATACTTAAATTCCCAGTTCTTGTGAGAGTCCAGCGTAATTTTACAACAGTATACAGTATATTTTCCTCCTCCACTTGCTTCCCAAACTAGGAGTTGATATAGTTATGCTTTTTATCTTTCTTTTTTCTTTTCTCTCTCTTTTCTCTCCCAGGTTTCAATCCTATATATTTTCAAAGGGCGCCTCTTTAGTTGTGTTAGTGGCCTGACAGATACAGACGTTGGCTTCTCCTTGGTCCAATCCTGTCGTTCCAAAGAGTAGAGTAGAGCGCTCTTCACAAAAAGTCTCTGTTACATGTCAGGGAGTCTAGTATACATCAGCGGCTGCCACATTCTCCAAAGTTCTCACAAAATGACTCTCGCGTCATCAACGGCCTCAATCGCAAAGCGCTCTTAAACAGAGGAATCCACGTGAACCTAGTGGGCAGCAAAGGGGTGGAGTCTAGTACCGACTGGACAAGAAGCAGGGGGTCCAACGGGACAGGCATCAAAGGAGGAGTGGTGGGGGTGGGGTGGAAGGTGTTTGGGTCGGGCGAGATCTGATCTTCTCGACGATGCTGAGAAAGTAGACGGGGGTTGGAGCAGTCGTCGAGTTTCCACGGTGCGGGAATCAGCCAAATAAAGTCGGGAGTCTTGGAAGTGGACAGAGGGGGCGCTGTCAGTCGGTGCCGTGGAGGAAGTCAGGATGTCCCGTCTGCGCGCTCAGGAGGCCTCTGTGAGACGGGAAATCCCCCGGTGTGCCCCGCAGTTCTGCTGGAAGAGAGAAGAAGGACAGATAAGTCATGGGTGTGCGCACAGATAAACAGATAAATTGGATACTGCGATGAAGCGCGACGGCCAATCAGAGAAGAGATTTTAACTTTAATCCAAGAATTACAGCGTTCTCGACAAGTTTCAACCCACGGCCGACTGCTGAGGCAGCGACAATATGCACAAATCCGGAGCGTGTAGGAAGTTGAACGCAGCAGATAAAAGTGCAAAGTCATGCAAATATAAACAGACTGAACAACTGAGCTGATAAAAAAGAAGAAAGATGGATGACTTTGATGTCGTAAATTATTCATTAGATAAACACAACAGATCGCTCACAAAACCATTTCCTCATGTTACGTTTTCAAACGATTACAATCTCGTTTTACATTTTCAGGCCAACACGTGAACATGAGCAGTGCTGAGAGAGAGAGGGAGAGGGACAGAGAGTGAGAGAGACAGAGAGACAAGGAATGAGAAAAGCAGTGAGAGAGAGAGACAGAGAGAGAGAAAGACACACAAAAAGAGAGGCAGAGAGAGAGAGGGGGGGGGGGGGGGGGGGCAGGGAGAGGGACAGAGAGACAGAGAGAGAGAGGCAGAGAGAGACAGAGAGAGAGAGAGAGACAGAGAGAGAGAGAGAGGGTTTAGTGAGTTAATCCTACACCCCCAGTAATGCTACTTTAACAGTAAGAGAGGACTTAGAGACCAAACACGCACGATCGACTTGAAGTGATACAGAGTCCGTGCGGTGCTTAATGTTTCCTGGATAATCTGCTGGACTGAACCACAAGGTCGTCAGAATTAGCCTCCGATTGATCATTTTACTGTTTTTAGCCTTTGACCGTCAAAGCTAATGGCCACATACGGAGCGAGACGTCATACACCACCAAGACCTGAACCATCACTACCCGACATCGCCACACACTGAAAGATGAGGTAGAGGCGTCCAATAAGACGACAACAACCTCCATCCATCTCTGTGGGCGCAATGTCGCCGCCGAGGAAACCGCGGCCATTGTTGAGGAAACCAAAGATGGAGACGTGAGGTGAGGCGGATGGTCACCTGAGAGCGGCCCCGGGGCCCGTCCACGTGTACGACACACACACACACACATACACACACACACGATAAGCGCAGAGGGGAGCACTAAGGGCGAGACAAAAGCATGCAGGGAGACGGACAAGAAGCTGCACAGGGAGACAGACAATAGAGGCACGAACGCAAAGGGCCCTGGTTTTGTTTCTGTGACACTCACATTCATCAACGCTCACCTGGGCAACTCAGACCTGAGCTCATGTTACACACTCACAACCAAAGAGTGTAACATCTGTAATTATTACAGCTGCTGTGATTCACCAAAGAAAGAGAAGAAGAGCGCTACCTTCAGTAATGTAAACAGGAAGTGTAGAGCCTAAACACAGTATATTACCCAAAGTCCAAATCAATTCAATTAGATTGAATCAGATTATTACATCCAATAGTTTGTGGATGTTAAACATAAAGGCGCCGATGGATGTCAAGGTTCAGATGAGCGACATGTTTGCTTGCAAGTCGCTAATAAGGTTTTTCACTTAATAAGCCAATCAATATATCGAGCGGTAGGCCTCCCTTTCTTCAGACTCAGAGGGGGGAGGAGGGAGAAGGGAGGAGGGAGGGTGGGGTGATTCCAGAGGGGCCAAATCAACAGGGACACACATTCACATGGACAATACCAAGGGGGCACCAAATCCCCACCGGGATTTGTTTTTCCTCCGCCGTTCGTTAATAGTAAAAGTTCATCCAGCAGAAAGAGGAGTTGAGGGTGGGGAGGTGGGGGCGAGTGAGGGGAGCGGAGGGATCTTGACCTCTCAGCAGAAGGTTAACAAATTTGCGCTTAATGATTGGAGCAATGAATCCTGGGACAAAGGGTCTCCAGCCGAGCCTGGCAGCAGAGGGGTTACGGGCGGCGTTCACTCGAGCGTTTTCTGCCCCGACATTTTGGTAACAGCTCCTCTACAAACGGAGCGGGGGGAGAAGGGGGTGGAGGAGGAAAAATTCCATATGCTCTTTGCCGTAATTAATTCTTCCACCCTGCGATAACTATTGTCCTGGAACTGAAAATTACAGTTTTCGGGGGGCCACCCTCGGCTAATTTGACTGAAGGGGGCGAGAGAGGATGAGGAGAAGAGAGGGGGGGGAGAGAGCGAGAGAGAGAGAGAGAGAGAGAGAGAGAGAGAGGGCGAGGGTCAGTGGAGAGTCATTCTCGCTCCTCTATCAAAGGCTCTGGCTAGCTTATGCTTGACTTGCCGGGCTTCATCTCTGCTGGCAGGTGTATTGTTTCACAGGGGGGATGTGATGCTCCTCGCTAAGCTCCACTAATTGGCTTTAGTTTTAACTAATGTTGCGGCGTCACTGCGCGGCACAACCTTCCTCGCCCGGCCCGCCGCCATAACCGCTCAATTTAGCCCCACAGTAACAAAAACCCGAGCTTGGCCTTAATGAGAACCTGCTTCTAAAATATAATGAACCTGCGCCGGCTTAATCAAATAAGACGACGCCCCCCTCTCGTAATAACCTATTAATTTAATTGGTCATGAAAGAATATAACACGTCGCTTACATTTAATTGACCTAGAAAGTGAACGCGAAAGTGGCGTTGTGGGGTTTGATGAAGAGGAGCTCAACTGGAGGAGATGATGAAGCTGTAAAGAACCAAAGCAAAGGCTACACGAGGAAGAGGAGCGTCTCTCCCTCTGCCCCTCCCGCTCGCCGTTTACTCTTCCCTCACTGTGCCGTCTCTTCATCCTCCCTCCCTCCCTCCCTCCCTCTGTCTCTCTCTCTCTCTGCCCTGGTCTCTCACTTTTTCTTTTTTTCCCCTCCTCTCCTCTCTTCCACCATGCGCTCGTCTTCCTCACCGCTTCGCCCCGTCTCGCGCAGGATTCCTCTGGTGGCCCAATTACGAGATTCAGCAGGCAAATTGAGGCTGTTTAAAGCAAGGTCTGCTGGGAAGGCTAGCAGCTGCTGGAAAGAGGCCGCTTGGACACGGCAAAGCAGCCCTCATGTTTACACACACACACACACACACACACAGACACACACACACACACACACACACACACACACACACACACACACACACACACACACACACACACACACACTGCACAGCCTTTCTATTACCGTGTCTCCCTGCATCTCAAATCTGAAAGATGCTCCTCCATGTGAGCTTTACTCTCTTTGTTTTGGTTGTGGACATGATAGGAAAAAAATGGTGGCATATTTATACACACGCACACACTCACACACACATGTGCATTCTGTGGAGGGTTAATGGTCTCTATTTTTGTAAACTGAATAAGTCAAATCCATTGGTCACACCTCTGCTGATGGCATATTTAATTTGGATCTAGTCAATTAGGCCCAGCTAAGCTCCATACCCTGCTGGCTACCTCCTCCATTTTGCACTAGTTCATGTCCCCCTCCCTGTGCCAGGAGTAATCCTATTACCATACACACACACACACACACATGCATACATACGCATAGACTATAAAGTTTGTACACGCCTGTTTGTATGTGTCCACACACACACACACACAAAAACACAGGTGAATGTATAGAGTGAATTCACCAATCAAGTTTGTATTTACACACATCCACACATCCACACACACGCACACACACACACATACCAAACAATGATGTTCCAGATCGATTGGACCCACAGCCGCTTTATACACACCACAATGTGACAACACCAAGCCTGTATACATCCAGAATTATGTGGGAGTGTATTTGGCTGGGGGGCAGGAAAGAGGGAGGGAGAGAGGGAGGGAGAGAGAGAGAGAGAGAGAGAGAGAGAGAGAGAGAGAGAAGGGGGCAGAAAGAAAGAAAGTGTGGTGTTTGTGTGAAAGAGACATATGAGGATGACATGTTGACAGAATGAGACAAACACAGAGAGAGAGAGAAAGAGAGAGAGAGACAGACAGACAGAGTGGGAGAGAGGTGTTGTCTCTCTGGTTAGTGTGTATATTAATGTGGCTCATGCATCAACAGCAACCCGGCAGATTTATGACACTTAAGGGGCGCTGACTCCCCCCCACTCTCTCTCTCTCTCTCTTTCCCTCTCTCTCTCTCTCTCTTTCTCTTTCTCTCTCTCTCCCTCTTCTCCTTGCACCAATGACGACTGCTTACATTTTTTGCCAATCAGTCTGTTGCCATAGCAACACCTTACCTGCCCCCCCCCCCCCCCACAACCCCACAACCCCAACCCATCCCTGCCTCCTTTCCTTGCCACCACCCCTTCCCTCCTCCCTCTCTCCTTGGTCCCATTCCTTTTCCTTCCCCCTCCATTCTGTCATGGCCCTCAGTTTGCCCTGCATACGCTGCACACACACACACACACTCTTCTAATAAAATTGTCAAAAAACGATGAAGTCACACGTGTGTTATGGTCATGTGCTTCTCTGTCTCTCCTCTCAGTGTTTTTCCTTCCTTCTCTCTGATATCATTGATGTTTGGTCCTGTGCTTCGGATATGTGAGTGTGTGAAACTGCTGCTCGCACACACACACAGACACACGCACGCACATACACAAGCGCACTCTCTATATACAAAGAGTTACAAGGTTGTGATCAAAGGCTCTTATCACCCGAGTAAAGCCGGAGAGGACGGTAGAGAGAGAGTCTGTTTATAACACAGAAAAACATTTAAACAAGAAGAAACTGAAATATTTGAGGGAAAAACATGAAAGAAATACAGAAATAAATGATCAGCAAAACACAACAGTTTTGCACGTTTTGAGAATTTACCCGCCGAAATGTTACGCCACCTTTAACAGCTGACCTTTGACCTCCTGATCGGCAGGGGGGCGGGGCCAGGCGGGTTATGGGGCCGGCACATGTGTAATGATAATGAATATCAGCTGTTTCTGGAGCAGTGTGTACTTACATTCCCCTTTGCGTTGCGATTGGTCAGACTGGGGCGGGGCTACATGTAGTGCCATTGTCCTTCCATGCCCATGTTCATGCCCATGCCACCCATCGGTCCTGAATGAGCACAGAGACAAACGGAGAAGCACATAAGGAAAAGACGACGGACATTGAAGGGAACTTTATTTTTACACAGGAAAAAAGGTTACACGCTCAAAGAGAACACGGATGGTTTCTCCTCTGTGAAACTAATATGACAGACGTGAGCAGAGAAACAGCCTTGGTTTAAGTCGGAGCGGAGTGGGTGGGGTGGGGGGGAATGGGTGGGGGTGGAGGGTGGGGGGTGTGGAGGTTAAGTAGCCTGGCAGTTTATCCAAACCTGCTGACTTTGAGCGCAGGGTGAGATAGGGTGAGAGACTTGAGAGAATCCCAGAAAACAGCGGATAGAGGAGGAGGAGGAGGAGGAGGAGGAGGAGGAGGAGAGGAGTTTAAGGGACAAACTCTGGGATTAGACCCGATGGCGTGAGAGAGTGACTGGAGAGGCTGAGCAAGGAGTGTGTGATGTGATTGACCACACCTGTTCTGGTACATATGTGTTTGCTTGGGGTGGTGCGTACCGGCGAGTGTCTCTTTGTCCTGTGTGTGTAGGTGTTCGTCACTACACAGCTTCTCCTTAAACCGGCGAGACAATTTTGTGTGTTTTGCTGCTATTGTGTGCGAAGTGCGTGTGTGTGTGTGCGTGCGAAACACAGTGACACCTCGTGAGAGAGCGGGGAGAGAGATAAGAGGATCAAAAGGAGGACGAAGGAGAGGGCAGCGAGGGCGCGAGACATGAGAAGGTAGGGCGAGAGGCACGAGACGGGCCCGGAGACAGCGAGGAGAGGGAGGAGAGAGACGGGAAGAGCAAGGGAGGAGAGGGAGAGGGAGAGAGAGAGGAAGAGGAAGAGGAGAGGAAAGGGAGCGACAGACACGCAGAGAAAGCCCTACCAGGTGGTCTGATTCCCATGTGCTGCTGGCCGTCCATGACGAAGCCCCCCATCGGCTGGCCATCTGGATTGTAGGGAGCTCCTTGACTTACTGTGGATGGAGGAGGAGACGGAGAGAGGGGGGTGGGGGTGGGGGGGGGAGGGAGGGAGGGACGGAGTGGTCAATTAGTGCTTTTAATTAAGGCTCAGTGGCCGAAGCGGGATCATCTGTCGGCCGGCGCACGCACACACGGAGCCGCCGCCATCCTGCCTCCTCCTCCTCCTCTGCCGTTAGCCCCGCGATCGACTTTAATGCACCTAAATACTTAAATAAGATCTGCCTGAGGTGCATTCAGGGCCAGCCGCAGCAACGGCGAGGAGGATGAGGAGGACGAGGATGTCTCACGGCACCTTGTGAAGTTGAAAATAACGAATCAGTTTTAATTAAAGACACTAATAAAGCATTTCCTGTCATGAACCTTCATCCTCTTTATCCGCCTGTAAAGATACCAAAGCTACTTGTTACTGAAGTTTAAGATGCCTAGTTAAGTGCCTTTGTTTCGCCATAATTTCTGCATAATCAAAGTACAAACTCCAGTCTTGTGAATCAGTTTTGCTTTGTGTCCCTGCAGGTTTGGCTCTGATAGACGGAGCCTGTAAGTGAGCGGCGGCCATAAGTCAGTGAAACTTGAGCGCGTTCCTCTTTCTGCACGCCATTGTTCTGCTCTCTCATAGAAATCCACTTACCTTCGATTTAGGCTGTTTGGGGGTCACTCAACCAAAAACAAGAACTCGGCCCCACTGAATGCCTTTGAACTTTACTGCGCCCCTAATGCCGCCCTGACCTCTGACCCCTATTACAGGTAATAAAGTTTACGGCAGTCCAAAACCAAGCCATGCACCAGGGGGACCGCTCACTCGCCCGCTCGCTGGCTGGAAACAGCCGCAAATAGGGAGGGGGAGCGGGGGAGCGGGGGAGAAGGTAAAAACAGGTCTGGAGCCAAAAAGCCAAACAACGGTTACCCAAAAAAAAAAACGGGCGTCTCTCTCTTCTGTTTTGGTTTGCACCAGGGAGGAAGGGTCGAGTGTTTTTTATTCCCTCTTTGCCTGGTTAGCAAAGAGAGGAGGGGGTGGGGGTGGGGGGGGCGGGGTTAAGAGCAAACTTTACTGAGAACACAGGTAGTTTTGTTTAAGAGCCAAATTATTACATTTTGTAATCAATCAATTGAATTTTCACCCCAAACTTCCAAACCTATTAGTGCTTGCGGGTTAAAGAGACACATTTTGATTCTTCGTTTTAGTTTTCGGAAACATTCCAGGACGGGGCCTGTATTTACCGGCTGAGGGGCCTCCAGGTGCATGGAGAGTGGACGGCTTGCGCTTGCGCGACTTGAATACAGTAACTAGAGGAGACTTGCCTGCACGGTTTGACTGGTCGATCATAGGCTGGACTATTCTCCTCCTCGCATTTATGAACCTGAAGGAGGAAGAAGAAGAGGAGGAGGGAGGGGGAGGGAGGGGGAAGAGGAGGAGGGGAGAGAGAGGGACACAGAGAAAACACAGTCAGTGTATTTCCCAAAACAAGATGAGGCAAAAATTGCTGACTAAGACGGAGAAAAACGTCCAGCTTGGCACCGAGCAGGAAAACAAACACGCTGCCAAACCAAGAGTCTTTCTCTAACTTAACCATAATAGAGGTACCAGGGAAATGACTCCAGCCCACAGCAGCCCTGAGCCCCCCGGCTAAAGCCCCACAAGAGCCGCGGAGAAAGTCACTTCTTCAACAAGCGAGTGCGTCTCGCTCCCAAACACGCTGAGCTCCACGACTTGTACAAACTCGCAGCGCCTCACCGTCACATCGGCCCGAACACTGGGGTCTTTGTGGGCTGAGGCTGGAGCAGGATTCTCTCTCTCTCTCCTTCTCTCTCTCACTTTGCTTGTTTGGAACACGTCAACCCATCTCGCTTTGTTGGAGGAGCTCCACCTCGCCACGCGTGCCGAGCGCCGGCTCGCAGTGTGGCGGTGGCGTGGGAGGTGTCGCTGACAGAAACATGTCACACCGCCGAGGGTGAGAGGCATTGTTTTGGGTGATACGTCGGGCTATGTTAAGACAGGTGAGCATGTGTTAGTCAGTGACAGCAGGGGCTGTTTTTAGTGTGTGTGTGTGTCTGTGTGTGTGTGTGTGTGTTTTCACAGGAGCAGTATTTGGCACATATAGCCTTGGACCAACCCCTTCACCCTGTGACCTCCAGTAAAACCACATGGTGAGGCACAATTGTTTGTATTTAAATCTGCTCAATCGTTCTTGATTTTGCACACACACACAGACCAACACACACACCAACACAGACCAACACACACACCAACACACACCAACCACACATCAACACACACCAACAGTTCTTGGACACTTCTTTTTTAATCTTTTTCTCTTTCTTCCATTCATTCTCACACATTCACACCACACACACACACACACACACACACACACACACACACACACACACACACACACACACACACACACACACACACACACACACGCCCTCTCCTCATACACACTCACAGTGGTCTGGCCTTGCTCAGGACTAACCCCTTGTGAAATGACCCTTTGACCTGTAATGACCCCGAGGAGAGAGGACTCATGGGGCTCCTGACTTGATTTATGTGCTCCTGCTGTTGTCCCACCGGACGCTTCCATTTCATCTCTAAAAGCGGGAGGGAATTAGTCAAATTTAAGCGAAACAATGACCCGCGCCTCTTCTGAGGCTTGAAAGCAAAGGGGGTGTGGACGGCCGAGGAGTATTTAAGGGGCACAGGAGAGGTGAAAGGGAGGAGTGCTGCTCCTTTGTTCCATATCTCTTAAAAACACGACTCTTCTAGCCGCTTTGTGGAGCTTCTTCTCCTCCACACTGATATCTGCCCGCAGAGCAAAACTGTTTGGAACTGAGACGGTGATTTTAGGAGGACGAAAGAGTCTTGACCTTGCAAAGCGTCTGTCGGTATTGTTCTGTATTTGTTGCAATAAAATATGTCGAATTGGAATTTGAGAGAGAGAAAGAGAGAGAGAGCTTAAGAGGAATGCAAGAATGCACTGACATGGCAGAGAACCATCAAATGAGAGAACGTCTGGAGTTTTATCACCAACACCCCCCTCCCTCTCTCCCTCTCTACCTCCCTCCCTCCCCTCCCCCCGCTCACTCCCACCCTTCCTCCCTCGCTGCCCTGTTTTGCTGGGGGAGATATGGCAGCAGGAGAAGGGGAGGGAGGAGGGAGGGTTAAGGAGGCCTCAGCATTCCTTTAAAGGGAAATTTGTCTTATTTTCCTGGTTCTGGCCATCCTTCCTCCGATCTGTTCTAATAACATTTTTACTCACCGACGCCGTGAAAGAAAACGGGTCAAACGGGGCGAAGATGAGGAGGATTCAGACGTTTATAAACAAAACCCGATTACCCCTTACCCAAAGAAAAATCAAGTTTGGGATCCTCTCCTCTCCTCTTACTCAGGTCATCTTCAGGCCAGCCTAATGTTCTCCTTCTCTTCCTAGCGTCTGTTCCCTCTCTCAAATATATGGTGATACAATGAAGGAGTTTGTTTTGGCAATAAGTGTGCACATTGTAGCAAATCTGTCATTTGTTCCCGGTTTGTTTACTCTTGCCAGGTATTCACTTCTGCTAATGTAAGTAATACCACTGAAGACGCTGTAATGAATAAATCTACAGCGTATAAATAAACCACTACAGCTGTTACTACTATTATTACTACAGTTGGTACCAATACATCTGTCACCCTCCTCACGCCTCTATCAGTTTCCTTCTCCTGCTCCCTGGCTCCTTATCATTCCTTCCCTGTATGGTGGAAACTCTAACAAACCCCCCCACCACACCGTCCCCCCCACCCTCCTACTTCCAAAAAAACTCTCCCCGGTTTCCTGTCCCCAGTCGTGCCCATATCTGAGGCCAGATGCACCATGGGGGCTGGAACAAAAGGAGAAAAATGCCACTCACAATAGAGGGACAGGAGGAGAACGGAGCGACGGAGAGCAGGAGAATGGGAGAGGGAGAATGGGAGAGGGAGGGAGAGGGAGGAGAGAGAGAGAGAGAGAGAGAGAGAGAGAGAGAGAGAGAGAGAGAGAGAGAGAGAGAGAGAGAGAGGAGGGGAAATAAGGTCTACAAACCAGATGCCCTCATTGTGACCGTTAATAAGCTGAGAGAGAGAAGGAGGGGAGGCCAAAGTAAGAAAGTGACAGAGAGAGAGAGAGAGAGACAGAAAGAGAGAGAGAGAGAGAGAGAGAGAGAGAGAGAGAGAGAGAGAGAGAGAGAGAGAGAGAGAAGGGGATAGAACAGAAAGAAGTGGAGTTCCTCTCTTGGGGGGAGTGTGGCTTCACCTTTGTGCGACCCCTGGGTGCTATAGGGTCCAGTGTTTACGGCCCCGCTGCCTCCCATCCACACACAATGAGCCGCACTATTCGGCTACAATGGCCGGGCTATTTTGGCGTGACACGCAGCAGCCACGCCGGTGGTGCGGCAGCAAAAAAAAAGAAAGTTGGGCGAGAAAAAAAAGGCGACGAAAGACAAAAGGGGCGAGCGGGGCAGGAAGGAGAGGAAGGGAAGGGAAATGACGCGGAGCAGGACACAGGAATGGGACAGAGTGTGATTCCCTCTGGGCCAGGCGTGCTGCTGAGGATACACCCGGAGTGTATCGGCTCATAGACAGAGAGTGTGTGAATATCAGGCGTTTTCGCCTTCCCGACTTCGCACGTGTCTGGATTAATCAGGACGCTCCTTCGCTCTCTCCTCCTCCTGGAAAGAGTGGAACTGATTGTGACGGCGTCTGCCAAAGCCCTTGCTAATGTCCTATTCTCATTACACCCCAGACATACACACACACTCACACACAGAAAGGAGGCAGGCGCACACAGGTGTACACAAAGCACACGTGAAATGCCCAATTAAAAGCAAGAAATTGTCTTTTTCATCAGCTGCCTTTGTCGCGTGACCAATTAGGGGATAATTTAATAACGAGCGGTGGAAAGATGCAGATTGGATATACAAAAGGTTACTCTGCTGGCTGCTCCATTTAAATTCATGCACAGTTCTTCACACACACACACACACACCAATATTATATTAGTAATATGAGACACACTGAAGCACACAGATGCGCAGAAACACACACTGAAGCACACACACACCGTTTTCCCTTTGATCAGTACCAATATTACATTAGTAATCTGAGAGAAACGTGAACGCACAGGCGTAACACACGCACACACACAAACACACCCACACACCCACACATATATTGGAACATCAGAGGCACACCAGGACGCGCCGGCGGAGGTTTCTTTTTTTTTTTCACGTGCATATTCAAATCCTAAGGCCGCTT